>NC_142508.1:2285000-2615000 GCF_057876585.1 Rhinolophus sinicus | reverse complement strand
TCCCAAGCACGCTTTCTAGTGACTCCGTGTTTCCCTGACCCTCTTCTCTCTGCAGCATCTTTGAAATGCATATGGTCACTTCCGCATAAGACACAATCTGAGAATGATAAAGCGTCGACTAGTTGTTAGTCTCGTCGGTTAGATTGTAAACTTAAGGGCAGAGAGCGGTTATGTGTGCGCTGGGCTCAGGGCGGGGTTACCAGGCCATAATCCAGTGGCCCCTTTGAAGCGTCGTGAGCTCAGCTGTGAGCAGACGAGCTCCTGCCCTCAGAGGAAGTTCTCAGAATAGGCCGATAGGAGTTTGCCTTTTTTGACTGGTTATTGGGAGTTACTCAGTAGAGAACTGAGGACCCTTCCGGAACTGCTGGAGGAAGGACAAATGGCAGAGGGACTGCTTTGTATGAGAGGCCCAAATGGACTTGTGAGTGGCAGGAACAGAAGGGAGTCAAAGGATTTCTTCCCCGAGCTTGGTTCAGATGCTTCGGAAGGCGAGGGCAAGGGTTGCGAGCTGTTCCAACTCCAGGCTTAAAAAGCTAAATAAAAATGGACCACCTGAAATTCCTTAAACCATTGGTTCTCAGCCTCTTTTGAATACTGGGTCCCTTTGAAAATCTGATGAAAGCTACAGACCCTATCTTGAAATAAATGCACACACACACACACACACACACACACACACACACACACATGCACACACAAACACACACACTTTCGCAAATGAATTGAGGAGACTCCACGCTCACTGATGACCGATGGCCTTTGCCAGGCCCTCGGCCTTGCTGGCATCAGACATGAGGTCACTTCCACCCTGGACAGTACTCCCAGCAGGAGATTTGGAATTAAGCCACTCAACCGATGGCCAGAGCTAATGCGTAAATGGACACTGCCTCAGACTCATCTGCACTTTGTCAGGTGAAAATGTGATTGTTCTTTAGTGGAGAGGAGGCTGCAGGCAGCGGCCGTGCTTTTAAGGCATTAAAAGCCCATTTGGTGATCGGAACAGTGGACCGATTTCTCTCTAGGGCATATAGCAAGTCAAATAAAACCAATTTGAGCCAGCTGGGGACACATGCACGTGTGTTCACAGGTTTTCCTGGCCTCGGAGAGTCAGGCTCCGTAGAATAGTGCAATTGCAACCTCGAAACCCCGTTACCCTCTCTCCCTGCATGTTTCTGGTTTCCAGTTAACAAAGGAATACGAGCCTTTTTATTATTATTATTTTTTCCCTAAGGGGAAATGGAAAGGGCCTGGAAAATGAGGTCAAGGACGTCACTGGAATGAGGACAGGGAGCGAGACAGGCACATTCTAAGTATCAAGTAAATGACCTTCCAGATCAGTGGAAGCCTTTAGGGGACAATGAGGGAGATGCCACTTGAGGCACGAGGACATCTGATGTCATAGCAAGAGCTGCCCTTCTATTAGGAGCAGGAGAAAGTGCTTCCCACTTCTAAAGGCTTTTCCTGAAGATAATCAGTTGCCAGTGTTTCTTTAACAAATGCACCGTGTCATCTAAGCAGAGCTGCAAGTCCCCAGAAGCACATGTTCCTTTATTTGAAACCCTAACTTTGGAAAGTACATTGCGAAGATTTAGAAAGCTTCAGAATGCCCCAGTGAGGGGCTAACCTACAACTCCGGCTCTCAGGGGACTAGAGATACACTCCCTTTCATCAGGTAAAGTGAGGTTCAAGGTTGCTCAAGATTCAGCGATTGCTCAGGGAACTGATGTGTGCGGCACAGCTGCTGCTGCTGCTGCTGGGGGGGCTTACGCATCAGGGGCTGGAATAAAATGGAGACACTGGAGTGCGGTGTGAACCTCTGGGAGGAGAATGCTCCTAGCAGTGGAGAAACAGAAGAGGAACAGCGAGAAGAGAGAAGAGAAGGGCAGGAAAGCGCTTAGGTCACACCCCACGTGCCTCATTACTAACAGCCTGCCCTTCAATTCACCCGTCTGTGTACTCACTGAACAGATGTTTATTGATCACCTGTTTTGTCTGAGTCATGCTGAATTGTCCTGAGGCTGCAGTCTTAAATGAGAGAGATTTCTCATTTCACGGAGACCCCATTTCTAGCAGGGGAGAAAGGTATTAAGCAACAGAGTGCATAATTATCTTTTCCTTTAGAGGTTCTGAATCCTGTCCTCCATAAAAGCAACTGAGAAAACTGGCAAAAAGTGTCCGAATTAATGTTTCTAGCAGTCTAAAAATTAACCGAAAGTTTGCAGCAATCCTGGGAGCATTTATTCAAGAAAACCAGCCGAAACTCAGTAAAATCAGCAAGCTTTATGGCATGTTAACTTAGTCTGTGCCAGGGCCCCTCTCTATAGCTCTGTGGGGGCCTAGAAAACCAGTAGCTGCCATTGTGGTGACAGCGAGCAGCCATCAGAGTGGGCAGAATGGGGGTGAAGCCCCTCAGCCTCACTGCCAGGAAATTGTCATTATTTGGGGAACAGGGTGTTTTGTGAAAGACACCCCTTGCATGGCTGCTTTTATTTTACCTGATTTCAGAGCCTGGCCTGTGCCAAAAGCCTTTCTCCCACGGGCATTTGTCAGAATCATTTAGAGGCCATTGTTTCCCCAAGGCGCCAGCTGAGACTGGCTAGTAGACAGTCGGTGGGGAATCCCTGTGACAAACAGCAGGCTGACCAAAAAGCTCAGAGGAGAAGCTGAGCAATGAGAGGGCCAGAGAGGCATCAGCAAGCTCTGATATAGTCTCGGGAATCTAGAAGCACATTCAGAGGCCTGTGAACACGCCAAGGGCTGACATGGAGGCTCGGCCATATTTTCTTGTTTCTTTGCATATTCATAATTTCTTGTTGGAAGTGGAGTCTTTCAGCTATTATAACATGGCAACTCTGGGAATCAGTTCCCCGCAAACCCCAAGGTTTGTTCTCGCTGCTGTTTGCAGTTGTTTTGTTGTTTGTTTGCTTGGTGACTTGGCTGTAAAGTCTGTCTACTTTTCTGTGACTCGCCCTGGAGTCTCTGTTCTGTCTGCTTCTTGGTCATCTCATGCTCGCACAGAGATTTCCTTAAAGGCTCAGGAACAGTACGTTTCCCAGACTCTGCTGAGTGTCTGTGCATATGTGTGTGTGGGGGAGGGGCGGGGCAGGGGGCACCTTGGTCACTCTGCCAGGCAGCTGCACAGCTCTGCCTTAGCCTTCGCTTCCTGCTGGAAGAACCAGACACAAGACCCATGTTGTGTGAATTAGCGCATATGCACATGGGCAAATCCACAGAGGTACAAAGTAGATTAGTGGTTGTGAGGTCTAACAGGAGCATGGAAAAGACCCGACCGCTAAGGGGTATGGGACTTCTTTTTATGGTGATGGAAATGTCCTGGAATTAAATAATGGTAATAATGAATATACTACATATGCTTGCGGGAAGACTGAAAACCTCTGAATTGTACACTTTTAAAGGGTGAATTTTATGGTTTGTAAATTGTAGCTCAGTTATATAAAGGCAGTACAGGGTAATCTGTGTTTGGTCAGTGAGGTATCTGCCTATGGCCACGATGATTTAAGAGACTGGATTTACCATCTGCCTGGGAAACTGAAAAATGGGGACGAAAGGAATCCATGAGACAATGGGTTTAAGGCATTGGACATCAGGCCATGGAGGAAAGTGAACCCCGAGAGGTGGGAAACAAACAAGAAGAGTCCTGAAATTGCCCAAGATTCTTGCCCTGAGAGAGTCCCCTGGCCACAGTGCAGGTAGGGGTAACAGGTACAGACCAGCTGAATTCCCGAGGTGAGGAGGTGGAGCTCAGAGTCTGGGGAGGCCATGGCTCTTACTGTTGGTGGTAGATTACCAGAAATCACAGAGCCACACACAGCGAAATCAGAGGGCGGCAGAGGATTCCCCTCAAACATTGTGCAAAGAGCTAATGAGCACATGCATGTGAGGCAGCTGCTGAAGGCAGGACTAGAACCCACACAGACAACGAGGGGTAACTGCTCAGTGCCCACCAGGACCTGGACCAGTGCCTGGTCCCACCAACCAGACTGGAAATCTCCACACTTTATTGGGCACTGGGCACAGTCCTCCGAATGGTGTTCCCCAGGAGTGTGGAGTAATTAGCCCGACACTCGTCATGCATATTACATTTTTAAAACAAGACCTAAAAAGATCAAACTGCTTCTAAGAAACTTAACTGCATCCTAGGGGAGAGGGGAGGAAGCTCAAAAATATTTATAAGAATACAGAAATATTCAGCTGTCACCAAGCTAAAATTTCCCAAAGGCTGGCATCCAATCAAAGGTGATGGAGCATAAAAAGCAGCACAAAATCACAGCCAATAATAAGGGTAATAATCAAACAACTGAAACTTACCCAGAAAAGACACGGAGGTTAGCATTAGCAGAAAGTGACCTTAAAATCTTTTTTTTTTTTTTTTTGACAATTTGCCATGGATTCAAAAAGCTCAATAGAGAAGCATGGAAATTATAAAAAATACTTACATTTCTAGAGACAAAAGCTACAATATTGAAAATGAAAAATATACAAAATGGGACTCATGGCAGATTAGGCGTTGCAGAAAAGATGAGAGAAATTGAAGACTCGGCAATAGAAATAAATCATTCAAAATGAACCATAGATAAAAGACTCACAAGGGAAAAGTCAGCAAAGCTTCAGTGAGCTGTGTGATGACTTCCTATTGCCAAATATACGTAAAATCAGAGTGCCTGAAGAAAGGGGAGGAGGGAGAATAGAAAAATTGTGGGAAGCAGCAATGATGGAAGGTGTTGGTCATGATGCAGGAGTCAGTTGGCTTAGGCAGCGCGGGGCTCAGCGTCTCGTGGAGCGGGCTGTAGATTTCATCCAGGCCAGGAGCGTGGTCCAGCCACTTGCCCGCTGAGGCTCCCTTCCTGTCCTGATGGTTGGTTTTCTCATCTCTGCATCGCCGTTTTATAGGAGCTCCGCCCAGGCCCCAGCCTCCTCCAGTCATTAAGGTCGTGAGTGTTCTTCACGTTTGTTTTCTTTCTGGAACACTTTTCCTTGTGCTGGGTCTCTCTGACTCCTGGTTCACCGGTCTGGCCTGCTCTCGGGCCGCCTGGCAAAGGGACCCCACTCCTCTGCGTCTCCCAGATCTACTCAGACACCACCATCTCTTCAGCCAAGCCCTCTTCTGTCCTCTCTGCTTCTTTTGCAGGACTCAGTGTTCAGTGACTGTTGTGTCTGCATCCGTCCAGCAGCCAGGGGTCCCTGGGCACTGTCCAGCTGCATGTCACTTATTGCAGCGACAGTGCAGGGGCCTTCTTCAGCCTGAGCCCCTTCCCCAGTCACTCTCCACTACCCCTTATTGTCACAGGCATGGTCCTGCAGCCTCGGTTTCCGTGGGGTGATGGCAGCACAGCACCCACAATTTTCCTGCTCCCATTCTGGCTGTGGTCCCCTCTGCTTGGCGATGTGGCAGCTTTTCCTCTCAGCGAGTGATTAATAGTCAAGAGATTGTTAGTAAGTAACTGAGCACAATGATGACATGTTAGAGGAAGCGTAGCATGTGGTGAGCGATCTGCCCACATCTGAAGGGTCACAGAGGTTTCCCTGGGAAGTGATACTGATGACAGAACAGAATAAAGAAATGAAAGGGGGCATTCGGAAAAGGAACGTTTTAGGCAGAGGAAATGGAAGAGTGAGAAGCTTGACTCTTCGGAGGAATGGAAGAAGGCTTGTGTGGGTGGAGGGGGAAAAACGAAGGGGTGATGCTGAGAAGCCAGATTGTGCAGGACCCTGGAAGCCAGACTAGAAGGCTTGGATTTTGTCCTAAGGGCAATGGGATAAACCTCTGAGAAGTTTTAATCAGGGAACAAATGACTTGGCCTGAATCGTAATAGGATAACTAGAGACTGGGCTAGAGGTGGGTAGAACCATTCATGGTGACAATGGAAAAAAAAAATGGAGGACACATTTGAAGCTAGTAAGGGTACCATCCACGAGGTGGTTCCCGTGTTCTTTCATCCTCACGATCAGGAATTCAACAAATACTGCAACTTCCACGTGTAATGACGGAGGAGTACAAGTTAGGTGTGGAGGAGGACAGGTGCCACGAGTGGTGCTGTAAAGAGGAAACCATTTCCAGAACATTCCGAGCTGCTTGGAATTACTAAAATGTGAGAAATATTGGAAAAACTGACAATCAAGTGTCAAAGGAAGCGGCACAGACCGCAAGTTCTAGAAGAGTTGGCCTTCACTCGTGGCCTCCAGTTGGGAGGTGGTTTCCTGGAAGAAGACTCAAGCTTGGCCTTGGAGGAGACAAGGATTTGGAAAATCTTGGGAAAGTAAAGCCCACAGAATTCAATATTTTATAGAACTACTGCCATCATGTTGTTCCAGAAAAATCAGTGCAGACAGAAGAGATTTTTATTAAGATAAACGTAATTTCTCACCCATGAAGGGTGATGACACTTTGGAGGTGGGTGAAAAAGGAGCTTAATGAAGCTGTAAGTATTTAAAAACTCATAAAATCACCATTTCCTCTCCCCCTTTCATGGATGAGCTCGTCTTCGGTTCACTCACCAGGTATACGTGTTGTCATCTGGTCCCAGCCAGGGCCACGTCCCCAGGTCTGCACCCCTCCTGCTCCGTGGGTGTGGTGTGGGGATCTGAAAATCCCTTCCAGGGCCATGACAGCTCTGCTTACTTAAGCACGGAGCCATAAGAATATTTACCTTTCCTTTTCCCCCTGTGTAAAATTTATACGTAGAGCTGGAGAATGTTAATGTTACATTAAACTCTTACTTTAAGGGGTCCACTGTTGTAACTCTATTTCAGAATATATAGTTAATACCCATGATCCAAAAACATCTGGGATGCTTATTTTGTGCGTCAATTTGCCTAGGCCACGGGGTGCCCAGGTATTTGGTGAATTATTGTAACTGGTGTGTCTGTTAGGGAGTTGTCACATGACATGAACGTCTGAGCCGGTGGACTGAGTAAACAAATTGCCCTCCCTAATGGGGGTGGGCCTCATGCAATCAGCTGACGGCCTGAATGGGACAAGGATGGCACCGTTTCGACCCCCCCCCACCGCCACCCGCCAAGTAAGAGAGAATTCCTCCTGTCTGACTGCCTCTGAACAGGGCTGTCAGCTTTCTCCCGCCTTTAGACACGAACTGCGTCTTTGGCTGTTCCTGGGCCTCCAGCTTACAGAGGCACCCGGCAGATCTCAGACGTGTCAACCTCCTTAGCCCCAGAGACAATTCCTTATCATAAAGCTATGTATGTAGCATCCGGTTGGTTTTGCTTCTCTGGAAAACCCCGACTAATACAGCACCCTGTTTTTGTCGTCTAGAGATTGCGTAGACTAGCTTCCCAAACGCCAGAAATAGCACTGTTCAGCCTGTCTCCGTTCTGTGGTTCTTCGGGAAATGTGTTCCTTGGTAGCAGTTTGACTCTCTGCAAACCCTCCGCTTCTGAATTCCCTTCTTCTGTCAGCAGCATGTGGTTCCCCGCCCACCTTCCAGACTCCCTTACTCTACCTCTTGGCAACTTCAAAACCAACCACGGCAACCAGAGCTGGGTCTCTCTGTCGCTCATGTTCTCTGGAATGTCGAGGGATGTATTGTCCTCTCCAGCGCTGTCCAGTCCATGTTTTTAGTTATAAAAACATGTTGGATTTGCCCCCAAATCACAAAGCCAAGGCTGCTTCCCACTGGCCCAAGTGAGACCATCCCGGTTCCAATGAAGGAGCCTGACTGAGGCGTCGCTAGGGCCCCTCAACAGCTACGGTGCAGGAAGGGAAACAGAACCCAGGCTGGGGTTCCTCTATTTCTATGGGAAATTATTCCCCTGGAGAGGGTGTTTGGAACTGGTGTATTCTGTAACCCCTAAGATTCTACGAGGGCAAATGTGTGTGAGAAGAAATGGGACTCCTCACAGCTGCCACAGAGCTATTGAAAAATCCCATTTACCAGCGGGTGGGAACCGCTGGAGAAATCCACAGACCTGTCGGTGAAGCAGCTCACACCCAGTCACGGGTTCTTTACACCTGGGCCTGCTGTTTCCTTTGTCTCCTTGAAGACATCCTGACTGCCCACTCCCGTGTGTGTGGAAGGTTCCCTGTGGAGTCCCCTTCCTTCCCTGTCTTGTCTCTGTTGGCTGTGCTGGCGTCTGTTGAAGATCCGTGGGCCTTGGGTATGGGGCCTGTTTCTGGCCTCTGTGTTTGGCTTCACTGAGCTCTCTGTCTGTCTGTCTGTCCTTCACACCAATTCCACACACTCTCAACAGTACAGCTTCACAGGAAGCGTACAAATCAGAGTCTTCTCCAACTTTCTTTCTCTTCTTCAAAATTATGCTGGCGATTCTAGGTGCCTGCATTTCCAGATTAAGTTTGAAAAGAGCTTTCCAATTTCTACCAATAAGCCTGCTGGGATCTGGAGTGGATTTGCACTGTAGCTATAGGTCAATTTGGGTAGAACTGACATCTTAACAGTGCTGAGTCTTTCAATTCACGAGCAGTGGATTTCTCATCATTTATTTAGGTCTTGTTGAATGTATCTAGGCCTCGTTTTGTAACTTAGATTGTACAGCTTTCCCCCTCACTCTGTTACATCCATCTCTAGCTATTTCATGTTTCAAAGGCTACTGCAAATAGCATTTACCCCGTCCGGTTGCTCGCTGATATTATAAAAATACAATTGATTTTTGAATATTGACATTGTACTGTACAACCTTACCAAATGCATTCATTCATTCTAAGAGTAGTTTGTAACTTCCTGAGAGCTTTGTAGAGGTGACCCTGTCATCCGCAAAGGACGATACTTTTCCTTCTTCCTCATCAGCTGCAGAATGACTTGTATTTCTTTAGCTGCCTTGAAGAAAACTTTGTGTAAATAAAAGACTCCTTATTCGAAGCTCTACGTACAACTATTGGGTGACTTGCTCAGAGCTAAGCTGTTAGCTGCCCATGTGCCCGGCCAGGTCACATTTAATTTGGGTGCCGGGTGTACCAGTAACGGAGGGTAACAATGCAACCCCGGCTGAGCATCACGACCTCACTGCACACACACGAGGTGGCTGAGATGGCCCGTCCCTTTCTCACCGCTCCTCGCGATACTCACCGGCTGCTCGGAGCTGAACAACTGGTATGAAAAGCCAACCTTCTTTATAAATCAGTTTTTATTTCTGCACCAGTGCTGCAGGAAGGCTACTATTAACTTTTATAAAACGGGTAGAAGTAGCTGAACACTTTGATTGGCCCCTAATAGCACTCAGCCTGGGGTATAAATCTTTATGAGCACAGGCCGGCATTCATTAGTCACATTACCTTCCTTCATACTTTTTCCCATAAAAAAGACAGAAAAGGTACTTGGGGGAAAAGCTTGAATACGATTCCTCTAACGTCTTTTCCTCTTCTTTAACTCAATGTAAATATACTGCAGGTTGTCAGACCCCTACTGGAAAGAAAGGGGTTTAATGGTGACTGCAACTTCGGAAAAAATAAAGCACTGAATTGCAGACTTTCACGTTGCCATCTATTTGGAAAGGAATTAGTGTGGGGCCAAACTTAGGAAAGGATTTAGTGCGGGGCCAAACTGAAAACCTTCAGCCTTAAGTATGGATCAGACATGAAACAATAGCATTTTAGTGAGCAGAAATTGAAGGTCAAATGGGGATTTGCAGTTTCAAAATTTCATTGTGAGGGGCCTCCTAAGATGTCTTGTGGCCCATGCGTTATGTGTGCCACCAGGAAAGGCCTAAGAAGCCAAGTGCCGTGGTGCCATTTCATACTTCCGACTGCACGGAGAAAGAGCCACCCCCTTAATTATTAAAATATCTTACCACAAATCAGAGATTCAGAAGGGGCCTGAAAGTGGGGTCCAAATTCCCAATCAAGGGAAAATGAACAGAATCCCCCACCAGGCCTACTGCTGTCAGAACGTTCCCACTCCCGGGTGGCTCTGCTCCACACCCACTGCCCCAAATGGGACTTCCTGTGAACACCACCCATTGGTTTTCATTTTCCTTTTTGGACCTCGACAGTGTGTTTAATTCCTATTCCATGTTCAACATTTAAAGAGATGAAGACTGCAAACGTTTCTTCCCTCCTTTCCATGGATTTCTTTTCTAGATAAAGTATCTCCAGATTCTCCAACCATATGATGAGAAACCCATACTTTAAAAATCGGTTTGGGGATTAGAAATTCAAGTGCGTTGTCAATTCAGAATTCCTACTCTTCTCGGGACGCAAGGGAACTGAGAAGCTTGGAATGTCACCACTTGCTGTTTTCTGCTTCATACTCTGGGTGGCAGCCAGAGAGTCAAGCCTTTCTTCGGTCTCCGCCCTTCTCCCCACTCTGCCCCGTACCTGCTTTCCTACGCTGGTAACTAAGACATACTTCATTCAAACTGAGGTGCAAACGGGTGGTTAACTGATCCACTATCCTTTGTGGAAAACCACAGCCTTTACGTGTGACTTTTACGCCTTACATTCAAGAGGGTACTAATGTCCCTTTCAGTCACTGACTGCACAGTCTTTTCCTTCATTTTCCAGTCCCAAAGTCTTTGTATTTGAAAAAGGAACTCTTTTTTTTTCACATTCTTATTTTTTTCAATTATAGTTGACATTCAATATTATTTTATATTAGTTTCAAGTGTGCAGCATAGTGGTTAGACATTTATATAATTTATAAAGTGATCCCCCGATAAGTCTCGTCCCCACCTGGCACCACACACAGTTATTACTGACTATATTCCCTGTGCTGTGCTTTACATCCCCGTGACTGCTTAGTTACTGCCAATTTGTACGTCTTAATCCCCTTCACCCTTTTCCGCCTAGTCCCCAACCTCTCTCCCACCTGGGAACCATCAGTTTGTCCTCTGTGTCTATGAGTTTGTTTCTGTTTTGTTTGTTCATTTATTTTGTTCTTTCGATTCCACACGTAAGTGAGGTCGTATGGTATCTGTCTTTCTCTGTCCGACTTGTCTCACTTAGCTGAGCTTTTGACCAAAAGCGACGTATGGTTCTCCCATAAGAAACATCCAAATGGAAAGGAAGGGCTCCCGCTCCATCAGTGCTTCTCTTGGCCGAGAACAAACTTCGCGGCTGCCGCTGCCCTCAGGGGCTGGCTCACGCAGGCAGTACCCCAACACACACCTTCCCGCCCAGAAGTGTCTCACCCCGGGGAGGGCGCACACGGCAGGAACCAGCGGCGACGTCTCCCATTTAGACAGCTGTGAAAGCTAAGGGTCCAAACTAACCGGGAAGCCTGCCTGATGTCATGTCACGGCACTCTCACTGTCATCACTGTCCTCTGAGGAAGTCCCTGATGTGACGTGTCTGTGGTGTTTATCCCAGAGACGGCGAAATGGCAGGACACAAGGCAAGACACACGTGGGCTGTCAAGGAGCAAGGTGCCTGCTGCCTTTCCACTCCATTCTCACCAAGAGACTAAATGTCTAAGACAAAGTGCTGGAGCGTTGGAAGGCAGGGGGCTGTCCTGTGCCCGGTAAAGCGCGTCCTAGAGTACAGAGTGTGAGCGTGCGCGTGAGTGTGTGTGAGCGTGTGAGCACGTGAGCGTGTGAGTGGAGGTGACTGCATGTGTGTGCGTGCACGTGCACGTGCACGTGTGTGTTTCTATGCGTCTCTGCCCGAGGGCGCTCACATGCATGCACGTGTGCTGGGAGAGAACGTGAGTGTTTGTGAAGTGTGTTCTAGAAGATGGAACAGCCCTGGCAGAGAAGCTGTAATAAAGGAAAGGACGGTCCCGAGGACCTGACAGGAGGGGGTGTTGACTGAGTGAGGAGAATACAAGCATGTGAAGACCGAACGTGAACCCCTGAATAAGGGTCTCTGTGCTCTGAAGTGTCTGCTCTTATTCTACGCGTCGAAAGGGGAAAGCCCCTGTCCTCTGCCTTCCTTTCATCCGTAGTTTTTAGAAATCATTAAAAACGTGGCGTAGGGCAACGGGTCTCAAAGTGGTGTAGGACCCCCTGGTGCCCCAAGACCCGGGTTCATGCTGGTCCACGGAGCCAACACCATCGCATAAGAAATACGATGACGTCGTTAGTCTTTTTGCTCTCCTTGTCTCCTGAGGAGACAGTTGAAATTTCATTCGTGTGATTTGTTTCCACATTGCAACCCACCTTTAAGAATTGCCACTTGTCCCTTGTTCATATAATATTAAGGAAACATATTTGCAATTTTCTTAGAAACTTATTAAAACAGTCCCTGCTTCTCTAATTTCATGTCTGTACGAGGCCATGTTTTCTTCATACTCTTCAACCAAAACAACAGATTGCAAGAGATGGAACTCAGCAGCAAACATGAGAATCTGCCCATCTTCTATTCATCCAGACATTACAGATATTTGCAAAACGTATAAACCAACACCACTTCTCTCACCGTTTTCATTTGTTTTGGAAAATAGAAAATTATTTATAGTGGCATGGGATGGCTTTATCATTTTTAAAAATGAATCAAACACTTTTAAATGTCCCACTTTTAATTCTCATACGGTAAGTAGCAATGGGTGTGGCCTACGTAATCAAAAGGTCTTTTTTGTCTCCAGTAATTTTTACGAGTGCAAAGGGTCACGAGACCCACACGTTTGAGAACCACTGATGTAAAGAGAACCACAAAGCAATGTTGTTTCTATGTGGACTCGAGAGAGGAGGAGTCTCCTGGTGTTAAAGGATCTGAGATGCTTGGAAAGCGCGTCCGCCAGACCACCTTCCGATGGACCTGTTGCTTTGAGCCCACATGCCTTGATCATCAATGCCCTTACTGAGCTGACAGTGACTTCTCTGATCGGAATTCACAGTCCGCCGGGTCAGTAGAATATCATCATCCTTCAGCTTTTTTGATTTTTCACCGTAGAGTATAGAAATGTACAAAACTCAGCCTAAAATGAAAATTACTTGTGAGTTCCTCTTAATAGCAAGACGGAGAGAGATTCAAATGGCCTCTCCATGGTGACAGCTCGGAGTGGGAGGGCAGGGAGACCAGCATAGGTGGCGACCTCTCCTTAGCCTTTCTGTCCATGACTGTCCTCACCCTCCCACCACACACACATCAAATCTCAGAGAAACCCAAAGAACACGATTATCTAATTGCCAAAATGAGGAGTTACATCAAACTGAGTCTTGGATGGCAGCAAGTCGAGTTAATATAGTCATTAGGAATCAGAATATTGAAACACGACAATAACAGTCTTATTATAACGTATTTACTCTATGCCGGTTACTTTCCATGTCTGTTATTTAACACCTGCTTGATGTAGGTGTTAAATCTTGATTTGTTTCACACATGGAGGCAACTGAGACACAAATGCTGAAGCGGACAATCTCAATCATTCACACACATTTTATCAGGGCAATAGCTCCTCATTAGAGAGACCCGAAGTCAAGAGCTAAGTGAAGAAATTACTGCCTCTTCCTGGAAGGGAACCCTCTGCTCCTTGTCCCAATCAGAAGTGTCCTGCTGGAAAAGTGACAACTGTTTCAGCAATTCACAGGAAGATTGCAACAGATACTGTGACTCAAGTGCAACTGTTCTCTGGGAGAGAAAACTTAAATAGAGACCACAAATTACTGTTTCAATTTTTAAATATTACTGAGAAGTTTAGGCCTTGGACAGACCTTGTTTGTAGTGCAGTCTTTATACACTTTGAATCATACCCGAAGCCATCTGCCCACACAGCAACTGCTTTGAAAATGAGGGTCCGTGATGCCGGAACTCAGAGGGGGATGAAAGGGCACAACAGAATTTTCTTTCAAAATCTAACACATGAATCCTCTTCCCTCACTCACCCACCCACCCAGCAACCTGAAGAGTGCTTTTCAGATATTTCTACTGAGATAATATTCCTGTCTGTTTTGTTAGAATTGAGAAAATGAAGGCCAAATTGCAAAGGGATGCCGGCTTGTCTGATGCAGAGGTGTAATTTAGGTTTCGGAATAATTTTACAAAGGGCTGGAAGGAGACTGGCTCCAGCGAGGGTAGTCTGAGAAGCAATAAGCTCCCACAAATAATATAAATTACATAATTTGCCTAACTTAAGTCTGATTAAATTAAATGACCAAAAAAAAAAAAAAAAAAATGCCAACAGGGCTCTGCACTTTCCAGGAGATCCATATAAGAGTAGAATTTAATAGTTATTTGCAAGTCTATGTCAGGGACAGGAAAGAATGACTTTGTTTTTCTTCTAGAGCAATAGTCAATACACATTATTGTGATCCTAGTGGGGCCCCTCAGGACGAAACGTTTGAGTCTGCAACCTCCATTCATGTCTGTGCCTTTATTGAAAAAAATATGTGCGTGTGGGTCCTGAGCATGGAGGTTTACAACACAGATTCTGGAGCCAGACGGTGTGGGTGTGTGTCCCAGTTCTGCTGCGTATTTGGTGTGGATCGTGGCAGTTTTATTAACCCAGCTATGCTTTAGCGTCACCATCCGTGAGAACGGTCATGGCAGTGAAAGGAGATGAGATGAAAAATGGGAATGAGAATAGCAATGACACTAATTGTTGGTATGAAAATGAAATTAGTTGGTTTTTATATGAATCATTTTGAACAACGCCTGGCACAGAATAAGTGCTATAAAATTTTAGCAATTATTGTGACTCTGTTATATAATTAATCATAACACAGTTACAGTAATTGCTGTATATATAATTAATTATAATATATTAATTAATGTATATTAATACATTTACAATAATGGCTAAAATTCTACAGCACTTATTCTGTGTTAGACTCATATATATGTATATATATATTTATAAGGTTGGTGCAAAAGTAATTGCAGTTTTTGCAATTTTTAACCTTTTAAACCACAATTACTTTAGCACCAACCTAATATATATCTTTTAATATACACGAAGGCAACCTACCTAATGGGAGAAAAATTTGTAGATCATATCTATGATAAGGGGTCAATATTCAAAAAATGTAAAGAATGCACACAACCCAATAATAGTAAAACAAGATATGATTAAACAATGGGCAAAAGATCCAACTAGTCATTTTTCCAAGGAAGATGGCCAACAGGTACATGAAAAGGTGATCAACATCACTAATCATCAGAGAAATGCAAATCATAACCACAATGAGATCCCACCTCACACCTGTTATGACGGCTGTTACCAAGAAGACCAGAGATAACAAGTGAAGGTGAGGTGACCCTCGAGCACTGTTGGTGGGAATGTAAATTGGTGTAGTCACTATGGAGAACAGTATAGAAGTTCCTCAAAAAATTGAAAATGGAACTACCTTATGACCCAGCAATTCCACTCCTGGGTATTTATCCAAAGAAAATGAGAACATTAACTTGAAAAGATAGATGCACCCCTGTATTCCTATATTTGTTGCAACATTATTTAGCCAAGACATGGAAGCCACCTAAGTGTCCACTGACAGATGAATGGATAAAGAAGATGTGGTACATTTAGACAGTGGAGTATTACGCAGCCATAAAGAAGAAGGAAATCTTGCCACTTGTGACAACATGGATGGACCTTGAGAGGACTTGGCTAAGTGAAATGTCAGATGGAGAAAGATAAATACTGCATGACCTCATTTATATGTGGCATCTAAAAACACCAAAACAAATAAAAAAGCCAAACAAAAACCAAGCTCATAGATACATAGAACAGAGGGTTGGTTGCCAGAGGTGGGGGTGGGTGGGTGATGTGGGTGAAGGGGCCAGAAGAGACAGACTTTTGGTTATAACTAAATAAGTCCTGGAAATGTGACGTACAGCATGTGACTGTAGTTAATAACACGCCATTGTACGTTTGAAAGTTGCTGAGAGAGTGAAAGTGCTTCTTAGAAGGACAAATGATGATTGTGTGTGGTGATGGAAGGGAACTAAACTTACTGTGATCACGTCACAATATATACAAAGTTCAAATCATTGTGTTGTACACCAGAAACTGATATTATGTTATGTGTCAATTACATCCCAACTTTAAAAAAATAAATAGAAACCAGCTCTCCTTCTTTATGTGCCATGGAGACAGGCCTGTGCACACTTGTCATACTTTCAATTTCTGCTTTCTTACCCTCGCTTTCCCCTCAGCATTCCTCCTGTGGGGCCAGGAACCAATGTCTGCCTCCAACGTGGTAACCGTGGCAACAAGAGTGTGTGGCTTCTCTCCCATACCCTCGGAAGACGCCTCTAACGCCTCTGTGTCTGACTAGCTAGGAGTCATTCAGGCTGGGCCGAGGCAATTTTAAGTGTTTCAGTGGAGAACAAAGGTGCCCTTTACAACAGTGTCTTCTCTGAACGGTAGGTGCTCTCACCTTTCAACCTACAGGTCTCCTCTCCCACAACCTCCGCCTCAAATACGACTTTTGAGAAATCACCTAATTGTCTAATTGCCTCGTAGTGTCTGGATGACACCTGTGCTGTGAGCCCTGAGTAGGCAAATGTTCCCCTTCTGATGAGAGAGTTTTATATTGTCACTGAGGGACAGTACAAACACAACACAGGTGTCCTTTGACAAATACTAACCACCGAAATGCCACTTCACCTCCCATTGAAAACATGATTTGCAATTTATTAATTGCCACACGTTCCTTACTTTTTGTCTGCCAATCATGTTTCAAAGAATGCGTTTCAATCCCTGATTTACGGACGAGGAAGTTGAGGTTTAGGAGATCAAGCGATTTCTCCAAGGTTACATGGCTGGTAAGGGGCAGAGCCACAATGTTTGCTATTACACCTAAAAGTTCTGTCTTATTAAATCTTCAATTCAGAGACAAGGAAGACAGGCAGGAAGTGGCAGGCAGAGAAAATCCGCGATGGCTGCCGTGGGAGCAAAGGCCTGGTGTGGGGATGCGACAAAGTCTCTTTCCTCCTTTCTTCACCTCCCCCTTCACTTCCAGCGCCGCGCATAATGGCTTAGCATAGTCAGGAAATGATGATACGTAGGATTTATTCCTGTTGAAAGCTGACAATTACTGTCCCAACTTTACCATTAGGGAAAAGAATATTTAAAGGGACTAGGTAGTTGTTCTAAACGCACAATACTTGTAAATCACAGACGCAGGACTGGAAACGGGAAGCATAAACCTAGACAAGCTCAGTGGGTTTCAATTTGCTTCAGTCATAATAATTCTTTAAAGGACTTCATCTGAGTTTGCAGGTAGTGGTCCTAAACCCTGAAAAGATTATGATATGTCCCCCCCATATGAATTCAAGCTAAAAACATTCCTAAAATAGAGACCAATAACGTTCTGATTTCACATGCGTTTTCTGGAAGCACTACATGCTTTTTCTGCCTTTGTCTTTGTTTTACCAAATCCTTTGGTTTTTGTGTAGTCAGTCTCTTCAGAAACCCAGTTCTGTCTCTAAGGTCTAAACCTAAATGGATCACGTCCTGGGGTCCAGGCCGCTGTGGGAAGACTTGCAAACCGCAGGTCAAGTAGAGGCAAACACACTGAAGGTGACCTCTGCTGGCGTCTGCCCTGCGTGGCTTCCTGTCAGACTTGTCAGTCAGTCCGTTAGGGGACGCATAGCAGGCACTGAGTGTGCAGCTGGTCCTCTGACCTTTCCTTGTGGTCTCTGCACCCCTGCTTTGGTCTTTGCCTTCTTATGACTTGTTTGCCCATTTCTTCTGCCACACACACCAGGCCGACTCCCCCAAATCTACCTCATGTGTGTCTCAACATTTACCATCCACGTATGGTCCTTCATTTGCCTTCCATCTCTTTTGTCACCTGATGTATTGCTCGAGTGTCTGCTTCAGGTCTGCAGTCACACGGCAGCTTTATCGGGAGTGACCTCCCAAACCCCTGTGCCCCCCCGCCCCCCACTGCTCCCTAGGGCTCACACAGGTTGGAACCAACCTGTTCCAACAATAGATTTCAATGATCCCACATCAAATGCCTTTACATCTTGCGGGTCTACTTTGTTTCAGTTGTCAGGAGAACAGTCGTCACAGACCGTGTTTTGGTAGTGCTTGTGGTTCATTGTGCCTGCTCACTGCCATCTCACTGCCATGCCAAGGGGGCAGGTAATTATGGATCAGCAGAGCTGGGAGCAAGTTTAGACGGTTTCCTCAGGTTCTCTATTTGTACAGGTGAGGAAAATAGGAATGACTTGCCCAAATGTATGCCACTCATTTTTAGGAAGCTTACCTTGAACCCCAATGTCCTGCATTTCAGTCCCGCGTGGTTTATGCTCAGTGACACAGCCCGCATTTCCTTTGCCAAAACAGAGATACAGGTGTTCTTGTGTTTGGGGTCCCGTCTTCCTCCCAGCGTCGGAAACCCTAACACATTTTTAGTTCACTGTAGGTGCCCCGCTTCTCCCCCTTGAAACAAGTACCCCAGCCCTTCACACTCTTCTTCCCAACCCTCCCTCTGTGCTAAAATGAAGTGGAAACATGGTCGTACTTGGGTTCAGCTTCCAGAATAAAGCTTTGGCCCGCGCCTTTGTTACCCATTCCAGGAAGCATAATGCCGTAACCCGTCTCATGGTAGAAACGCCAGACAGCACGGCCAGGCTGTGAAGGCGTGCTCTTTGTGAAAGGAGGTTTCCAGCCACGATTTACAACCCATAGCACCCCGACCATCCCCTCCCAACACAGACCCACCCTGGGGCTTGCCACCACCACCAGCTTCCAGCAAACAAGCCGCATGGACAGACATAGGCGCAACTAAATAAAAACACCCCCAAACTTCAGTCAAGCCACGTGCCCACGTGCCCAATGTCACTGTAACTGGTAAGGAAAGAAATACCCAATTTCTAAGAAAACATCCAACTCGCTTCTCCTCCCGCTGCTCCCTCCACAGCTGCACCACTGGGTCAGTGAGGCTCAGTTTGTCAATAGCTCCTCTGAGGAATACTGGAACAATTAGCGGGAAGACTTTAGGGAAAGACTAACATGCCCGTCATTCAGACTTTTTTTTTTTAAACCCTGTGTTTGACACGGAGATAGTATAGAGATGAGGGTGGAGGTGTCAGGCTGTATATTTTCTTAGCCTCTACGTGAAAATAGATTTTGGTACCTGGTATTAATCAGTCTTTGGAGAAAAGACAACGAATTCTAGAAGCCTCATCTCAATAAGCAGTGTGATTTCATGGAAAAAAGAAAGAAAGGTTTATGCCTCACCTGCTTGGTAAGAATTCTGTGAATTTCACCGTCATTTAATTAAAGCAACTGTAACGAAATTGCAGACAATAGAACAGGGAGCCATTTATACTGCTTTGTCCCAAAGTTTCTCTGTGTCAAACTACACTTCACGCAAAGGACAGGATCACGCAGTGTCACCCAAGTGCAAGCGATGTACATCCCGCTGCAAAGAGCATGGAGCCGCAGACCCTGGATGCAGACGTCCCCAAACCTGGAAACGATCCAGATCATATCCCCAGGCCCCATGTTCGATAACAAACAATCCCAGAGGTTGGATTCCCGTCCTCAGGGCACGTGGCCAGGACTGGAGCTGAGACACCTAATTCCAGGCCCTTTCCTACTGGCCCACGATGTGTCTTCCTCTTTCTGGATCAGCACAGATGTCCCCACGGGCGCTGCAGGAGTCTGGGTACGGAGGGTTCACTGAGGTTGTTTGTATTCATGACGTGAGTGATGATATGGAAAGCAAGATTTTTCAGGTTGGGAAATTGTACTAAAGTCTGTGACCTTAGCAAAGGATGGGAACCCGGGAGCAGTAACTTGAGGCCAGTAGAAGTGATTAAGCAAAGTTGTGTAATGAACAATTCACTACTGAGCAAAGCGCAAAAATAAAATGTAAGAAAGGGAAAAAAGGTATTTCAGGACACGTAGAAAAAGATACTTGTGTTTGGAGCTATCACATGTCTAATTTGTTCTGGGAATGGAGCAGTTGGGGAACTTGGTCATTCTGGCTGTTAATAGGATCTATATCTATATACATATACATATACATATATATTCCATTCATGTATATATGTGTATGTCTTATGTCTACGTCTATTCAACAAAGCGATGAATGCCATTTTTTGCACTGAGCGTTCTCTTTCTATGAGCAATGCCACCATTGAGAGGTCATTTATATCTTTCCTACCACAAGTTTTCAATCATAACATCTTCCAATTGCAAACCATGGGAAAGACTATGTGATCAAAATCCCTTATTTTGTAGATGAAAACTGAAGACTCAGCTGGTCGTGTCTCATCCACGGTCTCAATGGCTATTATGAGGTGTGGCTGAGCAGGTGGCAAGTTTAGATTTGACAGAGACAGAGAGACATAGATGCAGGGATAGACTTCTCTGAGAATCACCTGCTTCTCAAGGGTTGTGCTTCTGTAACTAGTCAGATAAATCCTGTGCTGTCATCTCATGGGGGAGTCACCATATCACCCAACTGGCCAGACGTCATCCAGCCCTTGTCCCCAGATACCGGCTTGCTGAATGTTTAAACAGCCAGTGCTGACAGGGTTATCCCTGCTATCGTGCCAAAGCAGATGCCTCCAGAAAGAGGGGGAGGCTATTGTTTCTTCTGCAACTCAGCTCAGCGCCCTTCTTGCCATGACAAGCTCTTTTACATCCAATCCCCCCTAACGCCTGCATTAGCTTCCCAGGGCTGCCATAGCATGCTACCTCAAACCAGGGGCGGAAAACAACAGAAATTGTCCCACAGTTCTGAAGGGCAGAGTTTAAAATTAAGGCATGGTCAGGGCCACGCTCCCCCTGAAACCTGTAAGAGAGGACCTTTCCCGCCTCCTCTAATTTTTGGTGTTTGCCAGCGATCCTTGGCATGTGTGGCTTGTGGATGCAACACTCCAACCTCTGCCTCCGTCATCTCCTCTCGTGTGTCACTCTCCAACTCTTATAAGCACATCAGTCATATTGGAGTAAGGACCGACCTTACTGCACATCAGTCATACGGGAGTAAGGACCGACCTTACTCCAATGGGATCTCATCTTAATTGATTACACCTGCAATGACCCTATCTCCAAATAAGGCCGCGTTCTGAGGTACTGGAGGTTAGGACTTCAACACTCCTTTCTGGGGACACAGTTCAGTCCATAATGCTGCCACACCTCTCAGGTGACTCTTACCGGCTGGGTCCGGCTGGGCTGAACTGCTCTGTCTCTGCACATCCCTGTTTTCTTAGGACAGTCCGATTACTAGCTCGTCACCAGCTTTTTGTTAGTCCCCAGGAGACCTTTGCCTTGAAAATGTGTTCTGTTCTGGAAATGTCACCTCAGAAGGGCAGCACAGAGAAGGGTCCTGACAAACGGTGCAAATCTGCAGCACAGCAAACAGTTGCTCTTTTAAGAGCCGTGCTCAAGTGTGCCGATGGCGAGCTAGCCAGGTGACAGAGCCATGTGCTCTCTGGGGCTGCAGTCATCCGCTGTGCAGGGCACATGCGCAGGGAACCCTGTCATTTCAGCTCCGTACAACACGGCTTACACGTATGGGACGCATGTTATGTGCCATGGACTATGCTGAGGGCAGAAATGGAAACGTCAGTCTGACTTGGCCATCGCCTTCCGTGAGCTCACGGCCTAGAAGAGAAGTTACATAACTACGTATTCAAGGTGCTACCATTTATAAATAAAGTCCTACGGGACTCAGCGTGTGGAACAATGAACTCTGCATTCAGGAATAAGAAGTTAAAGTAGAGAAATGCCATTTAATCTAGATCAGGAAGGCAGAAGGAGGAAAGCCATGCCCAGGCCGGCTGTGATGGTGAAGCCAGTTCCAACGGGATGAAATACACAAGACAGCTCTTTGCAGGACTTGATCAACACCCAACACAGGGTTACAGGCCTTGAGAGGAAAGAAGCACAAGAGGTGAGCCCTGGTTTCACACCAGCTACCTGGTGAGGGGAAGAGTGGCTGAGAAGGAAACAGCACTTTTGCTGGGTAGAGGAACCATCGGTGCGTGAGGAGGCTGCTAAGACGGCTGGACTTGGTGTGCAGGGCACGGGTGAGGAGGTAATGGCAGACGTCTGAAAACATATCCCCGGAAACCCCTGGTGATTCCCAAGCCATGTTTTCACAGGGTGGTCTCCAGAAAGGAGAAGCAGAGAAGAGTTATCTGAACCTAAATGCTGGGCAGAACTCAGAAGTCACACAATGTGCAGAGAAGTTGGCATTCGTGCCTCGGCAGGGAGTAGAGACCTTAGTGAATTATTCACTTGTGACCCTGGAATGGCCATTCCCCAGGAAAAGGGAAAGACTGAATTCAACATACCTTAACTAACCCTAAAAACAAGCTTTAACTAGAAAAATGTGATCCACTTTGAAGTAATTGAACTGCTCGCCAAAATAAAATTTAACACTCTTCAGAGGAAGATGAGGTCATATAGATACTCTACAATATATAATCTACAATCTCTAGCTGACACTAAAAGACTTACTGGGTGTGATAATAAGCAGAAAAAAGTACTTATAAGAAAAAGAGGAAAGAGTTACAAGAAATAGACCAAAGTTTGGGAGCTTGTATAGTTTTTATTGACCTTTCCATTTGCTAATCTTTTTTTCTGCTATTAAACCCATCCAATTAATTCTTCATTTCATATGTTTTGCAATTCAATTCTAGACTTTTATGTTTGGTGGAGTTTTCTTGTCCTTTTCCTTCCCTCCCTCCCTTTTCTTGCTGAAATGTACCGTCTTTGTGCCTAACTCGCTCGTTCTTTCACTAAGTTCTTTCACATATTTAAAATAGTTACTGTGAGCCCTTCTCTGCTAATTCCCAAATCTGGGTTATCTCTGACTCTGCGTCTATTGTCCCATCTAGTCTTTTGATGATGGGTCACATTTTTCTGCTTTTTCATGTCGCACGATTATTTTTCTTGCTTGCTGGAAATTGTGCAAAAATGAACAGTGGAAACTGGAGTGGAGTGAGTCTCCCCTAGTCAAGGCTCACTGTTTGCTCTGTCAGGCAGTGAGGGTAGGCTCTGCCTTGTAGCTCAGGAGGCGTGGAGGGGGGCGGGTACAGGCTGGGCAGTCTCGAATGATGTCCGTTCACCTCTGGGGTCTTGAGAGTGGGATCGGACCGCAGACTCTCCTTTCCACAGCATTTATGTCTACCGATGGCATGCTCACGACCTCCTTCTCTCTGTTCCAATCCGTGTCGACCGCCCCCCACCCAGCCCCCCCCCCAGCTTCCTGCATCACAGTTTACTCAGGAAGGACCCCACGGTGTAGCGTGTAGCATTACGAGGCACAGTGCTCGCTCTGTGTGCTGGCCCCTTCTGCGGGGTCAGTAAGACTCAGTTAGCTTCTCCTGACCCTGCAGCCTTCTCTCGACTCTGACTCAGGATCCTCATGGACTGTGCTTCCAGACTCGGCAAAAGCCCCCAGGGATCCAGTGGCTCCTTGTCTCTGCTGACCTCAGAGGCTCGGTTCCTGCCAGGAAGTTCGTTTGTTCCGTTTCTTTAGGTCCAGTGCTCTTCTATCTGAAATTTGAAAGTTTAAACCTATTTGTCAATGTAATAGCAAGACCTACGATCTTTTATGGCTTTCTACACCCTCGCCACATGTAACACTTGCCTGGTAGTGTTCTAACTGGGGAATATGCAAGATCCCCAAATTCTTTTCTTCAGCTGTCCCCCAAAAAGCTACAGTGACCGTACCTAGAAGATTATTTTGAATAAAATATCAGAGAATGTATTCCTTTGTCCTCCTATATGATTAGCAGATTTCTGGTTGCAAACATGACTGTTGATAGCAGCTGCATTTCATTACCGAACAACTTGAACAACCTTTCTGAGCCTCAGTTTCCTCATCAGGATCAAACGAAATGAGCGTGTGAACACATAGTAGGCTCGCAGCACTGTCAGCGGAACCCGCATGGCTGTGTTTACGTTAAACACATTGCTTTGCGTTGCCCTTAGTAGAATGTGCTGTCTCACCTCTGGATGCCAACTGCCTTCTCAGGTTCCGTACGCCATTGAGCTCCGTGCGCCTTCATTTTTCTGCCTCAGTAGTAACTGAGTGCTCAGTCATTGTTATATTCACCATCCTGACAACATTCATTAAAATGAAGCCATTAACTATTGTCTTAAATGGAGTTTAGGCTCATTAGACTTAGGTTCATTACAATTAAATGATAAATGCAAAATTATTTTATCCCAGCTCTACCCTGAGCATTGGTTCAGCTGTATTTCTGTAGAGCTGGCTTCCGTGGCTCACATGAGAGCAAAACTAGTTTGAAATATTTCAGTGAAACACAATATTCCTTCAAAGGACATTAGTAACAATGGAAAGCCCCAATTTAGCTCACAGGGTACCCGTACCATTAACATCTGAAGCCTGGGGCACCTTACTTCACAGGCTGCCATGTAACTGGGGTTGGGGGCTCCCCTGAGTGGAGGTTAAGCAGGAAACGGGCCCAACTTTAACATGGCCAGCCCCCCGCCTCTTTTTGCCTTCAGTGTCACAGGGGATGAGACCCCTTTGCACACACAGCGGTGAGGACAGTGCAGGAGGGCGAGCGGTCCCTCTTCCTACTGCTTTGCTCCGAGGACATCAGGGCCCCAGATACTAAGGGATTCTCTACTGGGTTCATTGCTGGCTGTAGGAAATTACAGTTCCCCTAGCTCTAGGACATTCAAAAGAATATGTAAGCCATTTTATTGTGTTTGCATAGTCTCATGAAAAGGAAACAGAAGTACCGAGGAATCCATCAGGCTGCATCCACATTCTATCCCCATCACAAGTCAGCAGACAGGACACGTCTGGAAAGATATCATTTCAGGGAGTTCACGAAGGGTGGCCTTTGGCGTCAGACAGAAGGTGTTTCACTCCTGACAGGACCAAGGATTGCCTGTGTGGTCTTCCAGACAGACAGCTTCGTGAAACACCTCCTGAAGGGATCATAGTAAGCCTGGTAACCTTTCGTCACCATCCATCGTTGTGGCAATATTATTGACTATATTCCCTGTGCTGTACTTCACCTCCCTGTGACTTATTTTATGACCGGGAGTTTGTACTTCCTAATCTCCAATTCCCTTTGAGGTCTCAGAATCAGGGGGTCTCTCAGGGACAGAATATTTCCAGGGATGACGGCAATGAAACGTGTCCATTATAACTGAGATCGAGCGTACATCCCAGTACCAGCAGCGTTACCTGCCCTTTTGTTAATGATCATGTCCACTCAAATCCCAGGCACACCTTTGTAGCCTGTATGCCTCACAGTCACCAGACTGTTAGCCAACCTGCCAAGGTCAGGGACCGAGCGGGCGGCAGAGCTGGGGGTCAGTGCTGGCATCCGTCTCGCTCCTGTGACTCTCTGTGCTTCCAGAGCGTGAAGTCTCCATGGGGGCGGGAAGAGAAGAGATGCGTGAAGACAAGCTTCGTCTCCATCTCAGCGCCTCCCCCCCCCCCCCAGTGATAAGCACTGGCGGACAGATTTGACCTTGTGCATTTTCTCAAGAGCTGAGCGGGGGCAGGACAGGCCCAGAGACATGGGCTCGCTGCAGCTACGGACCCCGGAAAGCCAGATGGTCCACGCTGTACACTGTCTGCTCATACAACTATGCAAATAAATATTCTTTGACTTTAATTGTACCTGACAGACAGGGACAAATGTACCTGCTTTTGCTTTTAACCATACTTCTTCGGTGGTTTCTGGGGCATGTTTGAACATGGACGTTAAAGGAGCCTCCATCTATAATTAAAATACTAGAGGTGCTAATTAAATGTGAGAGTCCCATGTGATCTGCATCTAGGTAGCTCTGTATCATCATCAATAAATACATCACGTAAAATATTTCCATCGCCTCAGGGAGTTCTTTCATCACCCTTTCTGGTCAATCTCCCTCAGCTCCTAGAAGCAACCACTTTCTGACGTCCATTATCATTAAAAAGCTTTATTGGGGTGACAATTGTCACCTCAATAAACTTAAAAAATAAATAAATAAATAAAAGCTTTAGCTGGTTCTTAAGATTCAACATGAACAGAATCATACGATTTTGTGTCTGGCTGCCTCGGTTTTGAGATTCACCCCTAGTGTTGCCTGCATGCATCGTCTATCCTTTTATTTGCTGTGATATATTTAATTACATAAAGAGTCAAACTTTTAAAAAAAATTCATTTTCCCGTGAATGGGCATTTGAGTTGTTTCCTGTTTGGGGTTCTTTTGACAAAACTACTATAAATGTTTTTATACATGTGGTATTTGAGGATGTATGTTTTGAACGGCTTTAGCTAGAAGTAATTGACCTAAAAGGAAATGCAGTATTTAACGTGCATAATTAGATTGATTTGGACGAAGAAAACCATCACGACCACAATGAAAACTGTGAACATTCCCATCGGTCAAAAATACTCCATTCTTGGTAATCCCATCCCCCAATTGTGTCCCTCACCACCCAGAGGCAACCACTGCGTGGCTCTCTGCCATGATAGATCTGTTTGAATCATCCAGAATGCAAAAAGGGAATCGCCGATGATTATTTTATAATTATCAATAATTGTCATCATAGTTACCGGCAAGGCTCAGGCTGCATCTTTTCTTTAATTCCACATCTGACCATTCAAGAGTGTTAACTTCTAAACTATCCTTAGAGACTGGCCTTCCTGGCATTACACTGACGGTGGAATTAGCTGGACCCGGACACTGAGACCTTTTATCTTCTGTTACTGCCTTGTCTCAGTGGGAAACGAGAAACAAATGTTTACTCTTGGTCTCTTGGTAGTTCCTGGCCAAACATTAAAAATGCAAACTGAAATTGCTATAGTCATATGATTCCCTTCCACGTCACTTACTAAATGGACTTTAGAATGAGACAACATTATGCATTTATCTCCTGGCAGTTGTTTGAAAATGCTTCCTCTCTCCTCCCTCCCTCTCCTTTCCATCACGTGACATCTGCAGCTTGAGGGGCCCTCTGTCGTTCACACCACACAACCTCACTGCAATCTGCCCCAGACACTTCTTAGAGAACAGCACTGTGGCCAGTCCCAGCAGACGGTGACCAGTGTGTGCAGAAGGGAACAGTGTGTACAGAAGGCAGCCATTGACCAGCCTCCCCTCTGCCTTTTGTTAAGGGTACAGCTTCCTTCCGTGGGCTCCAGACTTCTTCCACTTCACCTGCCAACTAGCCCAAGGTTACAGGCTGTCTACTAGCTGTGTAATTCCCACGGATTTTTGCGCGTGGAAAGGGAACACCAGGAGAACTAAAACATAGTATAATGTTTCGCTAATGACTTAATTTCAGACTTCACAAAGAGGGAGGGGCAGGCCCGCACGATGTATAGTCAGACTGTAGTTCAAATCTTGGCCTAGAAGCCTTTCAAGGCAACGCTGTATTTTCCTAATTGACTGTAAATTGACGGTCTACTTTAGCTCCCAGGAGGCACTTATAGTAACCACCATATAGTCCCAGGCCCTGGAGGTGGTTTCTGAATGAAAAGGAATGAATTCTAAGTTGATTCTGACTGTATTATATAGCAGACTTTTTAGCTGTTGGTCTTTTCCTTTTCTCCTTTTAGTTTTTAATCTTTCTTCTACCTAACCACAGAGAATCGAGTCACTCCTAGATTTCCTCTGCCTGGCACGAGATCCCAGGACCATTTTACAAAGGGTCTAAGACATCGCTGGACAAAGCAAGCCGGCCGCCCATAGGACCTAAGAGCAGGGCTTACTAGATAGTCAACCCTGTGAAAGTGTCTCAAACAAGGATGAGCAATTCCCAGGGCAAAAAAAGTTTGTGTTTCTTTGAAGGAGGTTTATAAGCATCTGCAGCGCTGTTCGGAGTACTTTGGGAGTTTCCCTTGTAGATACTTGTGCGGGAGGCCATGCTTAGCCTTGTAGGCTGCAAAGTAACTGGGAAAAGACCCCACTGAGGCCTGAATTGTTTCTACGGCAGCTCCCCTGTTCACAGGAAGGGACCCTCATACAATTGACAAGTGGGGGACTATTTGGTAACCATTGCACTGGCAAAGATAAGACAATGCATCGACGCACATTAAATGTTAGACCAAATGAATTTGCGGTGTGAGATCAGTGGAGGTTAGAGTCTCTGAGATGGTTCCATTGGGACATTTATACACACGCTGTTGGATTGACAGACTGGCTGGTGATTGATTGACTGGCTTAGAGAGAAAGCAGTTCCAGCCAGGGCAGTGCCTGAGCAAAGGCTTTGGGTAGAAACGTGAGGTGTCTGCAGGGTGTCAGTGGAAGAGCCCAACAGAAATAGAGTGTTGACACCGGAGGGCTGTGGAGATCAGATCAGATGGGGCGGGGAGCGGCGGGCATGACATAAAGATCGATAGAAGGAACAATCTAGAAGGTGGGGGAACAGCCCAGACCCCCCTGTAGCCATGTTGTGTCATTCCTGGTTCTCTCTGGACTTCCCTGAGCCTTTCCTGGGCCTGCATTTATGATGGGGACACTGGGTATTTTCAAGGACCGTTGGTCTGTTTGGAAAAGAGAAGATTCTGGATGGAGTGAGCAGGACAGCTAATCTAAGAGCTCAGCAGGAGTGCAGCAGAGATCCTGCGTAGGCGTCTACGCTCCAGGTGTCAGTTCTGCAATGGTTGTCTCTTCTGGTGCTGAACTCAATCTGAAAAGGGTCACTCTCCTGAGGAAACTGCTGGATTTCCCGTTTTTCATGGGAATCAGGTTCTGGAAATTACTTTCTCTGTGGAGTGCAAACCCCAGTGTGGATTTAAATGTGACATGTGTGAGTCATTTGAATTAACAAATTGTTACTAAGGCTGAGAACCATTTATTTTTATGAATTACTTTTGAAATTTTATAAACTACAAAGGAAAACGAGATATAAAAGATAAAAGCCCAGGAAATGGAATATTACTAACCAAATCAGTGAACAGCCATTTGAGTCCCTCCTCAATTGCCTCTCTCCTTCAAAATTAAGATTATTACAAATTTCATTTATTATTTCCTTGGTTTTCTTTGTTGTTTTACCAGATACGTATGTATCCCCCCAAATACACTGATTATCTTTGTTTGTCTTAAAGCTTTTAAGTTGATTTCATATTCAATTCAGGGAGGATTTCTGAAGAGGAAGAGGAAGAGAAACAGGGGAAAGACTTCAGAGTAAAATGTCTTTGAGCTGGATTTTGAATAATTAGTAGGAGTTTGTCACTGAGAAGATTATCATTGATGATAGAATTGACTTGGCAAAGATCCAGACACATAAGAATATTTGAAGCTAGAGCACGAGGTGTCAGGAGAGACTCAGCCCTCAACCATTGTGATATATCGCGTCGGAAGCACGTGATTCTGGAATTCCCCAACTTTTAATGGGTCAGGTGTACAAGGGACAGGAAAAATACATTTAGAGGGTTGGGAGCCAGGGACCCAAGAGGACTGACAAGAAAAGTTGTGCATTCTGTCACAATTCATCCAGTTTTTTTAAACTACGTAGATTGAAGAGCTGTCAGATTATCAGACATTTTATGTCAAGGTTTCCTGATTTCTGAATAAGAACGATATATCTTAAAATTCTTGGTCACTACATGTTTCAAGAACTCGTACACACAGAAGAAAAGTAATTCTCCTTTTAGAATCTCCAGTTTTTCACAGACGATTTCTTCTTGGCCTCTAGGACCTGCCTGAATGGCATCTCGTCCTCAGGAGAGCGCCCTTAACCACGCTGCGTCCTCACCCGCTGCTCACCCCCTCTCCCAGCTGACGTCCTCCACACAGGTGAGTACCTACGGTCTGCAGCACCTGGTTAACTTACCACGTCCCTGCCCACTGTCTCTTTCTCCCACTTGCCCATCCTTTCCTTGTAGGCACTTTCACTATGTTTCTGTCTGTTCGACCTTCAGCACCTTTCAGAGGTTAGACATTCAATAACTACTTGGTGACTCAATGGATACATTTTCAAATTCTGGCTGTAAGAACTCTCAACGGTAAGGGGCCTCTGTTCTTAAATAATTATTATACTATGTTCTGGGGCGGCAGGCCACATCGACTTATTCAAAATGAACTGTGTGCTTTTCCCAAACATGGAAAGAAGGCTGCAGGAATGTGGAAGAAAGCGGGGTTACTCTTGTTTTCCAGAAAACAAGATGACATAACAATTTACTCTTGAGCTGTACTCTGCATTATGTTTTTAGTCTAAGCTCTTATACTGTGCAGATCAAGTTGGCATTATATCAATACAGAGAATTCTCCTCTCTTCCAACTACTTGGAAGGATTTAGCTACTAATGGGGACGCAGTCAGGCACACCAGTAGCCAGGAGGCGTCCATGCCGAGGAATGAATGTTAGCAATAGAATTAGGAAACATGCTTAAATATTGATGTAGTTTCTTATTTTTAATGGAGGCAAAATAATTCACAATAACCAAGACGATTCTCCTTTCTTGATGTGGCTAAATTTGTGGGCTTCTACACTAGAATAACATAAACCCCTTTTCTAATTATTCATATAACTCTGCTGTTTATCCATATTTGTCCAACTTCTAAAAATTACTGTATTGTGCATGCCTTTTGAATAGTTTGCTTTGGAGAATACCATGAGTTCTGATATGGCTCCAATTTATGCAGAGGGATCGAGTTTTCTTAGAGCCAGTCTTATGAGCAAACAAAGTAGGTGTCGTCCTAGGTGTTCCTACACAGTTATTGTCCCCAGATCTCATTCCACTAGAAAAGCACCTTTCTTTACATCTTTGCAGTCTCCAGCCTGTGACACAGGACAGGGACGTTCATCATAGAATAGCTCCGTATACCTATGACAGGTCAGTAGTCCTTAAGCAATGACGAGAGGAGGAAACCTGAGACGTGGGCTGTGCAGTATTGTGAAGAATTGTGCTTAGAGTTCACATTTCATCATGTGGCAGTTTCTGAACCACAATTTCATGGAAGCAGAAATGGTCCTGACACATGAGAGGAGAGTCCAGAGTTGGACCCATCCAGTCTGGAGCTGCACCCAAATCCTGCTAGTAGCAGGGAATGAACAGAATAGAAAATAATCACCCTTTAAGAACCATTTCCTTCCAAAAGCTTTGCTTCCAGTGGCACAGTGGACATGTCTGAACTCCAACTCTCCGAGAATAAACGCTGATAACTGATCTGCCTTCTAGCATCTTCTCTCTGTATTTTCTTTTGGGGCGTTTGATGTGTGAGTACATGTTGTATGTTTGTTTTTAATATGCCAAAGCGAAATGAATTTCCTTTCATCTGATTTGCTTGTCTTTAGTGAAACACTATGCTCATTCAATGTAGAAAAAAAGAAATATTGAGATAAAGAGCAGCTGGGTTTTCCTGAAGGTGTGAAGTTTCGTGAGTCAAGTATGGGGCAATTAACAGATTCATTATGAAGATGTCGTTTCAGGAAAATCTGAGTTCCAGTGGCCACATTGAAAGAGGTGGGATTTATTTAAAGGTCAACGAAACACCTGGAGAGAAAACTCCCATTACAGTGCTGCCCACTGCTTGCTTGGCAAAGCAGTCACTCAGGGTGGCTGTGTCCCCTTTGGGGGAGCTGTCCCGCAGGGACGATGTCTGCCATGACGCCTTAAACTTGCACCCGGAGTCCCAGGAATAGCATAATGTCTAAACAAACAGCAGAGCAATCTTTCTGTATAGGTAGCTCCATCCTCAGATGAGTGGCCCGAAACTTATCCAATCCTCTGCAAATGGTTGAGCCAAAGAACGGAAGGAAAGAAGAAAGAAGAGAACAAAAAAATTTTGAAGTAATGTCTTCACACTTCAGAATACACAAACATTTCTTGGAGGGCTTATGAAAATCAAGGACGGGTCCTATCGCCAGAGTTTCTGATTCGGTGTGGAATGGGACTCAAGAATTTGGATTCCTCTCAGCAGTGTGTGTGGGCATGTGTGTAGACACAGAAAGGAACCCGTGAAAAATGGAATTGCTTCTTCAGCACTGTGTTGTGAGGCGATAGTGTCCACTCAAATCCCGACCCTTCAACATGTGAGACAAAACTGTTTTTTTTTAAAAGAAAATTAATGCTTGATATAAAATGCACACCTGTGCCAAATCCTAACAATATTACCCAAACAGCTTTCAAATTTGAGACTGAAGAGCCCACAGCCATTCATGGCAGAAAGAACAAACCGGAAGCAGAAACCCAAATCCTGAATAAGTACCTTCCTTCTCTGCTTTAATGGCAGTGGGAACCCAATAGAATTGATGAGGCAGATGGAAGGACGAGAAAGTCATCCAGGGGTCACCCTACCGAACCTACTGTGTGAAGACTTGTCCTGTACCCCACCCTGCTCTCTCCAGGAAGCAAGGGGACAGATAATTGGAGTCCAAATACTCAGTCCCCCATTCTGCATAGCTTTCGGTTCCCAACCCCTTATGACTGAGTGATTTCAATGGAAAGCGATGGAATATCCAACCCCAACGAGTTTTTAAAGTAAGTTTTTGGCTCAGATCACTGACATGGCCAAGTCTACAGGTGGCATCACTGGTGACACGATGTTCAAAGTCACCGTGAGCTAGTTAGTTCCATCCATCATTCTTACTTCACTTGTCTCCGTGCTCTCGTTTCTTTCTTAGCGGGATGCCCCACCCGCATCCTGGCAGAGCTCTCGCCGTGGTGACAACACAGACGTAGAAGCTTCGCTCGCACACCCAGCTTCACAACCACAGAGACGAGCATGTGTCTCTCCCCTAACGTTAAAAATTACACACATATATCCCAGGCCTAGCTCTCACTGCTTTATGTTGGACAATGTAGCCATTCTTGAACCCAAACCACTAGAAAGAGGGGAAGGTGTCGGTTAGTGTCAACAGCAGGGCTGGTCTCTGGTGCTGGGGAAGGAGAGACCAGACATCTCATCTCAAGCACTGGCGCTGGTGAGGCTGGCCTCGTGGAAACTTCTGGATAACATTCTGTCAGGAAAAGGCTGCAGGGGTGGTGGGTGAGTCAAGCTGATACTATGACAAAGACAAGTCCCCTCTAGAATACTCAGAGCTTCCAATAAAAGAAGAGCTTAAGCCCACATTGGAGTTTAGACGGGACGCGGTGGGACACACAGAGGATGGGGAGCAAAGAATGGAAGAGCTGGGCTGTGCACGAGATGGGTTTCGGATGGCCCAAGGGTCCCGTGAGAGACTGGCCAGAGCAGCCATGAGTCAGTGCGTGACTCTCCAAGTGTGGAGACACAGGCCATTTTCTAGGATCCTGTCCCAATAGAGCAGTGACAAACGTCCTCCCCACACACAGGGAGAAGAGGCTGGGATTTATCTGGATGCTATAGCCACCACCAACCCTGAGATCAGTTATTCATATTAGCTTAAAAGGTCCATTGCCACCCAACCCGCACAGAAGACAATCTGTGGTTTTCTAAGGACAAAGCCTTTAGGAGTTAATTCCTTAAATCTCTGACCCCAGACAATGAAAAAAGAAACATTTTTGAGGAGATGGAGGGAGTTGGTTGTCAGGACTTCGGACATTTCTAGCATTGGTGGCTTTTTCAGTCCCACTGTCAACCAGGGGTCCTAAGTGCCCTTGAGATGATGTCACATCTGAGAGAAGTATGGTCACTGAACTCAACATCCTAATCTTCAGGTACTTGAACCCCACAGGTCAACAGTACACAGATGGCCAGACAAGACTGACGTTAAGTCTAAAACCCCTTGAATTGTACAACAACAGCAATAATAACAGAGGGAAAAATGTTCTATCCACGTCATGCAAGAGATGACTGTGCCCAAGGAATGAACCCCACTTCTTATCCATTTAGTGTTGCTATTTCTGTTGGGAAAATGTCCCAGGCAGTTAAATACGAGCCTACGGCTAACACAGCCTAAGGTCTCCTCCTGTATCTAGAGACACTTTTCCCTTATGGGTGAAAAAGTGATTTTTACACAAAAGACAGGGAAGGTATTGAACTGTACACACTCTAATTACAACCAATATCACTGTGAAATGCTTACGATGCAGTTTGTATGACCATTATTGGAACGACTGCACAATGTTTTATCGAATAGATATACCATTCTCATTCAGTTTAGCTATTGTAGAAAATCTAAACGGACTTTTAATGAGTTCAGCTGACGTCATAAATTTCCTATATTAAACACATAGCTATTCCATTTATGCTGCATAATAAGCATTCTGTAATTATGTCATATTTCCATCCGTACAGACCAATAATTTTTCATTAATTTAAAGTTAGCAGCAATATAATGGTCACAGTAAATTCTCAAAGATCTTGCTTTTCCAGCATTGTCTATATCAACATCTCAGTATATTTATTTCTCTTTACTTCTGCAAGCATTACCGCTCTTCTGAAAAAAAGAAAAATTGAAATGCGTCACATTTTCCTTAGACTTCAAGTCCATTCTTTTTTTTTAACCTCTCTTTTCATCTGCCTCCGCCATGACTCCCCCCACCACACACCCTCCGAAGGCTCCCAACACCCAGTGGCTCCATCCTTCCCCTCGTGATTAAAAACAATAGTTAGCTGACTCAGCAACCAGCTGTATTTCAGAAGCATGTCAATCAACACGCACTGAGCTCATTATTATTGTGTTGGAATATACTTATTATTGAAAGATAACAAACTCATCTGGGAGCGACTGAGAGAAGAACTGCACAGGACTCAGGCAGTATTCGCTCTCTGCTTTTTGGACAGCCGACCGAGTACATGGGGTCCAACGCCAGACCTGACTGAAGGAGCCTGGACCTCTGACACCATTCCGAGTAGACCCGGAAAGGAACGTCTGCACTGGAATTTTCATGAGTGAGAAATAGAGAGGGTGCCAAAAAAAATGTATGCACATTTTAAGAAAGGAAAAAGCTATTAAAATTACACTGAGAGTAACACTTGGAGCGCCTTTTGTAACTGCAGAAGTCAAACGTGACTTGTATTCATCTTTTGTTATCGGTATATATTGAGTATTACAATTTTAATACAGTTTTTTTGTTTCCTTTCTTAAAATGTGTGTACAGTTTTTTTGGCACCCTCTGTATACTTTTACTGCGATAAGGCACTGAGATTTAGAAAGGTTGGTTACAGCAATGATTCTATCTTAATATATAAACGTAAACCAGGAATGGGGTTTGCGAAAGACAGAGAGAGAGAGAGAGAGAGAGAGAGAGAGAGAGAGAGAGAGAGAGAGAGAAAGGGGGGCGGGGGAGGGAGGGAGGGGGGAGGGAGGGAGGGAGGGTGGCGACAACATAAAAATCTAAAATCCGAGACAATAGCTTTGTGCTGGGCTGCATGAGGGGAAACCCAATAAGGACATGTTGTGCTGTGACAAACACTTAATGCAACTGCTGGCTGCAGTGGCCGGGGGAGCAGCTCAGCCATCGACGGCGTCAGCAGCCTCAGAGGAGGTGACTGGGAAGGAACAGAGCCCTGATGGGCAGGCTGTCATTGGTACACTTATCAAATTGTTACTCCAAACAGTTTCCTTCAAGAGCAAATAAGAACAGCAGAGTGCCGGACGTTGAGGCCTGGAAGGATTGTCTTTCTTCGAAACCCAAACAGTATGAAAGGGGCTTGAGAAGGTCTTTGAGTGACGCTGGCAGTCGAGGCCGGCCTTCCAGCAAAGGCCAGATGAGGCTGGGCTTCTCCCTCTAGCCTAACTGTCGCGGGGTAGCCGTGGCCGTGCTGAGAGAGGGGACAAGGGGCGATGGAGCCAAGAAATGTGGAAAATCTGAACACATGGCAATAACTTTGGGGACAGCTACTGGTTTGAGGCACTGACGGGAACAAACAGACCTGAAGTCTGACTAAGTGTAACTGAACGTCGTGTGAAAGCTGGACAATTAAGGATTTCGACAGCAGCTTCTCCAGCTTTGCATGACTTCAGATGTAACTCAGAGAAAAAGAAAGAACTCTATAGAGGACAGAGAGAAGGACGATGGAGAACAAGGGACAGCGGTTTCCCTGGAAGGAAGCAGGACCAGGAATAATCAGGGCGTCCCTACCCTCAGGGCAGGTGGCCTTCACAGCGCCATCCTCTCGCAGCATTCCCGCACTGGCCGGACCAGTGACTGCGACCAGTCTCACCTTCCATCAGCCCCACCTTACAGCGGTAAGAATGCCTGACGGCAGCCGCCTTTTACTCCGAACAGAGAATTATTAAACCCAGGTCCACTGCGACCTGTGCAGAGAGCATCTCGTCCTCACCGTTACTGATAGTTACTGTGGCCAGACTCTTCCCAGGAGGCTGGCCTGCACAGAGCAATGCCGCGTGTGGGGAAAGCCCCCTCAGAGTTCTGGGACACCCTCGTGGCAGGACGTGGCTGGCTCAAGAACTAGAAGAGCAGAGCGTCGGTTGTTTGGACAGCGAAGGGTGGTCAACATAAGAGATGTCAAAAAGGAGGGGGAAAGATATAGGGACTAAGCGTTGGCATTTCCAGAAATCTTCAGTTCAGTGTAAGAGTCCTCCCTTCCCTGGCCACACCCCGTCGCCCAGGCGACGAAGCTGGTGTGTGACCCAGCCTGTTTTTCTCCTGCTTGGTAGTCAGTGCACGGCTGTGTGTGTGTGTGTGTGTGTGTGTGTGTGTGTGTGTGTGTGTGTGTGTGTGTGTGTGTGTGTGTGATACCAGCCCCAGGCAGTCCAGATGAGGGTTTTCCTTTGTGTGTTGTGGTTAAGATAAAAATATTTCACTATAAACATGAGTCTGCGTGGGTACAAGTTAGTGCTGATTTACACCTACGGGGGTTACCGGCCACTTGAAGGGCACTGATTAGGCACCACCTCTCCAGCCTATGTCCTTCTCTGTGGCTGAGCGTGGCTTTGGTATACAGTAACCACCATGGTCAGGTTTGTCAGGCAAAGGCTGTTGATGGGAAAATAGCAAAGCTTTGTGATTTTTGAATTATCTTTTCTCTCTCCACAAAATCTGGCTTTCAGAACTACTTTCTCACAGTCAGCTCTGAGACGCCCAAATCCCATTCTGGATGTCGAAACCTGGACACGATATTTTTCTTTCTCTGCATCTGGGGTGTAGAAATCCTTAACCTCCATGAGGCAAATGGGTTCCCTGCCCCCAGGAGAGGACGTTACAAACCAGGAAACACCAAAGAGAAAGCGCACAAAATTATTTCGAGAAACAGCATCCCTGTGACACGGCTGCTGCTTGATCCTTCCCTTCCTCCACAGTTAAGCTTATCAGGTACTTTTTCTAGTTGATTGGCACCCTGTTCTGGCCTCACCATCCCTCTGAAATTGGTGTCCCCAAGTGTCACCAGTAGATGGCTTACTGTAAAGCCAGTGTACACTGTAGGAGTCAGGATATGCCCATTTCCACACAGACGGTCCTCGAATCTCAGTGGCTTAAGGCAACTGAAGGCCTTTCTGTTTTCTTTTATCACAGCCCCAGGCTTCACACGGTCGCTCGAGGACCCAGGCACCTTCCATCTTGTGCAGCCGCCATCTTCTATCTCGCCCTGCGAGGTCACCACAGATCAGGACCCAGAGAGTAGAGGAGACACGGGAGAATGATGACACCAACAGGTACCCGTAAACGTGTTCAGCTATTAGATCATAGAGTCTAGAGATGTAGGTGCAGGCGTTAACCAGATGTTTCAGTTGCTTTGGTTGTCATGTGGCTCATAGTCAAAGATCAAGAAACCTTGGTCTTAGCCGTGTCCTGGAGGCCTGCCTGCAAAGCAAGATCCAGGAGAAGTGTTCAAAAGGACACTTTGCCGGAGATAACAGAGGAAGGTAGCTAGGTAAGCATAAAGCAATGATGGAGTAAACAATAACAGTGGTTACAAGATGTTTACTTCCCGCCTTCTGCTGTAAGGAGAACGTCACGGACATACAGTCATGAGATGGTTGGTGAAATCGTGGTCCTTCATCCTTGTTAGTTCACCCGACCAGTCACAAAGACGCCAGACAAGACGATGTCAGGGACTAAACTAATCAGACTAGAGAAAACCACAGAAGCTCACACAGAACTAGCCAAGCAGCTTCGCAGGTGAACCCCGACGCCTAACCCTCAGTGTTTGCCTTTACAAACTCGTGATTAAAACCATCGGCAGTTTGGGTTTTAAGCAGTTCTGGTTCCTGCTTGGGCCCTGCTGCCCACAGCGCGTGGCAGGGGAACAGCAGTGCCCATAAGAGTGAACTGAAGAAAGGAGAAAATCGGAACAAGAAAGGAAGAAAGGAAGGAAAAAGAACTCGGGTATTTAACACCCGGGGACACCTACGGGTACCGTAAATCCCGCCGATCCCAAGAATAATGTAGCACTGGGCTACAAATCCTCCAGTAAGTACATTTACAAATAAATTATGTGTCATTAGCATCAAAGAGCTTTGTCGAATAGTCATGGGGATGTTCTCAAAGTGTATCTAAGCTGTAAAGTTATTATTTCTGGATTATCTTTACATGAAGAGACCCTCCAAAATTCAGGAATAAAGGCCTGTCCTAATAGCCGCACCAAATTGGTATTTGACTTTTCCACTGAAGCTGTTTTCCTAACATACGATTATCTGTTTCATTAGTATTTGAACAGTCGTCTTTTTTAAGCAAATGTTTTTTATTTTAATCCTAAGAAATGATCTAGAAGCACAACAAATCTACAAACTCATTTTCTTTTGTTCTTTCAATGAGCTCCGTGGTAGCAATCTGGCTTTTCTGTCTGAACTTATCCTGTCTGATACGCCTGCATCGCTGGAGAGACGCTGACGATACAGACTGCATTTTAATCACCAAATGCATCAGGACTGGCAACGAGCAGCTCCGAGACTGCTAAAGGATGCTTCCACGTGTGGGCAGGCGGGCACGCGGGGTCCTTCTGGTGGCTGGAATGACTGTGTCACCACTGGCACGTCACTGTTCCTTGCCCACAGGCTGGGTGATGGTGGGAGCCAACGCAAGGAGTAGTGAGTGTCCAGTGGTCCCACAGCGACCTTGCACGATGACAAGGGCCTCCTGGAGGGACCTGAGGCTGACCCCGGTGTCAGGAGAGGACGTACGGGAGACAAGTCACGTGAGGTGAATACAGAGTCCGGAATCACGGGCTTAACGAACGCAGGAGAGAGAGGGAGAGAGAGAGTGTGTTTAAAAAATGCTCTTTCTATTCTCCTCCTTTCCCCAAATGAGTGGCATCACAGCAGAGCAGCTTCTGTCCATCTGTGCATAACCATATACGCCCGTGTGCGGTCATCAGATAGGTGATCAGACAGGTGGGTAGGTAGGTAGGTGGGTGATGGATGGATAGATAGATAGGTAGATAGATAGATAGATACATAGATGATAGATACTACATAATAGATCAATGACAGATAATAGATAGACAAGCAGATGGACGGACAGATGTTGGTGAGGAGCAGCTGATTCTGTGGTGCTCTGGGTCCTGGACCAGCTGTGAGTGGCTAACTCCAAGGTCAAAGGTCAAAGTTCATCGTGTGTGTAATTGACTAACAAGAGCTCGGGCACTTGTGAGGACGAGGGGAACATGAGACGTTAGCACCTAGGAGCCGCTAAGGCAAAGCAGTGGGTACTGAAATAATTTTACCATATTTCTACGGAGCTGCCTCTGTGTTCTTAAGAGGCTGAATTATGCCCTCGATGCTTTTCCTCTAGGAGTCGTTCCGAACAGGATCTCAAGGTCGGTGGTGTGTTATTATTGCACCCATGTCACCGGGTCCTGATGAGTTCAGTCATAGTTTATTGCAGTGATAGCTGCGGAGTTCTATTAGGCTGCAGCTAAAGGACATTTTTCTTATTGTTTGTTCCTTCTGTTCACCTAATGGACATATTGTAGTTTGTTCTGTATTAGTTTTTGGTGCTTTATTGCGAGACATCCACTTCTCTCACTGAACTACCCCAAGGTGTTTCTTATGAGCAAAAGACAAACATAACACCCCTTGTTACAAGAGGAGAAACGGCTTCCCAAGTCTTTCCGAATGTGTTCATTTCAATATGCCTGGGTCGCTTGACCGAAGGGACTTCCATGTTGATTGTGACGATGACTTTTGAAACTAAATAAGAGGCCGGCAGGGCTGGGAACAAATCTATTCTGACGAAGTTAGTAATGGATCCTACCTGGTGAATAAACAGACTTTTTCCCCCAAGACTGAAACATTGTACAACTCAGAAGACATCTTGGAGTTTAAGAAATAGCTACAGCATTCAATTATTTCAAAATCAATTTCAAAATTCACCTTCTTTGAAATTCAGATCTTTTGTCATAAAAAAAAACACACCTTTGAATTTCGTGCTATAAGAATCCAAGGGATATAATCGAATTCATTTTGGTGTCTGCATCAATCCAACAGTGAGTTGATCAACCAGCATTTTTCCCTGTGGAGGATCCAAGGGAAATATGAGGAACTATTAAACAGGGGACCTGAAACTTGGGACCCAAGACTACAGCTTGGGAAACTGCCATGCCTGCACGTTTTTGAGGACCACGAATGGTATGTAGATTCAGCAAATGGAGAAATAATATTTGAGCGGGGCACTGCATGGAACAGGTGGCTTTGACATTGGCTTTGAAAACTGCATAATGTTTGAAACGATAGGAAGAAACGTGGGTGAGGATTTAAGGCACCAGGGCCACCGAGGCCGGAATAAGTGCAGTTAGCAGGTGGGGAAACAGATGGCGGCTGCATGTAGGATGGAGCTCACTCTTGACTGTGGCTACCTGCTACACGACGGTAATACAGTTTAAATATTCAAATATTGGAGAAAGACTTGACGAAGACAGAATCTAAGGGAAGGAAAAACACCTCTGTACGTGTTCGATAAAATACGAGGGACACCCCTGCGGCCGTGAGTGGCTCCCTGATTCCAAAGGGCTGGGTGTGCTCGCGTCTTCCATCTCCTGTGCCTTTTTTCCGATCGTGCCTGCTGGAAGGCGCATTGCCTGTGTGTGCTGCCCTCAACAAGTTACCCATTCATGCCCTGCTGTGGGTGTCTGGTAATTTCTTGATACAAAACCATGCCTAGCAGTCGCTGACGATTAAATGTGGAATGGCACCGTAGGAATTCAGATAGGAGCACAGCAGTGCGTGTCAGGCCTGCTGTGCATATGTGTGTGGTGACCATCCTCAGAGACGGAACCCTAGGAAGACAAGAATGAGGCTTTCACTTCTGCGCCTCCGTTTCTGGAATCTTCTTTTCTGAACAGGAAAGAACAGGTGCTTCTGATTTCCTCGCTGTAGCTGCCACCTCCCCTAGGTCCCTTTCCCAGGAAGACTAGTGTACATTTGGTGTCCGTACACAGCTGACATGCAAGCACATGGACAAACACGTTTGTCCATCCGTCACCAGGTGTTAGGGTACCTCAATGTAAAGGTGGATTTGTCGTTAATCTTTGATTGTTTTGAAATTTTATCTCTTTAGATATTTTTGTTTTCTGTATTTTGAAGTGACAGAGTTAGGTAGATACTCATTTAAAATTGCTATACCTTCTTGGTGAAGCACTCTATCCGTCTATAATTAATATCTTTGTTTTTAAATGCTTTCCTTCTTCAAGTATGTATCTCTCTGGTGTTAGTGTAGCTTCACCCGTTGTATATGTTATTATTTTATTAGCTTTTTCTAAGTAAAAGTAAATTAGTGTTTGTCTGATATATCTTTTCCTATCTTTTGACTTTAGGTCTTTTGTGTTCTTACGTTTTATGTCTTTTAACTAGAGAGTTTGGGTTAATATCGTGATCACCAAAATGTCTGAATTCATTTCTTCCATATTGTTTTTTCTTTTTATTTGTTGTACTTTTTCTGCATTTATCTATTTTTCTACATTTCTCTATTTTTCTCCCATTTTTCCTAACTTGGAGTACGGTATGCTTCTGTTGTTTGTCTTTCTACATTCCATTGTCTCCTCAACTAGTGTGGATGTTATTCTTTCTGTATCTTTTTGTAGCCCTAAGAATTTTAACATGCATATTTACCTTGAAAGGGTAACCAACATATTTACAAATTAAACCAAGAATAATGCTTTCACTCTGCCCACCACTGACTGCTGTGCTAGTAAAGGGCTTGACTTCTAAGATTAGCTTTGTTTTTCTCTTCTTCAAAATATAACTTATTGTTCTCTTTAGATTTATTTATTTCTCTGCCATTTTCTTTCTTCACCATTATTTTTACATGTCAAACCTCTCATTTTTCTTTTTTCCTTTTGAATGCTGCCATTCAGCGTGTGGTGTACGAGGTAGCACTGGTCTGCAAACGCTTACTTACTGTGCACTGCCTGAGAAGGAGTTTGATCCAAAATGCAAATCAAGTGCATCATTAAATAGTGGCCAACACGCTGCCCCCGCAAGACTCGTGATGAAAGATGCAGTGTGTTAAGTCTCGGAGCAAACGCTTCATCTTACCCGGGACCCACCTGTGCTTTGAGGAACGCCTTAGTAAGTGTCTGTTAGTGTGTTTTTTGTGTTACTAAGTTGTTTTGTCCTCTTTCTGGTGAAGTAGTTTCGTTGTGTAAAGAGTGATCAGGTGAGACATTTTGTCTCTTTGCTGGTTTGGCTGAGAAACCAGCTCTCAGCCTTGGTAACATTCCTTTGTAGATAATGCGTGTTTTCTCCCTGAAAAGTGGACATGTACTCTACATTTTTCTGGATGTGACATATCTAGATGCGGATTTCGCCTTATTTCTCCTGCTCAGGACTTATCAGCCTTTCTGTATCTAAAGATTGTCCTTCCGCAATGACAGAGATTTCCTTTCCATCCTCTCTTCAAGCAGTTTCTCTTCTCCATGTTCTTCACTGTCTCCTTCTGGTACTTTGATGGGGTGAATTTTACACCTTCTTCCTTAATCGTCTCTGTCCCTAACTGGTCTTGCTTTTCGATAACAGCTCTCTATGGCTTCCTGTAGATTTTGCTTCCACGTCAATAATTCTGTTAACATCATTTCATGTGATGCTGTTGTTAGGTTTATTGGGGGGGGGGGAGAGCGAGAGAGAGAGACTGAGAGAGGGAACGTGAAATCTCCGGTTCAGAGAACAGAGTGTTCATATTCAGAGCATCTTCCCCCGTTCCCCGTGGCACGATATGACAGACATTCACTAGCACACTTTTCAGACAACCCTGACCATTTGAAGCAATTCGTCATTTCTTTAAGCTGCCACATCTCACTCACCTTTCCGCTGTTCTCACTGCATGGAAAACCCCTCTGCCTCTCCTCGTTTGGGTGGTGCTTTCCAGTTCATTGTAACTCACCTCTGGAACCACACGCTCCAGGAAGCCTTCTGCCAACTTCCGCGTGGAGGCTTTGCCACCCCGTGCTTACCGCTCTCAAATCCCTCATCACAGTGTCCGATAACCAGATTGTTGTTTGTCTGTCTCACTGGCTTTAAGCTCCTGAGGGCAGGAGAAATCATCTCCATCTTTGCCTTCCTGACGTCTGAGGGAAAGCCTGTTACATGGTGATTCCAGGGTTTCGCCTGCCCTCGTTAAACATTGCCACCCAATGTTCTGTTCTGTATCATTTTGTAGGATTCTAGTAGAATCTTAAAATGTGAGCCAGAGAAGGATACCTTTGTTGCGTTATATAAATTTGTTACATTTTGAGTTCATTTTGTTTTGGCTTTAAGGACTCATAGCATTAGCACAGTCTCAGCCAGCCCCACCTCCACCAACCAGGACAAGTGAAAGTGCCTAAAATCTCATTTCTTGGGAGGAAGGAAAGCCAAGTGTCTGCCAGCAAGAAAGAAAAGGGAGGAAAATGGCCACTGGGTAAGTGAAACAGAAGGTTTCTAAATTTATTAGTAATTCTGCTCTCCCAGGAATGGCTCAGTTTGGAGAAAGAAAATATTACAGACATTTCTCCCTTCTATTTTAAATAGTTTCCCTAACTTCCATTTTTGAATTCCACGAGCTACGTTTAAGTTGACAGAGGAGTAACTTGGCTCATTTATTCACGTGCGCTGTGATCTGCACAGTTTCATAACCTGTTAGCATCTGCTCATTGATAATTCTGAGCTTGTGCTTTCCTGCTGATTTTTACTGCAGAGGTGGAAAAGCACTAAGTGGCAATTTGTTCCTTTAATTTCCCTGTGCAAACCAAGTCAGGGAACAAAGAGATGCCCAGGGACTGCAAAATGTCATTATTATTTTAACAACAATAATAATATGATACTTCATTAGGACAACTTCTTTATATAAGTGCACCTAAAGCGAGACAGTGAGGCAGGGCAAGCGACACATTCCCCTAATGCTACATGAATTGCTTTGCACAGGGCCAGGGGCAGCCTAGCAGACTAATTGCAAATTTCGCACCTCTGCATCTGTCTCATCAGCTTTCCGGAAGTGCACTAGCTCTGGCCACACGGACTAATGCAAATGCAGGCTAATTGTTGGCATAAGAACCCCTAGCAGAGCTGTACTCCTGAGATTTCAGGGGCTACCACAAGCATGTCTTTAAAAAGAAAATTAGATCTCCCTTGTGATTGAGAGGGATTGTTGAAAAGGTTCCTTTCTCTGGGTGATAAAATGTATGGGCCTACGTTCACCTGAAAGTAAACTGAGGGATACCTTGTGAGAGGAGTAGGCTGGAGAATGTACAGGAACATTTCATGGGGCAGGGAAGGGACGGGGGACCCGTGGAAGGATATGGAAGAACACTTGTACCATTATTTCCTTTCATCACAGACTGAAAGGTAGCATCTCCCTCGGTGAACGAATGTGATCAACAACCCCCATTGCATTAGCTTCGTTACCATTAGAAATCATTGATATTTTATATCATGTTATAGGTATTGCAAACATCTTGAGATGTCATTTACCCTCAGCAGGACTTTGAAACTATCACCCACAAGATTTTAATGTAAAAATCACATGTTACAGTGTCAGTTTTTTTTTTTTTTTAAGTTTCGATCACTGAAATTTCAATGGACTTCATTTCCTTTGTAACTCCATGGTTTTCTTTTTCTTCTTGTCTCATTTAAAAACGTCATTCTTAAGTGGGTCTATAGACTTGACTAGACTGTCAAGGGGTCCATATCTCAAAAATGGGTAAGGACACGCAACCCGTATTCTCAAGTTTGGGGGAAGGGACAGCTAGCTCTTCATCGTGAAAGTGTTGCTTACCTGCAGTTTAGCTGTGCCATTTCTGGTGTCAGTGGTAGGGTGGGGACATTCAGTGGGACATATTCAAGGGTGCATTGAAATGAACTCTCCAGACTTTAAGCTCAGATTTCCATGGATCCTACTGACTCTGAATCTGTAGACAAAATTACCCATGAAAATGCTGAGAAAGAAAAGCCACCCAGCAACCCTGCAATGGCAAGTCTAGGGACGTTGTATAGTAATGTCATCTGGCCGACGTCTGCTTCGTTACACCTGGACAGTTTGAGCTAATTGCATGGCATATATTGTTTCAATTATTATTAATAGCCCATGTTACTTGGCAGCTTGCCTTTAAAGAATAGCAACATGTAATTTAGAAAAACAGCACAGACTGTAAGTAAAACTTTATACTATGTATTATAACCCAAATGCCTGATTTCAACTTCTGGGTATTATAGCTGATATTTGTACCCTCAGGTTACTTGGTGCTGTCCCCTTCCCCCTCCAACAGAATTGTGTCACCTCCTCACTCTGACTGAAATCCATATGTTGAAGCCCTAACCCCCAATGTGATGGCATTTGGAGATGGGCCTTTGGGAGGTGATCAGGGTTAGATGAAGTCATGAGGGTGGGGCCCTCACGCAGGGATTAGTGCCCTTATAAGAAGAGACACCCGAGAGTTCGCTTCCTCTGCCTTTCTCTGCCACGTGAGGACATAGTGAGAAGGTGGCTGTTTGAAAGCCAGGAAGAGAGTCCTCCCCAGGGAACAGAATCACCTTGATCTTGGACTTTTAGCCTCTAGAACTGTGACAAATACATTCCTGCTGTTGAAGCCATCCTATCTGTAGTATTTTGTTATGGCAGCCTGAGCTCATAAATGGGGAATGAAAAATATCCTCTGAGAGTTCAACGATAAAATCAACTTCTAAAGGACCCAAAATATATTATGCAAAGTCACCGTGGCAATAAAACAGACCTCAGTTCAGAGCAGACTTGACCATCATTGCATGAAAGGTGTGAGTGCCTGAAGTTGTGCCTGGACCGCAGGAAAATCCTGGAATGGAGTGTAAACAAATGCATCCATGGGAATCAGGAGACTGGGAGGCCAGTCTCGTCTCTGAGTCTAAACAGCTCTGCAAACTTAGAGCTTGGCAACTTGAAATTAAATCTTAGAGCGCAAAGAAGCACGAAATAGTTTCCTCCATCCCAGCAAAAGTACAGTATTTATGTCTCTCAAAACTCATCAGAGAACAATGGCACGCATGCCTCTTTCTTCCCCTGTAGGGTCAGGGGGCCATGGGGCTGGCTCTGCCATCAACTCTACACAGTGTGGTCGACTAACACTGTCCCCTGCCTTCTGCTAGCACACACCATTCAGCTGTGACACTGTGTGGGTGGCACGCATGTTATGAAATCAGCCCCACCGAGCGGCAGCTTTTTCTCTACAACGGGCAGGACAGAGCCCAGAAGGCTCCCCGCCCCCCAGAGCCTGCAGAGTTTTCTCTTTTGTTAAGTTTGCTTTTGTATAAATATCACCCTCAATTGAGACAGCTGCGAGGCCCAGCTTTCACACAACATGTAATTAATAACAACAGTAAATACGCAGCCTTTGTTTTACCTAAACACAATTGGAAACCAATTTAATTCTAGGGCACCTCTTGCTCCTAGTGTATTGTTTTAAAAATACTATTCGATGTCCATAGTCGTCTTAATATAAAGGTATTTCAACTTAACGATTAGCTCTGAAGACATCAGATACTGTTTTATGCAAAACTTTTAAATTACAATAAAATAGTTATGAAACGGCCGTAACTTAGCAGCCTTTCCCCATTAGCTTTCAATCGCAGCACATTACTCTAAAATATGCCATGTATTGCAAGTCTACTTTCTCCTTATTTACTTTCCTGGATGTTTATAGTATATCTGTTGCTTGTGTTCTTCCCAAAATAAACTGCCCTCCTTTGCATCTGTCAAATCCTGACCATTTTCAGCCCCCACATCCTCCCGGGAGCCCCTCATTTGGCCAGGGCTAAGCTAATAATTCCTGCACCCCTTCCTAGCTCTATTATGACATTATATTCCCTGTGTGTGTATTGTGTCCGGCGTTAAAAGACACTTTTTGGAGCCAGAGTGATGAATGCTTTCTATACCCGTGCTCTCCAATGAACTTAAGAAAATGCTGACACAAAGTAGGACCTTCACAAATATGTGTTGATTAAATTACCCACAGCAATTTGGGAGAATGAGCAGTTATTTTTTAATTTCAAACACACACACACACACACACACACACACACACACACACACACGGAACTGAATATTTAAGCCAAACCAAACTATAGACTTTAAAACCCTCAAAGAGAAGTACACTCAAGTCTTGTTTTCGTAATAATTATATTCTATAAAGTCTCCACCAACACGGGATGAGCAAATACTGAACTGAAAATACAAGGGGAGGGTCCTGTAAGCCTGCTTTGCTGCTGCTTTTACGTGTGTTTAAAGAAACCTTATTTAATACCTATTCTGGGTTCATTGACATTGAACTCAGGACCCACAGCCCTGCAGCTCAGCCTGAATGCAGTTTGTCGCACACACACACACTTCCTCCCTGTGGCACGTCACAGTCATCTGGAGCTTAGAAACACAAGAAAGCACCTTCTGGCACTCTGCTTGGGGCCATTTTAAACAACCAAGTCACCAACCAAAAAAGCACAGAAATGCAGAAAACATGTCCCTGAACAGATCAAGCAAAGGGCCCTTGTTCACAGCATGAGAGCTAAAACCAGGGGCAGTGTCACCATGTTTGACCTCAGCTGGGAATTACATCCCTGACAACTCAGTTTCTTTTTTTAGTGCATTTCTGCGAATGACCACAAAGACTCTGGGAGAGCTGATTTTGGGGTTCACCATAATTTTTAGGGTGTAAGTGATTTCACAGATTTGGAATCTGCAAATAATGAAGACCCACTCTGTATGTGTCTCATTGTGAGAGCAGGCGGGCAGCCTCTAAGGAGACGTTTGCTTTCATACGTTGCCTTAAGCTCACCCCACCAGGGTGTCCCCACCAGGGGAAAGGCAGTGCACCCCAGGCATGAGCCCACACTCTACCAGTCCTATGTCGTTCATCGGGGAACCTGTGTCTCCTCTTGCAGACTAGGGCTGGACAGGGCGAAAACGCCTTTTTTTTGTTTCCTCCCATTTATCGTTATGTTAAAAGACATACATATTTCAGATGCATATTAATTTGTGCTAAAAAGCAGTGTGGTTCCTTCCTAGCACCAGTTTACTGGCTTGTCTGGTGTTCACGTAGTGTGACTTCACGACAAAGCCCGAGACCCTGTGGGGACACAGACCGCCGTCGCAAAGCTGTGGAAACCTGCAGGGAGAGTGGACAGACCTCCAAGCCATCCAAGGAGGCTGCTGTCCCATTACAATCAGTAATTGCAGCTTCACCCTGAACGGATGGTGGCTCTAAAAGGAGGCAACTCCTCCAGAAAAACAAAACAAAACAAAACGAAAGTGACGACGATGAGGAGGATGAGGGAGCAGAGGTTTGCTGCTCTGAGAAATGAGAACAAAAACGTACAAGGAAGGACATTCAAAGATGGTGGCAGCAGCTCGGTACATACGCATGGCCTGTGCTGAAAACTGGCCACGGGCCGCTGGGACCAGGAGAGCCACGCCAAGAGACAGAAGTCAAATCTCTATACTTGGCGTTTTTTTCTTTTTATTGTTTACTTTCCTTGTTATGGTTTAGATGATCTCTATGTAGTAGTAAATTACCCATTTTTTAAAGTTGAAAACGATTTGCCCCTTCAAACACTGTAGACCTCAATGCAGACTGTGTGGCCCACCCAAAGCGTCCTGCCAGTGACTGGATGTAGGTACACGACCAGCCAAGTCATAGTCGAGAGAAAGAGATGGGTGACGTGCACACATTCCTCAAATGTCCCAGTCATGATGGGAACGTCACGTGAGTCCGAAGAGCCACGTACTGTTATGAAAATGAAACCAGCAATGCTTTGACAATGTTTTGTGCTGCTGAAACGGAAGGTGCTAACCCTGCAGGTCAGGACAACAGCCGTGGGTGCTTGGAACCCTCCCAGATGGCCCTCCCGACTGTGTCGCATGTGGCTTTGGCCCAGGAAGTCAGGCCCAGAAATGGGAAGGGCTCATGAGACAACGGTGGGACCATCCCTTCTACACATCCTTCACTTGCTGGTGGCAGGATGCACCCTTCGTCCCCACAGGTGATTATTCATCAGGTATGGAGATGGAACCTGGAGAACCCTGCCAGGGGTTCATGTTCTCATTTGAACCCTCAACGTGTGTACTTTTCGATGTGGGGAGCTGGTCTGAAATTCCACCACAGTCACCCTTCCTGAAAGCTGTGTGATAGACATGGTCAGGAGCGCTCATTTCTTTTCCTATGAGCAACTTTGTGTCTCCTTAGGAGCCCCCTTTCTGCCCACTATCGGGAGACTGGGTACCCACTTTTTATTTCCTGACCCTTTCTTTGTTTATATATTTTCTATGTGAGAAAAAGAATCAATGGAGTCACGAGATGGGCACCCGCCATTAATGTGATGTCCTTCCTGGAAAGACCTTGCTTTGCATTGTGTCACCTTTTAGACTATAAAGGAACACATCTCTAGCGGAGGAATGTCAGGCCACAGAGGGGAGGGAGCCACTCACGGGCAGAGGGCTCCAGCCTTCACGTCACAGCCGCCTGGAACGTTCTAGCATCGTCTCCTCGTGAGGCTCATTTTCCACCTCGCTGGACAGGCACACCACGACAAGGCTCGCCCTGCTGGTGTCTTCTGTCCGAGGGCACGAATTTACACACCTACAGAGTCCGTGGGCCTATTTACAGGCTCCAAGGCAAGTGCAAGGCGTACGATGGAGTGGCTTGGAGGGAAAGCTCCCATTTCTGTAGGTTCCCCCCTCCCTACCAGAAAAAGAGAGAGCAGTGGGGATTCCAGGGGACGGAAAGAAAAGGGATAGAGAGTGAGGCGGGGCTTCTGGCTCACGTGGGCGAAAGCCCTAATGAGTATAATACACCAAAGGCTAACGGCATTTCTATTTTAGGGATACTGGGTATATGTAGCAACTCAGCCTGCATAGGAGAAAAGTATTCCCCTAAGTTAGTGCTGATAAAAAGATTCATTCGGAATTAATACAACCTTGAATCTAATTTAGCCTATATTTAAGAAAATGCACATTATATTACCAATATGTCCCCTATACTTACTTTTCCTTTTTATTATAAAATTTATCTGACACAAACCATGATGGATCGTGTGTGTGTGTGTGTGTGTGTGTGTGTGTGTGTGTGTGTTTAGGCTTTTAATCATCTAATACAGCATGTAATCTCTTATAATGTAGAGAAAATCTATAACAACCAGATTAAAAAAGGGTTGACTATTGTTATAATTCAACGAAATGGGTAAAAATCAGTTTCATTAAACTAAAAAATTCTTACTCTGGCTTTTTAAATTTGATTCATCAACAAAAATGATTCCACGTCTTCATTTTCTCCTGCAATAGCAAAAATGCAGTTAATTTTAGTTTTAAAGGCATTGTAAGTTTAATAAAAATTAATGAAAAATAGCAATTTAGCCAAAAGGCAATATAATAAAGGAATTAGAAAAGAAATGTGAAACCCATCAGTGTTTATTGTGAGTAAAATACCGAGAATTAAATCTGGGGAGAGAGTAAAGGACAGTAGCAGACTGTTGGATTAGAAATTAGGCTATTTCAATTCTTGCCTCGATGTAACGCTGGCCAGGTCATGGCGGACAGGTCTCGCAAATCATTGCTCATTCAGCGATCATGGTTGAACACCTACTATGTGACAGGAAATGTGGGAAGAATTGGGGCCCTTCAGTGAGAAACAGCAACAGAACCCCACATTCTTGGGAGCTTATGCCACAGCTATTTCTCTCAGGTTTACATTTTTATCTTCAGACCACCTTTGAAAGCTATTGCTACAGATAATTGGGGTTTTCACTTTATTTATAACTCACATATATCTGACATATATCATCTGGAAATCTACTTAGTATCACAGAGGGACAGCTGACAATGCTGACCGACTCTCCCTGCCGTGCTGGTCACCAAGAGGTGACCCATTTAAGCAACCTGGGCCAGCCTTGGCCCGTCAAACGTTCATTCAGTCACTCATTCAATAAACACACCCTGACCTACTGTGTGCCAGGCATTATTGCAGGCACCGAGGATACAAAATTTAGGTTTAAAAAGCTAATCCTGTTAACTGTTGTCAAGGAAACACACATGTGTTAGTGTGATGGAGTGTAATGGGTGGGGATTAACCAACTTTATGTAATGGTCAGAGAAGGCGTCTTCGAGGAGGCTCGGTTACGTGAGAAAGGTGAGGAAGGGGCCGCTCTGGGAACAGTAAAGAAAGAGCATTCCTGATGGAGAGGCGAGCTCACGCCAAGTCCTTGGGCCAGGAAAGAGTCTGTACATGCAAGGAACTGAACGATGGCACTGGGCTTGGATAGCATTTCGTCTTTGCCTTGAGATGGGAAGGGGACCCTCACGATCAAACATTGAATTGTTTTCTGTGTGGTTCCCTCTCTTTCTCGTTCCTCCACTTCTCTTTTCTTACCTTCCTGTGGGTCATACAGACATTTTGTAAGATCACATCTTGGTGTGGTGATAGTCCATTTGAGCATATGACTGCTTATGGTTTGCTTAGTGGTGGTTCTGAGTGTTTGCAGTTCAGACACAGAGCTTGCCACCATCACAAGAATTGCAGTCTTCCCACATGGAATGAAATGTAGGAATTACTTGCCGTTAGGTCCCTTACCCTCCACCACATTTCCAGTGTATTGTCGGAATTATTTCCCCTCCATGCATTGAGCACCGCTTCACATGCTGGTATAAGCTTTGCTGTAACCATCAGGTCTGAGTGACTGCTGAGAACTCTGGAGCAGTAAGAGGGCCCATTCTGTTTACCCTGATCTGTGCCCATCCCTACGTCTCCGCCCCTGCAGGTTTCCACAAGTGTGCTGAGACCCAGCCTGCTTTTCCTCTCTGTGACCATTTCACCAGAACAAGACTGACCTGCCTGGTTTGCCAAGACGGGCTACGAGAATTTTTTCCTCTCACCTTTGCTTAAATGATGCTGATGGCTTGCGGTAAGCTGGACCACTTTCCTTCTCGTTCAAATCCTCCTCATGGCAAAGCCCAGGTTCCTCCATGCAACCTTCACTGGGCCCCCAAGGACACGCTCAGCTCCCAGCCTCCCATAGGGACAGCTGGCAGGACTGTGCCCCTCATATGACAGTGAACATACATGCTGACATGTAACCAAATGTGGCATTACTCAGTAGGACGAATCCAGGCTAAAATGTAAGATCCATGTTATGGAAGCCATTGCTCAAACTCACCAACATCTGGTAGCATCTTTTCTGGGCACATAAAAACTACAATTCCTAACGCTCTCCCGACCAGCGCCACATGCCTAAGTCTGGCCAGTTGACTCAGCAGAGATGAAAATGCTCCTCTCTGAGGAAGCAGAGGTCCTGTACGGCCCCTGGCTTCCTGTGGCCTCCCCCAGCCATGCTGACCTGGAAGCCTCACGTTGAGATGACAGCGCAGCAAACTGAAAACTGGCTGAGTCTCTGAATCACTGTGTGGCCCACAGAAGACCTGAAGGGAATTACAATCAAAACCTTTGTTATGCTGAACTCCTGTTGTGGCATCAGTGCACAACCATTTGTCACTGCACTAGCGCACTCCGCGGTCTGCTCCTGCACTGGCCGTTAACCAGCTAACTTGGACGAACCATCTCTACAAACTCTGGCAGGGGCGCAATTTGACTTCTGAGTGAGGAGAGGAGCTGGGGTGCAGATCCCTCCAGAAGCCAAGCATCGGTCAGCCACCGCCTGGCTCTCCACCTGCATCCACGCATCTCCTTCTCTGCTCTCCCGTGAAGACCGGGCAGGTGCTGCCAGCTCCCCGTCATCGCAGACAACGCTGCTGGGAACATTCCTGGGGCTTTGCCAGGATGAGCTTACGATGACAGGACGCGATTTCCAACTGGTGGGAAAGCCCAGCTGCTTGTTACAGGCAGCTGTGATGTTCCACTGTGTTGTGGACGCACCGGACACCACTGAGCAGAGCACTAAAATGTTTAGAGTGGTGCATTGCGCGTCCTGTGTAGTTTGCCACTGTCAGTGAGGTAATGGACATGCTAAATTACTTGCAAACATTATTTTTTTCCTCTTCAGGAGTTCAGCTTTGTTTGCACTATCGATTTGCCTAGTCAACCCCTTTATCACTCAGAGTGCAAAAGAAACCAGCCCAGATTTATGCCAAATTAGTAAGGCTCCACCTAAGAGAGCTTTAGCATATAATTCAAAAATCATTAACTGGCCTAGGAGTGTAGCCAAATCCCACCAAAGTCAAAAGAAAGGGCCTCAGTGATGTTTTTAAATTAAATAATTCATTGATTTTCCTGCAAAGTACACAGGATGGAGAGCAGCTTTTTACGTCTCTGCACTGAAATATTTCAGTTCTCACAACGGGTAGAGGGGCGATTTTTAAAAAAGGAGTAGATTCTTTAAATTTGAAGGCATACTTGCCCTGGGTATGTGTGTGCACGTGCATATATATGGCACTGATGGACAAATCCCACCAATACCATGTTTTGATATAAATTACTGAGGAGTTAATGTCTTGGAGCCAATAGGCCCCATTGAGGAACTGAGCAATGAGGGTTTTAAAGAAGAGAGGGCAGAAAGTGATTGCTGGAATGTTCCAAATGTGGGGGCAGTGTGCCTGAAAGACCAAATCAGGCACAGAGAAGGTATGCAGGGCAGTCAGAAAGAACAGCTGAGATGGCAGATACACGGGACAGAGTAGGATGGCAGATAAAGAAAAACCCAAAAAGAAGAAAAAAAAGATGCAAAACTGAATGTCACTCTGCTGAGTTCACCCAACATGATGTTAACATCGAGCTAAGATCGTAAAACCCAGAGAGTGGACTTCGCCTTATGAATATTGTATACAGTTTAAGACATAATTATGTGGGGCCCTGAACTGACTACGCAGATCAATTAAGACGGCACCCGTCTATTTTCAGGGGTGCCACATCGTCAGACCAGGACCGCGGAATTACGACTCGGGGTGCTGTCAGGTAAGGAGACAGGCAGTTGGGAGGAAGGCACTTAATCGCAATCACACGGTGTGTTTAAGGCAGGGAGAGGGAACAGGTCACCGTGGCACCAAATTTCCTCATATTAGCTTCCCTGTGTAAATGTCAGAATCAGTCACAGCACCTCACTGGAGAGAAGATGAGCGTGTGGCACATACTGCCCGAGAAAACACGTGCCCATCCCATGAAGAATGTCATCTCAGCAGTTTCTAAGCACAGGTGAAAACGGGTGTGCCTAGGTGGGCGCCCTGTTTTACCTCTGCAGCCGCCAGACTCTGGCACACCTGCTGCAAGGAGTCTGCAGACCCATAGCTGTCAGGGCCCCGGGGACGGGCGGCTCACGTGGCCTGTCTGTAAAGACCGACACAAGACAGCTGTCATTTCCAATCACTGCATGTCAGTGGTTTGGAACGATCCTTTCCTTGACACAGACCTCTGATCGTAACACGAGTTCACAGTGTCTGATGTCGTCTCCTACTCCCACCTCATCTTGCTCCTCTTTCCTATGAAATGTGTGTGTGCACCCATCGGAGACCCCTTCTAATCCTAATTGTTCTGCGGTTTTGCAATATGATAAAACGAAATGAAGGCTGTGCTTGGTAGGCTGTACCTCTGACTGTGTCTGAGTTGGGGGTTCCCCCTAGAAATAGACTCTAGATCCAAGCCGATGGTGTACACGTGGGGAAGTTAGCAGATGATGCTGGAAACACCACCGGGGGAGTGGGGAATTGACATGTGTTAGACCGATTGTCAGGAAACAGACCCCACGTCGGTGACAGACATGAAAGGGCTTGATGAGGGGGAAATAGCTGCGTGAGGGAAAATAGAGAGGGTGTCCTAGAAGCTACCAGAACACGGTGCAAGTCCAATCCCAGCCAAGGAGCAAGGCAGAGAAGCCTGGGTTACTAAGGACATTCTTCAGGGAGCCCCACCTCTCCCACGAGCAGACCTTAATTACAAGCCCTGCACAGCCCCTCACTGGCTGGGAGGAGGGAGATGTGCCCTCTGTACAAAGGCCGGGGCGGGCCCATAGCACAACTGCTGGGGCTTCCGCCAGCGTGGCTCCCAGTGCTTGGAGGCCGGCCAGGGCTTCTCAATGCTACCCCCAGACACACAAGAGGGAGAACGATTGGGGTGCATTGCTAGCCTACTTACCAGTGTGGGCAGTGGTAGGTAACTCTGAGAAATGGTACCCTGTACCTCTAAGTGATCTTAGCCCAGGGTTAGGGCTGGGCCTTCATCAAGTCCCATCCGTCAGCAGGGGCACGAATCCCATGGCCCTTCCAGCCTGCCACGCACCCAGGGTGCAATCACACAGGTGCTTGCCGTGGAAAGCCAGGCTGGTAGGGACAGAAATGGCCAAGAAGGTAGGGGCAGGATGCCACCAGAGCCAGCTGCCTCTGCTGGGTAGACGTAGCAATGGAGCCGTGCCCACCCCATGCTGGCGCCTCCCCTTTGGCATCCAGGCCACTCAGGGTGACTTTGTAAAGAGAGAACACAGTCAGGGAGGCGTTAACAAATGCCGCGGGTCTCCCCTACCCCGAGCTGGTTTTTCAACAAGATGCACAGACGTTGGGACGGCCTCCTGTGTTTTCAGCCAAGGACTTCATCTATTCCTATCACTGCCCACCCCAAGATTCTGACAGCCCTTTTCTCTCCCTCTTTATGAAACACATCAAGGAGCCCATGTGAAAGTTGAGGAGTCAGGCTGTCATTGGGAAGACCCCTGAAGTAAGGGACACAAGGTACACGGACCCGGAGCTCACAGAAGAGCAGAGCTAGTGCCGTAATCAGCCTCGGGAGCCAGCGGGGGACACATGCAGGCCCAGAGAGTGGCCACGATGACAGGAGTCTCCCACTAAGAAGGACAGACGTCTGATTGTGGGTATTGTTTACCAACAGCGGTCTCGGACGACTTCCCCCTTAGCCCGGGGTTACATAACCAACCGTCATTTCATAATGGCTGGAAGTGCCAAAGCAATCAAAGTAACAAGTTTGGCTGATGGGCCTGCAAGGAGGACATGACATTCCTGCAGGTCTGTGAGTGTTAGTCGCAGCCCTAGGAGCGTCCACCCTCCGTGTCTCGAGTTGCTGGAGATTTTTCTCGTGACTTTAGTGAACGAAGGAGCGTTCCGGAAATGCCCTAGATGCCAGCGTGACAACTGTGCAGTCGGTAGGAGTGAGGTGTGCAAACTGCCCACTGAAATCCCTGGAGGTGATCAATGAACGTTACCGAGTGCTGATGCTAAGCTAACCACGGTGGTGGGGTGGTCATCACAGGAGGACCCTGGTGGCCCCGAATGTGCGTGTCTTGCTCACTCCTGCTTCTACACCGATGGCAAACAATGATGGACAATAAATCCGGTTCACTCTTGTCTCTGGTCCTGGGCTGAAGGTGAGACAGCCAGCATTGGAATCACAGTGAACAGGGTCCCGGGCCGTTGCTTCTGCCTCCGTCTGCTGCAAAGTCTGGATGACAATTTGCATCACCGCTGGTTAAACGAAAACTAGCCTCCTTTTCTGAAGGAGTGTTAGAGAGGAGTTTTCATCCATCAAAGTACAATGTCCAAAATGGAACCTTATTTTTTGTGGCTGTTGTGAGGCCAGCTGCGGAAGATGCTGAAAGTGGGCACAGAAAGATAACGAGAGATGAGCACATTTTAAATGTTACTGTGAGAAACGGAGGTGCCACTCACATCGGATTTAACAACTCAGCGCTGTGGCTGCGCTGTGTCGTTAGAGTTCATTACTGGGGCAAGTTAGTAGAATCAATTGCTCTTCTCAGACAGACATCCTTTCATCGGATACTGAGTAGCAGTGCCGTGTTTTTACCTTCCCAATTAAGGTGATGACTGTGAAGCAAGGAAACCGGAGCTGAATGAGGCCAAGCATGAGAGGCCATATGGAACTTTGTAAAACCGACGTCATGTTCGACTCATTCTGTGCACTGGTTTCCTGATTCCTGGTCGAGAGGAAGCTGCAAGTATAGACTAATGGTCTGGGTTTTCCCTTTAAGAACTCTGCTATCACACTAATCCTGGGTGGTCAGCGTTTGCTCCAACTTCAGGGCCACTGAAGATGCCCAGGGGACCTGAGGACAGAAATTACACTGAAGAGTAGCCAGGACACAGCCCACTGGTGTCCAGGAAGAAAGAGGGTCGGCGGGGAGGGCCTGGGGAAAGAACAGCAGTGGAGGCAAGACAAGAATTAGGACACAGCAGCGCGTGGCCCTCTCATTGGCTTCTTCAAGCCTGACAATGTGGGGTACTGCGCCTCCAGGACCGAGAAATGGCCCACTAACAAATACTGCCAGATCTGCAAGCTCCAGCTTTCCTATAAAAAGTATGATTTATTCGTAAAGCTGGCCACACTGCAATGAATGTTCTAGCCTTCCTATTAATTATTAAAAATAGTGGCGTGGGTTAGAATAGGCTGCTCTGAAATGGCTCCCCATTATCCCATTGGAAGAGCCACGTTTATTATGACATGCAGAACTCTCAGCGCTAGTGTAGCCCGCAGAGGTGCCCCAAACAGGAGCTGTCCACCAATGTCACCCACGAAATGTGGTTCTTTAGCTAACGGGGTTTCTGAGCAGTGTGGAAGGTCCCACCTGGGCTTTTTTGCTGCTTATGGTATAACATGAGAGAAGTGAGATGAGTCAAGAGAAGAATTCTCAAACAAAAAGAAAACAGGACACCCCAAGAATAAGAAATACATACTCAGAGATTCCTGGTTTCAGCTCCAACCTGTAAGGAGCTCAGACATCATGGCTCCCACGCCTACAACAAGAAAAACCTGCACAGACTAAAAATCAGTGATGATTCCTGGACCCAGAGGGCAGTGAGGTCCGGGGGCACACAGGTCCCCCGGATTTGCCGAGATGGGTGACTCGGAGTCACTGCTGAGATCTGCTGACTTGGGGCAGAAGGGACCAGACACGCCATCAGGAGGATGAGTTCGGTGGCGACGCTGACGAGTGGCTAGAGGTGACGGTGGAGGAGTGTCCGAGCGACACACTCCGAGCTGCTCCTTGTCGGGGGGCCACACGCGTGTGTCTTTTACCTCCAGAAAGGAGCGGAACTGCGCAGCAGCGTCAGCACGTCCATGTGAGGGGCTGCGGAGAGTCCCAGGCGGTTACCGAGGACGACGGCTGCCTCCTGCTGTGTGAAGCACGGGTCACATTTGGGAGCCCGTTTCTTTACCTGGAACACAGCATGAGGACACCCACCTCCGAGCTGTAAAATAAATGCAGGAACGACCGAGCCCAAAGGTGCCCACGACGGAGAGCACCCCCGCATCGCTGGGGCCGCCGCGTCCCCCCCATGCCCCAGACACTGCTCCCCAGTCACAGAACAGAAATGTCACGACTTGCTCTTGAACGTCCTCAGTGGGCAAATGGCACCCAACACAATCGCTCATTTTACAACACGGAGATGCTTCCTGCTTGGATTGGGGCATATGAAGGACGTGCCACGAAGGTCAGCAAACAGCTGAGGAGGAAACCTGCTACCCACCAGGCGGGAGCAGGGGCCTGGGTGCGGCTCTGGTCCTACAGCGGAACCCACCTCCGCCCTTCGCTTTACAGATGAGGAAGGTGAGGCCGTGGGCCTGGGAGGCGGAAACCCAACCGCGGGGCTTGGTTTTCCATCCAGAACCTTGAAACTCAACTGTCTCTACCTGGATCAATCTAGAATGAACTTCACTTGTGGCTAAACAACATGGCTGCACCCGATGGGCCCCTGTTCAGCCTTGTGATGCTAAATGTTGCAATGCAGTCTTCACGGAGCACGGCCCTTTCCTTGATTTGTTGGTCTCGGTTCTGCAGGGTCAGTCTGTCATTTCTTATCTGAAAGCGGCCTAATTAGGTCGCGACTTGACCGGCGCAACAAGAAGAAAGGAAAGAAAAAGCGAAAGCCTCGCGGCGCTGCCCACACTTGTGCTGCGGCCGGAGTAGGTGCGCCCCGGACCTCTCCCCACGCGGCCCGGCCCCCGGACTGCGCCCCGCACACCCGCCCGGCAGCAGCGGCCACGTCCTCGGCGGGGGCTGCTGGGGACTCTGCCAAGCAGCCGGGCCCGTCCCTGCTCCTCCTCCGCCCCTCGCCGCCCCTGTACGGGGGCGCCTGGAAGAGCCTCGCGTGCCACCTCCCGACCATCCCGGGAAGACTGGGCGCCCCGAGCCCGGCACGAGAGCCGCAGGGAGCGTGTCCGCCCTCGGAGCTGCCCTTAGTGAACACGAGCCCGGCGGGCGGCGGCCGGGTCCGCACGCACCGCAGCTGCAGCCGGAGCGCCGGGGGCGCAGAGCGCGAAGCCGGAGTGCGGTGCCCCGTGGCTCCGCCCGGGGGCGTCAGGGCGCCTGGTCCCCGAGCTCCCGCCGGCGTCCCCACCCCTCGCTGCGGGAAGAGCCCGGCTCGCTACCCTCACCTCCCCGCACGTACCTCCTCGCCCCGCTCCGAGCTGCGCCTGGATTCGCTGGGGCTCGTCCCGAGTCCTGGGCTGCTTCCCGAGAAGGCAGCGCCGGGCGGGCGCCCTCGGGCTCCCTGCGGGGCTGGGCAGCGGCTCCCCCTCGGCGGGGCTGCGGGCTTCCCGGAGCCCGAGGCGCGAGTGCTGCTGTGGAGAGGGGGCGCCCTGCTCGCCTGCGGAGACGCGCCCAGAAGTTTGGAAGGCAGCGCCTCGGCCCCCAACTTCTCCGGACATGAATCAGACGGCGGGAGTCTCCAACAGCGTCAGGTGTCCCCCGGGAAAAGGCCACAAGGTAGGCGACTCGCGACGGAGGGCGCGGGCGGGACGTGGAGAGCAGGCTGAGGCAGCCGGTGGGGGCAAGTGGCCACGCAGTGGTTTGGGGACTCCTGAGGCTCCGGTCCCTCCGGGTGCGCAGGGGCCCCGGGTCCGGACGGCCGACGGGGCGCGGGGTCTGCGAGGAGAGGTGCTGTGCAGTTGGACCCAGAGCCAGCACCCGGCTCTGCGCTGGCCCTGCTCGGGCGACGGTCAGCGGAGGGAGCGGGGTCCGCGGGGAGCCCACCGGGCCCTTGGGCGGGAGCCGGCGGAGCGCTCGGGACGCGCTGCGGACTCTGCGCCGGCTGGGCGGGTTCGCGGCCGCAGCCGCGTCCACTGGCTCCGCGGGCCTGGACCGGCTTCCACGAAATCACCGACGGCGACAGGAAGGAGAGCAGGCAGACGCGGGAGGGACCCGGGCAGGACCGTCTGGTAGCCCGGAGTGCGGAGGGCCTGACTTAGGGGCCGTCTGCTCCCAAGCGCGAGGTTCGGCCCCGCGGGGCCCTGGTGCGTGCAGCCCGGTTGGCTGAGGCCGACTCCCCCTTCCTCTTCCCGCCGGTCTGTGGCTCACCTTAGCATGTGGTTGGTTCCCAAGGAAATTCCTTACCTGGGTTACCTGGGTTACACGAACCAATGCACTTGTCATGCAGGGTGTCAGGCAGGGTCTCAGCTCCCACTCCCCACATAAGACAGGACATGGTGAGGCCAAAAAGGAACACCCACGGAGCCATAGATAGGGGAGTCATACCACCATATTCTCGCTGGCGGCTGGGTTGGAGACACAGGAGGCAGGAGCCACACTATCCGCAACCTGCCATCCACTTTTCTCTGCCACCCAACCTCACTTGCTAACTGCAATCCTCGTCTCTGCAATCTGCAATCCACACTCCGCCACGCCACCATGCCACCGTCTTCTTGCCAGCCCCCATTTGCTTCTAGCGTTGCCACGGCAGTTATATTAGTGACCAATGGCTCACTGGTTACAACTGTTGGCGATCCAGTTACAGTTGATGGCCATTTACTACCTGAGCCAGCACCTTTCCATGTGAGGCCAAGAGCCTGGAAACTGCACTCCTGGCTCTGTCCCCACAGCACTTTTTACACAGTTTAGATTATTTCTATTATTAAAAAGAAAAAACTGAAAGAAGGCAAGTGCCTTGAGCTGAGACCTGATATACAGCCTGAATCGATGCCCTAGTCTGAGCTTGTTTGCTACACCTGTTTTCTCCTGATACATTTGCATATGCAGAGGCGTATGTGTGTGTTATTAGAATACGGTTCCCATTACTGTATTCGTTGGGGATGGGTCATATGTGGAATTGGAGTCAGTAATGACGCTGAATTCGTTTGGTGGGTAAAAGAACTCTTGGTCTGCCGAGTTAGGGGAGATTAGGGTCTAGGAACAAGACCTTTACTTTCAACTGAACGATATCCACGCATTTTCTACCCCAGTCAGGTTTAGGGGAAATAATTGAATACCCAAGTCATATCTCTGATCTCCATTCTCATTAACTGTGATTCAACTAGTTACACTTTTCACATTTACTTAATTTAATATCCCGAGGAAATGCCTTTTTAATATGTAGGAGCTGATACTATGAGATTTTAAATGAAAAGTAATGGAGGTTCACACACCAGTGAGTATTCAGTGGAGACATCTGTGGACTTCAGAAGATTCAGTTATTTCTTTCAAAAAAGTGCCTTTGGTTCCAGGGTTAGGGTGGCTTCGTGGCGGAATTGGACGGCCAACAACACGTCCTGGGAAGTGTCAGAACACGCCATCAGGTTAGAAGGTATGGGGGCACTTGTTTGGCAGTGGCCTGGGCAACCAGCAGCTGCCCACCAAATAGTTGGGCCGTGGGCATGTTCATTCCACGAGCCGTCATCCTCCGTCATTCATTTCACACACACTGTGGACTCCTATTCCGTTCCAAGGACTGAGTACCCCAATACAGATGTGGACATTGCCCCCCTCTCTAAAACACAGCTCTACTCAGGCCCACCCCTCAGGCTTTCAAACCTTTGACGGTCCCCGTTGCCTGATGTGAGATTCTTACTCTTCATCTGCTGGAAGAAAAAAAAGAAATTCCAACCTCCTTCCTTCAAGAAAAATGCACTTTGGTTGCAGTTTGTCTCAAAGTCTCTGGGTTCAGAGGTTGTCGTTTGTCTTGAAGGTTGTCGCTACGGTGAGATGGCCTAGTGGCAGACGAGGTGTCCTGAGGATTCTGGGGTGAGTGAGGGGTAGGTACGTAGCAGGGTTAACCGTCAGCCTTGGAAAGTACCCGGCTCACCACATGAGACTTAGATTACAGTCGTGTTTCATAGAATACAAAACTCAGTAACAGCAGTTTATGTCATGGGAAGTCTGAAGTGCGTTTCCATCTTGGTGTTCTGAGAGTTTGTCTTGGAGACTGCGAGGGAGGAAAGCCTTAACCCTCTGGAAAGTGTTTCAGCAGGACCCACTTTTGTGTTGTCTGTTTCTTTACTGATGACTGTTCAGCAATTTCTGTTGGGTAGATTATTATGATTTGTTCTTGTTCTGTTATTTCCTGGGGAACATGTATTGTCTGTCGCTTTTCGGTGGCTACTTAATGCATGAGTTTAGCCATCTTTAGATGTGTGATTGACCCGCTAGGTTCAGGGGAGCTTTCCTTCTCCTGCCTGTGGACGGTAATGGACCATCTGTGTAGAGCTACTAAGCGTCCCAGAGGCTAACCAATCCCACTGCCATTCCCCAGCATGGGCACAAGCCACTGCCCCTGAGATGGCAGCTTCTGGAGTTAGTCACATGGGATTAGAAAGCACACTGTCCCTGGGGGGGTCACGCAATCAAACCCACCCCTTGCTCTGCACCCAGTGACCTGCAGCCCTCAAGGACTAGTTCATTACCAGTCAACAACTGGCCTGTTCTCCAGTTAGCCGAGGGGGGCCTAACAATTGACTGCTTCCTGGAGACCAATCGAGGGCCCTACCTGGACCGTTTCCATGTGTGTGTGGGGGGTGACGTCTGATGTTTGCCTGCTCCCATGTGATGCCTTCTGAAGATGTCTTAAGTGTCTCTTTTTTCTTAAACATACAAAATGATACCCACTTTATGATACTAATTATGTAGAAATACATATGTGAAGAGAAACGATGGTAAGGAAATGTACCATACTGTGAACTGTGATTAACTCAGAATTAGAAGACAGAGTGGTTCTTATTTTCACTGTTCTCCACTTAATTTTCTATAGTCGTAATATATTGTGGGTTGTTTTGTGGGCTCAGTGAATATATTTTGTGATAATATTACTGAACCACATGAACACTTACAATTTTGGTTTTGAAAACTTATATACTGTTGTATAAGCATTTATCAAAATCCAGTACAACCTTTATAAAAGAAGACCTGCAGTATTATTGTTTACACAAAGTGTTTGCCTTGCTTTTGTTCATAGTCTCAAAGATTCTAACGTCTTTCGTGGTAAAAGGTGTTGGTTCCTGATAGCTCAGTAGCGCAGAACGGGCAACTGAAGCCTCAGTATGCAGTAGTTCTATTGTGTTCACGAATTATTCTTTAATTTGTTCCGTTCAGCTTTTTTCATAGCTGTTCATTTACTCCTTCACCAGCACTTACGCTTTCCTTCACCGCTTTTGGAAGCAGAAAAGCAGTGGCATCTAGAAGCTGCTGGGTGGGCTGAGAATCTTCAGGCCGGCAGGGTCAGCTTTGAGTTCTGTCTCCTGACCTTTTTGTGAGAGGGTTATACTTCTAGTGTCCTGGGCATTTAGAGGAAAATAAACTTGGAGGTTCAAGTATTTTGTTTACTGGTAAACTAGGTATAATGCTGTTTTTAAAGCTCAAATTTTGCATGTTGTATGCGAGGCATTTTTATAACTGTTGGGGGAGTCATTGAGAGCACATGGCTGCAGGTTAAGCCGCGGGCTGGACCCCTCCGAGGTCCTTGCAATGTAGGCTCCGCCCACTGTTCCCACGCTAGTTGCGGTCAAAGATACAGCGCTGAGAGAGTAAGGGGTTACTGAGACCACTTGCAGAGGATACAGGCTGAACCCTATTTAAAGTTAAGATTTTAGCTGGTGGGGGCGGAGATCTAACCCTCTTGCTGCACCAAAGTCGTGTGATTCGTTGTTCCCATATGTAATGTGCCATTTTCCTGTCTACTGTCAAGATTTTCTCTCGAACTTTGATTCTTCAGTATTTGAGTGTTATATGCCTAGGCATGGTTTTTTCCCCCCCATATTTATCCTGCTCGGGGGTTCATAGATCCTCTTGGGTCTTTACATTCACCATATTTGGGAATTTTGCAACCATTATCTTTTAAAAAAAAGTTTTTTTCTGTCCTATTCTTAATCTGTTGAGATGACAATTATTCATGTTACACATTTTATATTGTCCTGTAGGTCTCTGAGACTGTTTGTCTTTCAAACTTTGTTCTCTCTCTTCTTCAGATGTGATCGTTTCTATTGCTCTGTTTTCACATTCAATGCCTCTTTCCTCTATCTTTTCCGTTCCATTGTTTGCACATTCAATGGTGTCATTTCAGATGTTGTACTTTAATCTAGAATTTCTACTTTGTCCTTTTTTTCATAGTTTCAATTTTTCTGCCTTAGATTTGCTATCTTTTCATATGTTCAGTACCTTTTTTCTTTAATTAATGGGCTTCGGTATATCAGCCACCGTAAAAAAAACACAAAAAAACAACTTTGACTTCTAATTTTAGAATCTGAGTGATATCGAGATTGGTCTGTGTTGATTTTGCTTCTTTCTTGTGAATGGGTCACATTTTTCCTATTTCTTTGTAGATTGAATAATTTTGAATTTTATCCTTAGCACTGTGAATATTGGGTAGCGACTCTGGATTCTGTTATGTTTCTCTGAAGAATTTTTTAATTTTTAGAGAGCAGTTGAGTGGCAACTTACATGTCAGTTTTGTTCCTGCATCTTTACTGGGCCACCTGGAATCTTTCGGTACTTGCACGGCTCACTGGGCAACCAGACCCTAGGGGCAGCATGACACCCATAATTTGAAGCTCTCCTACTGATTTTCTTAATTGTAGAATTACTCCCACTTTCCAGCTGTGCCAGTTGGCTCAGGCTATGTTCCCTCCAGAATCTGCTCACTTTGGGTTGTTCTCTGATGCCTTCAGATGGTCTGTTTTGTGTTTTGCACAGAGATATAGTTATACGTGTGATAGCTGGCTTGACAAAAGTTTTACTCAGCCGTTATTGGGAGTGGAGCTCCACCTATTTTTTTCATTAGTCAATTTGATGCCCAGGCTTTAGAATCAGTAGTTTGGGGGACTTCACCTACCGTGACCCTAGAATCAGTGACATCAAGCTTCTGTGATAACAGCTCATTAGACTTACTTCTAACTTTATTTTCTCAAACCTTTAGTTCAAAACTGAATGTGTCTCTGCACTTTGAGATTCCATCCAGGAAAGAATGGTCAACCCAACCCACTGTCACCTGTCGCAATATTGTTTTAATCTTCTGTCTTCTCCCCACCAGGACTTTGTTTAAATCTTTGTGAGCCTCTCCTTGGTTGATTCTGTCTCTTTTTCATGTCCTCCTGCATCAGTGTTTCCTCTCCTTCTCTCTTTCATTTTCCCCATGTGTTATGTTCTCTAAAAATGAGCTGTTGGTCAATTATAACTTGTTAAATCTAAAGGCTCTCATTTGTTCCCTTTTTTTTTTTTTTTTTTTTGCCCTCTCATAAAAAGCAAAAGCCGTTTTAATGTTCTCCCCTCTCCAAGCTCCCTCCTGACTCACTCTTTCCCACTCTTCGCTGCCCCTTCCTGTTTGGATCAGCAGGGCTTCCCCTCATGAGGCATTTCATGCACTTTTACAAACGTTTTCTCAGTCTACGTGTCTGTGGAATTAAGCAGCCTTCCCCTCCTTTTCACGGGTGAAAGGATTTCCCACTTTGATTTTAGCACACAGCTTGATCACCCACTCCTTTCCGGTGGGAAGGCTCCCTGAGGAGTCCAGCAGCCACTGACTACGTCTGCTGTGGGCACAACAAGCTCACCAGGCCCAGCGAGGGTCTTGTCCCCGCTCTGCCTGCCTCACACGTCTGCTTCCCAGCCCCAGCCTGTGCTGGGAGCAGTCCAGCTGAGAAGGAGACTCCTGTCACAATGCCGGCCGCTGGCTGCAGGCATCACTCCCCGATTTAGTTTTTGGCTTGAACTTCAGACCTTCCCCCCTGTCATCTTCTGCGGCAGAGCCTGCTTTCCCCCATCAGAGAGCATCCTCCATCCCTAATGTGTCGTATTTCAAAACAGGCTCTAGCTTCAGAAGTGATGTTCAAACCTCCTCATTTTATAAAAACTGTGAGCCAACAACTAAGTAACGGGCGAGCCGGGCCTCTGCCGTTCCCAAGCCCTAATTCTTGGCACAGCCCATTATAGCCGGCGGTGTCCTTGTTTGTCTTCTCCACTTGAGTTCATGTACATCACGCCGCTCCGTGGGGCCGCCTGCGGCCCACGTCCCTGCTTTGTAATGTGAGCAAGAGCACGTGGGGTTCATGGCTTGTCCTGCCCATGGCAGCTCCTCGTGTGGAACAGGAAGCTTGCTTGTTTGGTTGGTCGTTTCTGAAAGAAATAGGAAAGGAACTCATATACAGAGGCGCCAAAAAATGCCTACACATTTTAAGAAAGGAAATAACTATTAAAATTGTAATACTCAATATATACTGATAACAAAATATGAATACAAGTCATGTGTACACATTTTTTCGGTACCCCCAGTAGATAAAAAATAATAATAAATTCTTTTTACTATCCAGAATCTAAATCATCCTAAAGAATTTTAGAAAGTTTAATGTAAGGCATAAAACATGAATTACTTTAACGACTTCCAGGATATTAGTGAAAATCTATTTATGTTATTTTGGTTTTACATTTTATTGATTTTAAAAATTTTAATTGTCCTCCTTTTCTCAGTAAAATACATAAAACGAGGATAAGCTCATGCATAAGTTAAATTTCCAGGAATAGAGAGCAGTAAAGAAGTATTAATTGTTTTTCTGGTTTAACTTGTGGGATTATTTTTTCTAAGTCAAAAGCCATATCTCAAACGTGGTATTTTAAGGATCTCACATCTTGTAACTTTGGAAGGAAATAGACTGACTGGAACTTTATAGACCCCAAATCTAGTCTTAGTTTTGATTACGGGCCTAGAAATCTGTGCTGAGTTGGCAGAGTGGAGGGAAGGTGTCCAACGCATCGCTCATCCTCTCCCCACGTTTCTAGGGCCTTAGAAAGTTTGCTTTGTTTCCATGCCACACAGATGTCAAGTGTGTTCTCTTCTTTCACTTGCATCTTCCCTTTTTAACGAACCTTTCGAATGGAATGTTAAGAGCTCACAAGACTTTGAGACATTACGGTGTAATTAAAAATTATATGTGACAAAATGTGGACACAACAGAACAAGTTCGTCTTGCTCGTAGGTTCCAAAAGACCAAGACGTACTGGCCTTTGTTAAAGTCATGTGAGCTGCACAAGTTCAGGTGTGGAAACCCTGCAGTGGAGGGTGAGTCACAGAGCGTGGCAGGAAGGGAAGAAGCATCAGTAGGCGGGACCTCAGAATTAGGTGGGCCGTGCATCCTGTTTGGATGGAGTCTCGGGGAAGTCGCTGCAGCATTCTGGGCCCTTTTCTTTGCTCTCTGGAAACTGAGGAAATCAGCTGAGCTTCTGGGCCCCATTGGGCACTTTCTCACTGATATTCCAACTCTAGAAAGAGCCGTAGGCAAAGCGATCGCCAGATCCCAGGCTTTCCTGAGTCGAGATGTCAGAGGCCTTTCTATAGTAAATATACTTCCTGTAAACCCTAAGCCCGTGGGAGGCCTTCCCGCTGCAGTATGAAAAGAAACACCTGCTTCATATATTGGACGTGAACGTGTGGCGTGAGACGGAAGGGTTCTGCATGAAATGAAGAGAGGACCCACAGGATGAGGTGCCTTTCTCCATTCTAGCACTTCGCCTCACATTTCCATGAATGCTGTCTTCTTTCATCTTTATAGCAGCCACTTAGGCAGGTAGATAAGCTTGTATTTCTCCTTTTATTTGTTCACTGAGAAAACTGAGCTACGAGATTCCATACAAATCACTTGTGGGCACAGGGCTAGGAAAATCGAGACGATATTTTCAAACTGAAAATGTGTAAATAAGGAAGAGGACTGGATCTTTTATTCAGTAAGCTTCAACCCATAAATCTATTAATTTCCTCAATCCTGAGTAGTATTTATGTATTTCATAAGCATGGAACTCCTTGCTTACTAGTCTTTAAAAAAAAAAAGGAAGTTGCTATTTTTATTGGTGAGTCAGAGTGTTCACAGAAGAGAAAAGAAACAACAGAATGAAATACCCGGGGTGTGAAAAAAGAAATAAGGCCGAGTCATCGGAGTGCAATCAGAGAAAAGAGTGGTCGGTACAAGGTTAGTTGGGGTGGGGGGGGCTTCACAGGAAGTGGGGCTCATCGCTGACAGTCACAGAAAAACCACGCCGACTACAGGCTCAGCGTAACAGACCTTTCTGCTTCCCCAAATGGTAGCTGTAATCCTTGCCAACTAAGGGACCCATAGATTTTAATAGACAGTTATTATGGAACATTTTCTATATTTGCTTCTGGTGATTGTTATTTGTGACTACTGAGAATAGATTCTAATTCCTGGCAGCCTACAGCCGCTGCAGCTCACCTTCCTCTGCACAATAGTCAAAAGTTTGAGAAATTGTAAGAAGCGACAGGATATGAAACAATAAGAACATGGCCATGTTTATCATCCTCTCCCACAGATTTTGGCTTTCGTGGTCGTGTGACATTTCTGTCTTCATTCATTCGCTCATCAGCGTCACTTGGACGTCTGTGTAAGGGGGTTTCCGGGGCCACTTACCTTCTCTGCCCACAGCCTCTCCTCTCCCACCTGAGACACAGGACTCCCCGATACAGCTGATCCGACCAGGGCTGCATACCTGCTCCCTGGTGGATAAATCCACAAGTTGAGCCGAGCCCATCAAACACTCACTCTCTTTTGGGAATTTGAACTAAGAGACACAGAGATGGCCCTCCAAGGACAGAGGGCAGAGGTCACCCAGGCTCTGACTGCCGTGTGCAGTCGTGCCAAGCTAAGGATGGCTGTTGAGAGAAAAGCCAGGCAAGGGGCAGCAGAGACGATGAATTATGGGGCCCCCGAAACATGGAGAACATGGCCCCTCTCTGACGTGCTAGTTACGCTGCACGTGAAGTGCTTGCCTTCCCTTTATTTCCTTTCAGTATTCCGAGAGGTGCCTACCATTATGTAAAGTGGATAGAAAAGAAAACTCTTTCATTACTAGCAGGATTTCCTATTTTCTCTCCCACTCCTCATGACCACCAAATAAAACTGTTTTTGTTGAACAGACTTTTTGACAAGCTTCTTTGCGTTCTTACTTTGTATCCCAAGAGGCACCGTGAGGGGAAACAAATGTCACTGGATTGCTTTCTAAGCAGCAGTGGGAGTGATGGCTCCTTTCCAGGTTATTATTGGACGGAGCTTGCCAGGGCTGAATTTATCAGAAAAATAAAGGGTGTCTATGAGGCTTTGTGGCAAGAGATAAAAGGGAACAGACAGAAAAAATGATGTTGTGGCAGCCAGGAGATATACTTTGGGGAATAGAATAGAAATGTTTATTGTCTCTTGCTTCCAGAGAGGTGTCAATAAAATCCTTTGGGTTCGCTAATGTGTCAGGCAGCTGGACCTGGGTTTGGGGGGACTTGGAGTTGGACAGTTTGCTGGAACGTTGAATGCAGCTTTAAGCTGGCGGTTGGACAAGAGTCTAGACTGCCTAAGGGGGGCCCAGAAAATCGAGATTGGGTCCACAATACATTCGTTGGCTGTTTGATTTGAGCTACTTTTAATGGGTTTCTACCTTTTTTGCACTCGAACGAGCTCCGACCAAAATGATGTGTAATGTGTGAGAACCTGGAGGCTTCCACAGGCATCGGACGTGACCTCCCTCCCTTGCCCATGAACTTGCCAGTGTTCTACTAAATGCCTCAGCCTCACGCGACAATCATGAACAACTTTAGTTTTTTCCTCCAACTGGGTCTTCAAAACCAAGCTTTCACTGCTCCTGTTTGTACCCAGATTTGTGAAGAAATTAGAGCCTTTTCTGGTCGTTTTGCCACTGGTGCGATTTCAGAGGTTAAAACGCCCAGTCCGGTCTAACATAAGGGTAACCCCCAAATCCATTCAAAGACAGGTTTCTCCCCCAGCCCACTCCCCAGTTGGAGCCTGTTCCAGGCCTGGGAGCCTGCAGGGGTGAGGGGAGAGGCTCCTCTCCTTGGCTCCCTCCTCCTGCGTGGTTTCTGAGTCCTCCCCTGTGCTCTCTAGTCCCCTTTCTCACTTCTCCGAGGTTGGGTTCAGGTAGAGAAGAAATGAGGGAACAGTCGGAGTGCATGTACGTGGTGGCTGCAGTTGCAATCTGGTGATAGATATAGGTCTCCCGGGGATGAGTGGGCATTTGGTCCTGCCCAAGGCGTCCACTAAGACACTTGGTCCAGCAGCAAAGGTCCTTGATGGTCGGTCCTATCAGAAATGTCTGCGTGTGTATCTGGTCCTTTTGGTGTGACCGCATGTCTCCATGGACGTTTCGGACAGGACCAAATGTCCTGCAAGGCTCTGTGAATGTGACAAGTACACAAAGTTGACCCTGTGCTTGTGGGGTGCTTGTGGGGTGCCTTCCTCTGGGGACCCCACACAGGATATTGAAAGGTGATGGCAGCTTGTCCTCCAGCAGTGATTCCAGCCCTCCCCCTTGCTCCGCCTCTTGTCACCCTGTGCTCGTTTTTTGGCTCTGGTGGCTGACGGTCCTTCCTAAGTGGCCCCTGGCTTCCTCCTCCCATGTGCTCCATTTCTGGTTCAGGAGCGATGCTCACATGGCTGCATTCCCACCCTCACCGTCCCCGATGCAGCGTGCCCTGTAACCCCCCTCTCTCACGTCCGCCTGCTTCGGAGGCTCCCTGGTTTCAGCTTGTGATTTTAACTTCTCCACGTGGGGTCTAGATGCCACTGCTGTGCTCCCAAGTCCCCTGAGCTCAAAGGCACCCATTCGAAGCTCTCTGAAGTGTTCTGTGACCCCCCCTTTCACTCTCCTTGTGCTGAGAGGCAACCTACAACTTTCCTTTTCCTCATCTGGCTGCACACCCCTTCCTCCTGCCCCCTGCCCCTGAGGTAGAGCTGCCAGAGACTTCCACCACCTGTCTCTGTTGGAGGCTTCCACGCGGGTAGATGACGGCTAATGTATGCTGTGCAATTTCAAAGCCCTTTGTCATCTGCTTTATGAATAGTTAACAGACCACTTTAGGCTGGATGGATACTTGGCAACCGTTTGTACAGTTCTTAACGTTTGCTGCCTCAGTTGAAACCGAAGTAGGAAGAGACTGTCTGAACTTGGTTGTCTTTCTACGTGTGGTTATCTTGCATCTCTAAGAGTATCGGGCAGTTGCAGACCCGTGTCAAGCGCCACCTAAGCTCGGCGTGTGTGTCGGCTCATGCGGTTTGGAAAGGACCACGGAAGGCTGGGGTTCAGCTGAGCAGTGGAGGATGTGGCATTTTGGTTGAGACCTTGTTTACCCAAAAACACATGCGGCCTCGCCAAAGTGGCACGTCTCATTTTCTTTACACTTTAGGAACTGCGGTGGCTTATGTGCTCATGCGCGTGCCAGGAAAGAGGGGATGCTCGGGGGACTTCTTCACCCTTCGTACTACAAGTCCCTGCTGTAGTGCTTCTCAAACCTCCTGCACACGCTCATCACCCAGCCGCTCTTGTTAAAACGCAGACTCTGATTGAGCCGTTTCTGGCTGGAGCCCAAGAGCCCGTGTTTCTCAAAGGCCCCCGATGATGCCGACACTGCTGGTCGCCAGCCCACCCCGTGGGTACCAACACTCTGCTGCCTTTGCTGAGTGATACACAACATAACCCCGAATGCATTGTGTTGCGTAATTGTGGCCGATCCCCGGAAGTCTCCCACTTGGGGGAAATGGTCTTAGTTGTCGTGAGCACGTGATGGTCTCTCGTGTCTTTGACCTGTGATTGGAAATGTTGGTGCCATTCATTTGGAAAGGAGGATTGAAATAGGGAGAAGGAGAACGGGGTTCCCCTCGCCAGCTCTGCTGCCCACGGGCTCTGCGGCCATCGCCAAGCAATCAGCATCTCCAGAGTGTAGCCACTTTCATTAAACTGTTTGTTGGGTTAGGTGATTTCCAGGGACCTAGAAAATACTACTCTTATATTTATAAATATGTTTTATGCTTATATGAGTAGTCAGCTGTATTATTTTTTAAAAAACTTGGGCTCTAGGTCTGTATGTTCACCTATGTTTTTATTCCTGGAACAGAAGCTAAAACCTCGCCTGGAGTACACACTCAACAAATACTCGTGAACGGTGGTGATACAGGAGAACTTTGGCAGTGGGGAAGTGAGAGTGGGTGCAAACAGTGAGGAATGCATGGGGTTTGTTTAAACCTCTCCAGTAGATCGCTATCGGTAAATGAAGTTGACTTAAAGTGAAAATAGTATATTCCGTAATATTCATGTGTGTTGAGTTTCTCATCCCTGACTTTGGGGCTGATGGAGGCAACCCTTTCAAAATCCAATGGGATCAGTAGAGTGAGAGAGTTATCAACCTTATCGTTATAAATACAATGCAGGTTTAGGAGGAAACTGGCCAAGCAAACCTGTATTTCCTCTCTCACACCCGTTAGTGATTCTGCAGCTCTACAGCCTCCTGCCCTCCTTCAGTGACAGGTCACTAAGACATTCTCCACACCACCTGGCCTTCCCACATAGCTCCTCTGTTCTCACTTCCTAAGTATCTGTTCTGATTCTGTGCCCGTCAAAATCCACTTAATTTGCAAAGTCGCTGCTCTCACTGTGAGCTGTCCCTTTGCATAGTCCACAGGGCTTTGGAGCCAAAAGTTGAGGAGAGTCAAGAAAAAGATGCATGGTCAGTCAACTATAATTTAATATATAGATATAGTCCTAGAATGTGGAGCACAGCGTAGGGAATAGAGTCAATGGAATTGTAGCAGCTACATACGATGTCAGAGGGGTAGTAGATGGGAGAGAGGGTCATCACTTTGTGAGGGGCATAAATGTCTAACAATTATATTGTTTTGTACACCTGAAACTAAGGAAGGAAGGAAGGAAGGAAGGAAGGAAGAAAGGAAGGAAGGAAGGAAGGAAAAGATGGATGGAAAAGGCAAAATGACCTGGTCGTAGTCTTTAAACGATGTGTTATTACAAACAAGGACATGTCACTGTAACCTTTTTTAGCTAGAAAGCAGGAAGGGGGCGTCGTGAAGAGCTTCTGAGGTCTAGAAACTCCTACTTGATGTACCGAGTGATGCAATGAGGCAAATGGCTTCCTTTACTGGGAAGAGCAGAAAAACACCCAGGTTCCTTCTATCTGCTCACTGATGGCTCTTATTTTAAGGGATAGATTGAGTAAATTGCTTCACTAAATGCAACTTTCAAGATAGAACATTCGCATGTAAAACTTATGTCTTACCCAACTTTCAAAAAAGTGAGAAAACTTCTAAATATATGTATGAAATTTTATGGGAAAATTTGAAGTCTTATTCTGGTCGACTGTATCAGTAACACCAATGTTTAAATTTGCATCACTGCACATTGAGGTTCCCTTGGTACCACTGTCTCTTAGATGGCTCCACATAGATCCATTTCTTGTACACTGGGGACCTGGAACAGACGTGTGACGGGGGTATGTGAAGGCAGCCCCTGGATGGTGAAGAATGTGGGGGTGAGAGAAAATTGAGGCCAACGCAATCTCTTTTAATATCATCTAAACATATTTCAGTATCGAAAGTGGAGGACTTAAAAGTTAGAAAAAATCACTGATGGAATTAGGGTTGCAGCAGGAACAATATTTGGATCTGGGTATGGTGTTTTGGGAAGTAGACTAGGAAGGTAATACAGTATCAATAAAACAATATCTAGACAGCAGTGAAAGTATGATTTGAAGTAAACACTGTACATTTACTGGGGAACAGGATTTCTTTTTTTCTAACTTTGTTTGGTAAAGTGCAGCAACCTGGTAAAGGAGCCAGTGTTCCTTGGATGTCATTCGGAAAGAAAAGGGAGAAGGTTTATCGGTGGATTAAAAGATGGGGTGCTCTGTGTATTGAATTTCGGGGGACCCTCCCAGTGGTCCTATGAGGTGCTTTCGTAAAGACTACTCAGAGATATTAAGTAACGTGCACGAGGTCCAATGTCTATTAAGGAGCAGACCTGGGCTTCCGATCTGGATTCTGAATCTAACTGCTTAATTCTCACTCGACACTGGGTTGTAAATGGTGGGAAAGAAGTAAATTAATCAAAATGGTCATTTAGCAATTTGGTCATTCGTTGAATTGGCCATGGAGTACATAAAGTTCTTTTAGAGGAACAGTATTGTACAAGCGCAGTGTCCTACTGCAAATTATGGCTCTGATTTATTTGCTGAAAGATCATTTCTTTTCACAAATTGATCTTGTGCCCGTGAGTCTCACAGCTCTCTCATTAGTTCGAATAATTCATTTTTTGCTGATTCTGTATATTTGGTCATACTGTCCCCAAATAATGACAGCGATACCGCTTACATTCCCTACCTTATTGTTCCTGATTATGTATCTTGTGTTCATGGTCAGGACCTCTGCTATTGTCAAACAGTAGTGTTTCTAGTGTCCTGACGTGACTGGGTCCGTAATGGTGCCATTTACGGAGCTAGGGAAGAAAGCAGGGGAGCCCTGTGCAGGCGAGTACAATCCTGCCTCTGACATCTTCACATCTACACGCACGTCTCTGGCCCTGGGAAGACACGGCGTTAGGAGATTTAGACTTGGGAACCATCGGCTTGTGGGGATTAATTTAAACTGTGAGATAACTTTCTAGTTTCTGCTCAGGGACATTAAGAGCTGGTAAAAGTAACCCACCCACCCTGACAATGAGGAAAATGTCAGTCAACATTCAAGTTCATGACTGTTTTTTTATCTGTGAGAGAGATGAGGGTTCAGGACAGCCAACTAACCCAGCTCTAGGGAGAGCTAGGAGAATGCAGTCAAGACAGGATGTGAACGCCAGCTCCTTGATTCGTGGTCAGAGAGCAGTCGGAAGAATCCAGCTGGAGTAGTTGGTGAGTGGGTGGTGGTCAGGTGTGGGCTGGTGGGAGAGTGTGAATGGGTGGCTGCTTGTGTGTGTGCGGGGAAGGGTCCCACCCTCGTGAAGGAGAGTGTTCTCTCACGAATGATAACTCTATGGGATCTGAGACTGGGGCCTGGAACAGGAAAAGGACCTTAGTGGAAAACCTGGGGACATCCAAACACGTGCTCTAGCTTAGGTAAGAGTATTGGAGCAACACACATTCCTTGACTTTGCTACTTGTACTATTGTTGTACAAGGTGGTAGCCTCAGGGAAGATGCATGAAGGGTATTCAGGAATTTTCTCTTATATTTGCAACTTCTTTTGTAAATATAAAACTACTTCTAAATGAAGAGTTTTAAAAAATGGGCACTTAAGGATTATAGATAAGAGTATACAACGCAAAGGGTGAAACTGGTTGTGATTAAAGAAAAAGTACAAACAGGAAAAAGCGATCCTGGAAACTGAGAGGGAAGGTTTAGAAAAGGAAAGCAGTGAATAGAAAGAAATTAGTGTCTTGCAAATCCAAAAAATAGCATTGCTTGAAATGCATTCTTGCAGAGTACTCTCAGGAAATAACCCCTCCAAATAACGAAATGACTCCACGATGGCATAAGTGTGTGGAATAGGCAACCTTCTTGAAGTTAACAGGACCTATGAGCCCAGTAAGAGAGTCTGAGAATGCCTTGACTGCTGAGCTCTTTTTTTTTTTAACCAAATTCATTGTGCTCGCGGAGTTTTTGAGACCCTTGCTCCAAACACAGTGTGTGCTTAAACAGATCAAATGTGAGTTCTTAATTTCAGCAGTTCTAGAATGCCCATTTGGTTCTTTTTCATGCATTCCAATTATTGAAATTCTGCATCTTTTGATCCAATTTGTCCATTTCTTTAATCAAAAAAGTGACAATTCCTTTGACACCCAAGGAGCTTACTAGATTCTCCAAGCTTTTCTCGATACTTGACTTTAAACAGACTCCCAGGGACGAGCAGTACCAGAAGACTGTACTGTAAATGTTTTAACTCTGATATGTTGTCTGCATAATGTGTTCCATTTCTCATTAAATCTCTTTTGTAATAAAAAAAAACAAAACAAATTCAATGTTTCCCAGAATTACTTAGCTGTGAATACTTTTTAATTTTGCAAGAGCCCTTTGATATCAGCTTCGTGAGATCAGTTGTAGAAATACAATTCACAGCACATAACAGGTATTTAGTTATTACACAAGTATTTATTGCCCATCTGGTGACCTCCCCTAGACCTTGGGTTCTGAGGAATACACTTGGGGAGAGTGTGAATAAACATAATAACGATAAGGGGAGTGACCGTGGGACAAGTAGGAGTAACACTGAGAGGTACGGGGTGGAAAAAGCAGGACCAGTTCTCCCCCTGGCTGCCCATAAGGGTGGAGACAGGATCGGCTTGGGAGAGAGTCCAGAGGTTACGGTGCAGCGGCCAGAATACGATGTTTGGTTGTACCTGCTGGTCCTCTAGGTTTGCCTGTGGCTTTTGATGCAAAGGTGTGGGCTTTCCACAAAGGTCTTTCCTCCTGGGATGGATCACAACCTGACGTCTCCCCCTAACCTTAGATTTGGAGGAAAGGAAACCTGTGTAATTCCAACTGCTTGGGGAGGAATAAAAAAGAAATGAATGAAAAATGATTGCTGTGATAAATTTCCCTGACGTATTTATTACAGTTCTTTCTGGAAACATTTGGGAGGGAGTCGTTGATGAGGCTGGGACCATTTTTTATACTTCTGCGTATTATTCTCTGAATGGTTTTAAAAGAGTGTTTTTAGTGCCGATTAATGGACGATCTGTACCAGTCAGAATAATGAAGCATTGTGATTACTCCTGGGCCCATTTCTCATCTTGCCTGTAGAGACTGAAGTTTTCCACTGGCTCTGGGTTGGCCACCATTGCATTTGATTCCTGAAGTTTCAGTCCAAGATGAGAAATCGCCCAGCACTTGCCAGATCCCTCATTAATCCTGTATCAAAATTCCCCAGGGCTTCAGGGGACGTTGCTCATGCACAGAAGGGCAGATGTGGACAGTGAGGGATTCGCCACGGAAGAGATTCTGGTGAGAGCTGTACTCACGAGCTCTTTAGCTGGGCTGACCCGGAGACGAGCCACGTGACAGCTCTAGGATGACGCTGCTGACAAAACTCCATCCGCTCTCCTCAATTCAGTCCATTTTAGAAAAGCCTGGCCTTGGAGCCTCTTTTGCCCCCTGTGAAAGCTGTTCTGCTTTTTCCTGGGGTCTCTTGGGGAAGACAGAGGTTGGTTTTCTCCCCCACATTCTTCTGTCCCCAGAACACAGTCATGCTTTGTGTCATTGAGATGTCTGCAGATGGGAAATATGATGGGGGCTGGGAGACACGTGAAAGGGCATATGGTTGGTTTTAGATTAAGTTCCCCTGGGATCTGGCTCAGGGCCACCCTGCATCATTCCTCTATAAAGGAATGCATGACACTTGTTGGAAATAACTTTAACTCAGGCATTTGAAGGATATTTGAATTGTGGCCTAATTTAAGAGATGTTATTAATGGGTTTTCCGTATATCAAGACACGTAATCAGGTCAGAAAGCAGGAATGGTTACGTTAACATCACAAACTCCCATAATAATCTGCAGAAAAGCTCCAGGCCCCCACCCAGGGAAACAGGTGCAGGCACCTATCCAAACACATCTTACATTTAATATTGGCAGTTCGGTCTACAAGGACCAATCAGGATCATTGTGGGGGACACTGTAGCTTTCCCCCCAATATCCCTGTCCCCCTTTCTCTTTCATGGGCACCGTGCTGGTTGGGAGGGTTTAGTACCAACCCCGTTTTGGGGGGTAGACCATGATTCATCTACATCAATTGGAATAAAATCCTCTCTCAATTACCCCCAGGGACCAGTTCCAGTTACTCGTGCCTAACGCCTAACCGATTAGTCTGTGCCATTCCCCAGGCCGCTGGGCATGTCCCACAGACCCGGGATGGCGGCGGGACTTTTGCTGAATCTGAGACACAGCGGCTCCCTCTCCTTTGGGCACTGTGACTTTGGGCACGTGAGGAGCCTGGAATTCATTTTGCTATTACAAAAGAAAGTGGCCGGGGCCCAGGACGGTGAAGTCGTCACCCAGAGGCAGGCAGTATGCAGAGAATCACAGAAGCAAAGCAACAGCCTGGAACAAAACGTGATGCAGCTCAGTGTCTGCTGGGATTTCAGCAGCGAGTGAGCTCCAAGTCCCCCTGTGTCGAGGCCCTGTAAGCGGGGTTTGCTATAACCCGCCACGCAAGGAGTTCTCCGTGGTGCAGTGTCCCCACAGCCTGTTAAGTACCAGAGTGCCAGCGGGCGTGTTTCCGAGAGGGCAGGGAAAGGAAAGGGCTGGTCGCTGCTTCCAGCATTCCTGCTTACGTGTGGGCGGCTCTGTCCATGTGCCATTGTGGTATGATTGGCGGTAGCGCCACCTCGGGCCACATGCATTTCTCTACCCAGTCAGGGTCTCACCTTGCTCTGTCGTCCCCCGTGGTCAGGTCGAGGTCCCGAGACACAGAGAAGAGAAATAAGTGGGCGAGACACCTGAGCGTCCCCACAGCCTGGCTGCGTCCGCACCTCACACTCACCTGTACAGCCACTCCCACTGGTGCCTTGCGCTGCGGAACCCACAGAAATGTGGAATGTGACCTGCAGGTGACACGCAGGAGCATCTGCCTCACTTACTAAGCAAACTTCACTGAAGAAGCTGGGAAGCCCACGAAACCTTCTGTGGAGCCAGCCTACCTTGTAGCACATTACACACCGTGCGCACTGAGCACACAGCGAGGCACAGTTTAGACGTATACGCAAGGATTTCGGACACCAAAGCTTATTTTTTAACCACATCCAACTGTAATTTTGTGCAAGTCATAAAATCTATATTGCATGAAAAGATATGCAAGTTGACACTGTGTATTTATCACCGTTTACTTCCCAAGGCCTGTTAAAAAGTTAAAATACCCATAGGAACGTGGTACTCTGAGGATAGGAGTGTAAATTAGTTAGTTTTGAAAACTGCCATTGTATCCTGAAGCTGCGCGTGAACACACCACCCAGGAATGTCACTCCTCACTGCGTCCATATGTACCAAAAACATGTACAAGAGTATTCATACCACGTTGTCATGAGAGGCTCAGATTGCAAACCATGGGGTGAATACATTGTGGCGTTGTTTACATGCTGGAATACTATGAAACAGTGTAAAAGAACGAAGCTCAGGTACATGTAGCAACATGGATGAGTCTCACAATCTTGTTTTTTTAGGGGAAAGAATGGATGCTGTATGTGCAGACATGTAGTGTAATGTCTGGAACTGTACAGTGTTTATTTTATTAATGTTACTTTGTCATTCCCCTTGAAATTTAAGACAATATAAGAAGACACAATGAGTGCTCAGGAAGTAAGTTAAATGGTTTTCCGGTTCTCTTTGTACAGCTGGAGTTGCGTGTATAATCAGAGAGCAGCCACAAACATAATGAAAGTATAATCAGCACTTTTCAAAGAACGTTGCCATCATGTACTCTGGCCTATTTTGCAATTCTTAATTCATCAATCTGGAAGCAAAAATATGCATTCTCTGTATTTAGCATAAATGTAATAGTAGAAGAGGGAGACTCTGAATTTGGAATTGTGTACACGATGGTAAAAATGATAAAGGATATTATCTTTTAATTCCCAGAATTGATCCTACCTTGTTCATTAACATTTAGCCAGCATTCCGCCTGTGATCTTTTATGTCATTGAGAAGAATTAAGTTGTTTAAAAGGGAGATATTTGGCCATCCCGAATATTTTAATTCTTTTTGTTTTTGAAGAGAGTTAGCTTTGGATGATATATTGTAATAAAAATGACTTAATTCCAGGTGAAGAGATACCTTATGAATTCCATTAAAAAATTTTAACTCCCACAGAGTTAAATTGCTGTAAAGCTCATAAATGTCACTGTCAGTAACTGATGGGACATTGGAGTCCTAATGGCTTCAGAGTCTGAAAAGATTGAGTGGTCCATTATTAATAGGCCACCCAAAAATGGCTGTTTTTTTTTTTTTTTCATTTTTTTGGAATGCTTAATTTTATAGGGAATGGGCAAATACAGAATGATGGGACCTGGATATAAATTTTAATCATGTTTACTAGTTTTGAAAAAAACAATGCTAAGTCAAACCTTAAAATATCAGACCAATTGAAGACTGAATAAGCATCCTGAAATACTGAAAGATAAAATCTTTTGTAACATACAGCTAATCCTCAATTACCCAGGGTACCAACCGGGGTGACAATGAAGTTATAACTACCTGCAATTCACAGGTAATCCAAAAACCAAATGATAAATCCATAGCAACCACAAGTAGACTGTAGGGGTTTTCTTGTCACTGTTGTTGCTCTTGTTTTTTATTTGGATTTTATTTTTTAATTAGTGGAAAACGCACAGCTGGGAGTTGCAGTGAGCTTAGATCCTCAGGAGGGTGGGAGGGAGGCTTGTAGAGAGGAAAGCGCTGGTTGGCCTGGATAATCAGAAAGCCGAATGTGTCTGTACGTATCTGGGTCTGTTTCTGACCTTTGGCTCAGCCCCCTCCCTCCCTCCAGTCTAACATAATAAGCCCATGCTTGGCCCTTTGCTGGACTGGAAGCCCCAGGAGGGCAGGGCTCTTGGTTTTGTTCATCAATCCATCCCAATGGCCTAGGAGAGGGTCTGGCATGTGGGGATTCAATATATATTTGCTGATTGAATTAATTATACACAATTTTAGTGTTTTGTAGGGATATTTTCAACCCCAATTTCCTATCTTTTCCGTTTGTGAATCTTTTTCAATCATTTACCAGGTGTCTTCCCATTTTTTTTCGTTTTTTCCCCCCAAATTTACTATGCTACTTTTTTTTTTTTTTAATTTTTGAAAAAGTTTCCTTTTTAATGTTCTGGTGGTAGTGCCCTACAAATCAATCCATAATTCTAATGCATTTCTAATTTTTCGAGTTCTCTCAGTAAGGAAGGGGTGCTGTATGTATTCATTTTTAAAAGTGTGTTTCTCTACCTTTACTAAACTTCGTGGTTTTATTCACGTCGGAATAAACAGCAAACAGGTAGGATGACGTCTATAAATATTGGCTGTTATTTCTAATGTAAACTTGTATCCATTTCATACTTTCACTGACTGCTTTGCTCAGACAACACTGACTTTTCATACGTCCATTTTGTGATCGATCACAGATGAGCTGGCGTAGATGGTGACTGACGGGAGTCACGGGGCTCATTTGGGCGTTTTTGTCAGGCGTTTAGCGTTGTTGCTTCTCTCTTGCAAAACGGATACTTCAGTCTTTTCATGGTAACACTTCCTTCAGCAGCACGAAGGGTGTGTGACTAGAAATGCTGGTTAACGGTGATAATTTATGTAATGAGCAATTACACGTCAATGGAAATGTGAACACAGTCCGCACATGTAAGTAATGTCAACTGAGTCACAAAATAACATTTCGGGTAACAAACACATTACAAAGACGTCCACACACCTAGTAATTGAGGTGTATATACGTACATATATGTACATATATATGTATATATCTCTGTCTCTGTATCTATCTGTGTATATATATATGTCTATGTCTCTACATATCTATATATAGACAGATAGATAAATTAGAATGAGACTACTATTTTGGTCCACCAGCTTGGGAAGATCATTCTTTTAAATCCACACCAATGTCTTTTTCAGCAAAAGAAACAGTCTCATCACTGTTTAGGGAAGTAGAAATGTATGTGAACCCTCTAGAAATGCATTTGGCACTATGTGGGAAAGCTTCTGGGAGGGGATGAAGATTTCCCCTTCTAAAAACGTGTCTTGGATATGATTGGATAAATGTACAAAAATGTTTGTAAAGAGATATTCATGATGACAGAAAAAAAGCAGCAATATAATACTCAAACTTAAGCAGCCATTTCCTGGAGATGGTTCTTCAGATACGCGACACAGTTGAGGAAAGCATTCCATTTTTCTTTGTTTTAAAATGATACATTAATGCGTAAAAACTTTCATCAGAAAACGTTGTTTACTGGAGTTATATTTAGCTATTGAGTTGAACGGTGATTTACACTTTTTGTTTTCCTGTGTGCTTATTGTGTCTAATTTTGTGTAATCATGGTCTGAATTGAAAGGTGTCTGTTACGGAACCTCCAGTGTAAACCCTAGGAGCTAGCGCGGGGGAGGAAGAAAAGTACTGTTGACACGCTCGTGTCTCTGTCCTGGTCTCCCCCAGGCTGGTCTCAGGCTGGCCTCAGGCTCCAAGTCGCCAACCCATGTCTGCCTTCATCAGATTTTCTTTATGGTAAGAAAAAAAAAATCTAAATTCTTTAAGACTTGCAGAATAATATCTATTCTATAGACATTACATTTGAAAACCCCAAAGCGATATTACTACGTTATAGCTCGTGGAGCTGGTCTGTGGGATTGTTTTTCCTGCTTTACATTTTGGGACATACCCAGCTGCTTTTCAGAACAAAACCCCGGGCGAATTCTTTTGGATCTTCTTTAGAATTCTTTTCAGTTCTTTGGAAGCATGGATGCACCGGCTTTTTGGTAGCATTTAGTGAACTGCCATCTATAACTGCCAATTCACTGACCTGTTCAAAATTAGGAATGTGTAGCCTTTTTATCCATCATGGTGGTCTGTAGATTTTCTGGACCAAATTATTTATAAGTGCAAAAGGAGCCAGAGGAGAAGGATTCCATTAGCTGAGTGGTTCTGAAGCTTATCAGGTTCAGTGTTGCCATTGGCTGTAGGTGTGTGTGTCTGGATGGTTCCTGCCCCATCACTTTAGTGCTGGAGCTACTTGCATTGGATTCCATTCAGACTGACAATGCTTTCCTGTGTGTTACCTGAAAATCTTCTGTTGAGATACTGGGTAAGACCAAGAAAGTGTGAGTGTCACTAATGGTGGCTGGAAGAAAAAGTAGGTGTGGATAATAGAGCAACATGTTAAGAAATACTGCATTGCTACTACGTGAGGGTGCAGAAGACGACGCTCTCAGAAATCACAAGCGACATGAAGCCATCGTGTTATAGATTAGTTACAGTGTTTTTGTAAATGTCTTAACACAAAATAATGTCTCGTCTCACAATCCGTGGTGTCTTAGATTCATTCTATCTAATAAGGAAATACTTTGTAACGTCCACTTTATCCTGAAATAAAGTTCATAGATCATAGGACTACATACATAATTTTCGAAAGCAATATAATCATCTCTCTCCGACATGATAGGCAGATAAAAGGATATTAATATATATTCTCTATGAAAAGGATTTGGGATAGCCACACCCTCATACATAATGAGGTAGTCAGATGTTTATCTCTACCCACGATGAATTATGTTGGATTTAAGGGACACGAGACAATCAGAAGCTATTCTTTGCAAGGAAGACATGAAAACAAAATTCGTAGGTACAGGTGGATGCTGGAGTAAGAAGTAATGCTGGGATAAGTAATAGGGGGCGATTGTTTGTGTTGATAAGACAGAGAAGAAAGTAACGTTACCTGACTGGCAATAACACACCTTGGGAAGTTATAAACTGGTGAAGTGGCAGTAATGAAGTGTTTCTCAGAGAGGAGCTGGGACTTATTTACAAGGATAATGTCACATACTTGCCGCTGTTAGGACACGGAACGAGCTAGTGACAACTCTCATTGACAAGATATTTACTGTTAGGAAATTCTACTCAAAGTCCACATGTGTGTTCAGTTGTCAAGAACTTAACAAGATCTTGGAGACAATATCTCATGTTTTTCAAAGGTCAACTGGAAAAAAATGATGAAGCAGGCGTCTGCAGAGAATTTGTGCATAGACCCCTGGGGATATTATCAGAGTAGGATGGGAAAATGACAGCTAACCACAAAATGAATCAATGGTTTCAGTAGCTAATGTTCTTAAGTAAATTCCTATCATTGTGGTATCTAATTTTTTAAATGTGTTATCTACCAATACTATGAAATATTTAAAAAAAAATGCCTTCATTAATGAAATTCAGTGAGATCCCAGTCTTTCATGTGACTTGGTAAATGTAACTATATGTGGTTTTAAGTCTCCCAAGGACTCTCAGATCTCCTCTATTCCATCATTGCAGTTGGGTCTATGTGCGTTTGCGTAGCTTTTGCTATTGCATTTTTCTACCAGCTATGAAATGGGAAGTTTTATAATACATCGAGCAGATGTATGGAGTGACGAAATTGTTCCATTACTGAAAACAGTATCGTTAATCCATTGAGGCATCTCTCTCCGCAATGATATTCTCTTAAATATTTGGACTTCTATGTCGTCTTCATGTCAAACATTTCCAAGCTGATCATGTACTCATCAGAGTCTGTTCAGGCTGCTCTAAGGAAAATTCCACAGACTGAGAGGCTTAGAAACAACAGACATTTGTTGCTCAAAGTCTGGAGGCTGCAAGTCTCAGGTCCAGGTACCGGCAGATTCGTCAGTGCCTGGCGTGCCATTCTTCCTGAGAAGTCCAGACCAGAAGGAAGGGCCCAACCCACAACCTTTCCCTGCACGCTGAAGGATGTTCCCTGGGGCCAGCAGATGAAAGGGACATCTTATTGTTTTGGAACTTCAGCATTTAATCTGACCTGGACTGCACAGGAGAGTTTCTCCTGGATGGCAGTGCGGCCAGGTGTGTGCTGATTCCAACAGCAAATTATTGGGGTCTGACCCTCGGCGTAGCCAGTCTTTCCTTAGGTGCTGTAATGAGAGAGAGTCACGGAGTCATGGGACACACACACATACATGTCACAGAGACACACACTCACACAGCCACACACAGTTACATACACAGACACACACACACAGTCACACACATACAGTTACATACACAGACACACACACGTCACACAGACACACACTCACACAGTCACACACACAGTTACATACACAGACACACACACACATCCTCACACACACTTTCAGTACCATCAGCATTGATGGTTATCATTTCAATAATTTTTTGTTAAACTGGCATCAATTAAAATTTAATTTCTTTAGTTATTAGTCTGATGAAGTTTATGCTATATTTGCTCTAAATATTTTTCATACTTTGTTTTCTGTTCTGTTCTCATGGATTCTTTTTTTTTAAATTAGGAATTCAAAGCTTTCACTGTTCTTTGTGACATTTTGCTTTACTCTCAAGCTTAGGATATATTTCCATTCACTCTTCTCATTATAATTTTGTATGACTTTTCTCCTAATACATCTGGAATTTAATATTACATGTAGATGTCATACAGCTTTTAAACGGATGTTCTTTCAGAAGGCTGGTTGTCCAGCATCATGGTTGAAGAGGCTTGCTTTCTCTGCTTAGAGCAAATGGAGCATTCCGAAATCCAACAATGACTAACTTTGATAAATGTACATTGCTCAATAATTTTTATCCTGATAATTCTAGTTTTTCAAATTTATTTCCATTTTTTAAAAAAGAGCTTTTACACAGTGTTCTTGGTTTGACTTCAGCAATGAATTATCTTTGTGTTAGACCTGATAAAACTAACAAAAGTGACCGAAAAATGACGCTTCCGTGGTTTTTCCTACATATGTCTGTCTCCAACATAGTTCTAGTTCGACATATTTTCTTTCTGGGCAGATTAAAGTAGATCCTTTTGGCAGTGTGTGTGTGTGTGTGTGTGTGTGTGTGTGTGTGTGTGTGTGTACTTATGTATATATTTACTGAGAACCTCAGTAAACCTGAGGTCAGTATTTAATACCTACTGTTTGCCATTTCCATGTGAGATATTTCATTAGAGGGCTTTCCGGCCTCCCTGGAGCTTTATAATCTTGGCGAGGTGAGATATACATGAAACAATGAGAGAAACATGAAAAGAACGTAGAGTAAGTGAAGGGAAGGAGACTGAAAACATTAACTGTTGAGTATATTTTCACAAAAGGCAGGTCCAGAAACAGAACTGAGTGCATTAAAATTCAGAGAACACTTGCATTGGCTTTTGTCCTCGGGCTGGTTGTGGTTTATTGAAGGTTATCCTGACTCTTTTTTCCTAATACTTTCCCCCCATTTTCTAAAGTTCTCACATGTCTTGCATCTCACTTTATTTCCCCCCAAATCCTGTCAGGGAGAAAGGGCAGGTGTTGATCTCCTCATCTCTAAGACAGGGGTGGAAACACATGGAAAATCAAGCGACTTGCCTAAGGTGAAATTGTTCCATGGTGGCCATACTGAGGTGGTGACCTGCACTGAGTGTGAGCTGAGAAAGCGTTGGTCTGCAGCAGGCCATGTGGTGGGCCCACACGAGGCCAGGTGTGGGAGTGGGGCATCCCCGAATCCCGGGGCACTTCTGCACATTCCCTAGGCTACCTCACCTGTGACGGGGGGCCAGGCACCCCCAGAATCCTGTGAGGGTTCAGTGAGGTGAAGCATGGTAATGGGATGCTCCTGTGCCTGCTCACGGGGAAGTCTTCATGGAATGAGTCGTCTTGGGCTTGGATTCAGGGGTGTCACTGTTGAAACACCAAAATGACATTGACGCTGTGATACAGCTAATGATCCCAAATGAGAATTCTCTCAGGATTCCAGAAATCTGACAGAAGTAAGGAAAGAAAGACGCTCGCAAACACTGATGCCTCGCTGGTCTCTGCTCTCAGCTCAGACACTGGCCTCCCGCGTGACGTCTGATTACCCCTCTTTCAGAGCAAGTCATGACCCTCCTTTACTCAATTATTGATGCTTTAAAATGCACTGAAATTTCTGTGTGTGATGGTGCCGCCTGCAGTTTCCCTGCCTGTTCAGCAAACCCACAGAGGAAGCAAATGATAGTCCTTATTTCTGAGCAGGAAATCCGGTTTAGGCCCTCACTGAATAAGGAGTCCCCGCTACATTCGAGACACACGTGGAGTCCGAGCACTTTGCATCCGCACACGGCTGCCGTCCAGTGTGAACCACTGACACCCCTCGCCCATCCCTGCAGTGGCTTCACAGCTGGTCTTCTGCTGGTCCCTCTGTCACCCTCAGTGCGCAGGGCGACCCTGGGAAAGCAGGAGTTGGGCCCTATAACTCTCTGCCCTTTAAACTCTTACAGAGTCTTTGTTCCCATCTCCAGTGCCCACTCCACCCTCAGGCCTCTGAAGAAGCCCCCGTCGAGACTTACTCACTCTGTTTTCTCGGAATTCTATGCAGCGTACACTCCTGTAATACATACATAAGTATGTAAACCGTTTGCTCATTCATTGGTGTACTTTGACAAGTCTTTGTCAAGTGTCTTCTTTGGGTCAGGGGCTGTTCACGGCACTAGGAATGCAGAATGAATGAGGCAGAGGTCAAGTGTGTGTGTGATTCACTTTGCAGCTCTGTTCTGAGTTCTCGCACGTTAGGGATGTAGATACGTATATATCTATTAATCCCTATCTGATGCCCTCCGTAGAGGTGATGGTGTATAAATAGGTGACAACGTCACTGTCTGTAATAACTACATGTCTGTCTCATCATTTCTGTATAATTGTAGGGACATAAAAACCAAGGTGCCTCTAAATCCTTTATCCTTAGAAAAGATGCTTTCTCCTTCCGGTCTCTTTTGAACTGCTGTGGGTTTTACGTCCATGGCCCTTTAGGAGCGACCATTTCTCTTTGTATAATGGTGTTGTGTGGGTAGAAATTGACCCAGTTTCACGGTGGAGAATGGAGAAGCAGGAGAAAAAACAGATTGAGATGGGAGAAAGTTTCCTTTGAATGTGAACAAAGCTGCCATGGAAATTCAATTCCAAAATGTGCTGGAAATTAGATTTGTGATTATTAAATGTGGTTTAACTGAGGACCCCTATGGCCTTTTAATTTTATTTTTTTTTTTTAACAAGAATCTTTGTCAAATTATAGAATCCTTTCCTTCCTGTCTTGGTAAGAATTAATAAGTTACATGTACCATCTAGAAAATTGAAAATTCTTTTAGAAGTTAGAATGTACCAGGATTCCTTACCTTAAAAGACAGTACAAGTTGAGTTGAAAGGTTTATGAGATTGGACAGAATATGCGTGGATACAAAGCATAATATAAAAATAATGTGTTGAAGTTAAGTCCAACCTTCAGCTTGCTCTTTGGAGAGTTGCCTGAACTTTTCCCTGAAAGTTCGAAACAGAGGAATCATTACTTACTTGAGGGTTTGGCTGTGTGGATGCAGGTGCAGGGTCCGTGATGAATTATTCCTCAAATGCTCCGAGGCTGAGCATGTGCTCTGATCTGATGCCTTCAGCACAGCAGCAGGGGGACGGGGACACTTTGGGGGACACTGGTGCCCCGACACTGAAAACCTGCTCGGGGCCACTTTTCACATCCAGATACTAGTATTGATTCCTTCCACGACTCAGATCGATCCCGTGGCTTGTAAACAGCTTCTGCCTGGGAGCGGTGGGGGCAGGATGAAGTGTGAGAGAGAAATCTGTTAGCCTGGCAGCAGCGAGGTGCCGGGCAAGGGGACAGATGCCAAGCCCCACCTTCAGAGGAAGCGCCCCAACAGGCGACAACGTACAGGGAGCCAGGGCTGTGCCACACATGCGTCTGCTCCTCTCTGCTCCCCTTTTCGTATTTGCTCTGCTCTCTAGGGGCTCAGAAGTCTGATCACACCCCTGCCCCGTTTTAGCCTTCACTTGGCTCTCTGTCAAGTCTGGATGTCCCCGTAATGTAGCAGAGTGCCGGGCCTGGAACGTGGGTTCCCAAAATGATGAGGAATGGACGGTGTGTGAAGTGCGTGATGCGTGCCCTGGAAGAGTTCAGAGTCTCGTGAGCTCCCAGGGGCCCCACTTCCTCTGTAATGCTGCCCCTTTCTGCCCATCTTCTCCTGACGCCTGCTTGGGATGTCCACTAGAAGGCCCTACAGCCCCTCACTTGATATGGGGATGGTGCTGGCTAGCTTTCCCATGCGTGGAGTTGGACTTCTTGAAGATACATCAGGAAGTGATGCTGGGCAGTGATTGGCCGGTGGGGCGTGTGAGACAGACCGGAAGGCCTGTGTCCTAGGCGTGGGTCCTTTCCTCTGAGGATTTGAGCTTTGCCACGTCACGTGGCCTGTCTGAGCCGCACCTTCTCCTGTCTTACAGGTATATGAGCATCCTTTCTCCCTTCTTCTCGGGGTTGTTGTAAGGATCAGATGAGTTAATTGGTGGGAACACTTTCAAATAAAGCATTTCAAATAAAGGAATTGTTCGTGGGTTACGGATTATTATTGTTAACCTAAAAATAAAAGGCCTTTCAAAGTGAGAGGCAACAAGCTTTTATTTTAGATAAAAAAAATTTAAAAATTAGCTATTCGGGAATTGCTGATTCAGGCAGAAGCCCAAATAACGTTCTGACAAGAAGACAAAGGTGAGGGGTTATTTATGAGAAAGGAAAGGGGACAGTGACAGCCATAGGAGGAAGGCGTCGCTATTGGAGCAGAGAACATACGCAGTGGTGCCCATTCCAAACACTGTAAAACATTTTCAGTCGGGGACTCCGCAGTCCGGTAGTCGTAGCATCTGCTTTCTTGTTAACCTTGCAAACAGTTCTTTGGGACATGATGTTGCTTAGGGCCCGGTGCCAAGTTTATTTTGTCCCGTGTTAACATTCCAAAGGTCTGAGGCAGAAGACATGCGAGGCAGTGCCTCTGGGACGTCAGCTCCAGGTTCGTTTGAAAGGGGCTCGTGTGTATTTTTACATTATTGCTCAGGCTCTTCTCTCCCAGGGAACATGTTTGCACACTGGTAGAAGTCTCCACTGCCCTAACGGAGTTACCTTAGAAGGACTCCGTGTCCAGGTGTCCCGATGGGTCCTGGGTCACCTCATCAGCCACCTCATGCTGAAGTGCAGACAGTGTCCACTGACCTGATGCCTTAAAAGCCACGTCAGCTAGACGGGTCTCATGCTGTCACCTCACAGCGGTGAAGCGCTGTCTGCGTTCCACTTGAATTTCAGTGGACATCTGAACTATCACTGTCATTTCATAGCCGCTCATTTCTGGTGTTGACAGAGGATGCCCAGGGTTTGGGAGCTGAAAGAGGACTCACAGGAGGTGGGGTGTACAGTGAACCAGCCCCTCGGGGAGCCGTGCGATTTTTAAATAATCATGCAAAATTACAGAGAGGGATAAATCCTTTTCCCTATGTTTATTTTTATTTCAGCCCTACTAGTGATTCTGATCCACAGTGGAGGAAAACGTGACTATCCTGACCAAAAGGAATATGATGCCATTGGCATAAGAGGGAGTAGGTAGGAAATAGTGGAAAATATATAGGATGTATAATACCATATATATCTTATATTATGTGTGACATAATTAATGGTATCTGGAAGGAGGAAAAAGCTATTTGCCTAATTAGTGTCTATCCTGGAAAGAGTAGAAATTCAAATGGAACAATCGGACGTTTTCTCAGTGTCCCTTTTCTCCTACTTATTTTCTCTCCAAAATGATCCAAACGTCCGTGTCCCCCTCTCACTAAGCACTGAAAGGTGGCTCCTGAGGCACCTTCTTGGTATTTCTGACAAAGATACTGAAGTCCTAATTCCTAGTCAACTCCCATTTCATTCCACTGAGAGTTTGAAAATTAATTTAGTGATAATGGAAGGGTGGGAAACGGGCTGCTAGTGGGAGAACAAACCACACAGCGTACGTGCCCCTGTGGCAGCCCAGGTGTTATTCTTCGATGGGTGGGTCTGTTAGAACGTGGTTTAAACACAAGGTCAGCCTGTGCCTTAACTAACCAGCTCCAAATGGGAGTCACACTTCAGCTGGCCTGGCCTGGACCTCAGGACATACTATGTACCATCTAACACGGTTATTGGAACAATAACCCAGAACAAGCAGTCCCCAAGTGCTGATGGTTCCGTGGATGAGCCAGGGTGCTGGGCCCTGAAATGTCTAGACAAATAAATAATTCCTCTCAGAAGGAAGCAGATCGCCAGCACCTGACCTGACTCGGTGGCCACCTGCAAGGCCAGAGTTAAAGGATGTTCATGCCAAAAATTTCCTCTCGATATCTGATATGTCGTTCCGAACAAAAGCATCTCACTAGGTTGAGCTGTATACTCTCAAGCACAGGTATATCTGGGCTATGACACCTTAAATGAGTTATTGGGGCCCAGCGAGTAGGCGCCTAAGAGAGTGCTGAGTGAGGAGGAATGAGCCCACTGGGGAGGGCAGGACACATCCAGGGAGTGAATCACCGGCTTCGTGATTTTCCACGTGTGGGGGCGGCGTGCTATTTCCTCAGGGCCTGTGTGCCAGGAGGAGGTGGCATGTTCGTCCTTTCCAGAAAGCTGCCTTTGAGTGATGACAGGAAATGGGGCCACAGAGGCATAGGACGTTGGCAGCCAGAGAAACCTTTGGGATTATTTGTCCAAATCCCTCATTTTGCAGATGTAAATGGTAATGTTCTTCTCTCCAAGGCGCACAGCTGTTATGCAAGTTTCATGTTTTTTTTTGTTTAATTTAAAGGCCATTTTGATGCTTGTGTAACTGCTGTGTGTTTAGTGGCCCATCCTCCCAGTTGCAGCCTAAGATTCTTGACCTGACTTCTTGACTCTCGTGGCTGTGGATGGCGTGTTGCCTTGGTGGATGCTGGGTTCTGTTCAGTTTGCGGCAGTGGTGCTGTGAGCGTGCCAACTCCTGGAAGTCGATGACCTCAGGAGGGCGTGAGGCCACGGGGACATTTAACACGTGGGACATCTCTCCTGCCCCAGAGGCACAGCCCTGCCACGATGCCCTGACTGCATCGGCCCTGGACCCCTCCTCTGTGTACATCTTTTCCTTCTACTCAGCAAAACGCGCGTAAAACAACGATTAAATTGGTTCTGTTTGTCTTTCCGAAGGAAACTGTTTGGTTTGTCCCGATCCCCTCTCCTAATTCAGTTTCACTTTTTCCAGCCAGCTTGAGTCTTCTTGGGGCTATGCTCCCCTTTTAAAAACTGGGCCTGGGAAGGAAGGAGATCCTTACGACACTCTACCTATGTCCGCGTCTGAGCAAGTGTTAATAGGTTGTTGTAGATTTGGTTAATATTATTTCGGTCCAAATTCCGTAAGCAGCCAACTCATCATAACCTTGAGATGCAGGGAGGTTGTGGGATGAGCCTGGAACCGGCTTGCAGGAGCGTTTTCCCTGTAGGAGAGGCTTCCTGGTGATTTAGGAAACATGGAAGTGCTGGCTCTGGAAGGAACCAGCGGAGCCCGTCGAAAGTTTGTTTGTCAGAACGAATGAGTCACAACTCTCCATTCTTTGCTGGATGTCAAACCAAGAAGCTGACCCCACAGAGGAAGGGACTGGGGTGAAGGCCAGATTGGGGCTCTTGGCATCAGGGGAGCCTCAGTCTCCAGCCAGTCAGGTGCTGCAGAAACCCCTGGTTTTCTGTGATTGCCTCCAGACCCACAATCGCCCTGTGTTATCAGCCTGCAGTGCATTTCAAGAAAGTCTGGTGTTCATGGAAATAGATAATAAACTGCAACTAAAACAGATTTTAAAAAAGGAGGGGAAAAATCCTCAGGTGTGTCACGAAATGTTAATGAAGATAAGTCTTCGAAGGTTATCAACTGCCACAATCCGAGATGAAAATGCCTAATGGAGGTGTGTGTTAAATCAAAAGGGCCATTTCTGACATAAGAAGCTCAGAGTGTCCCGGTGACACTTCAGCAGAAGAGCTGCATAAACTCCCAACCAGGCAATCTTCAGTCACACCAGGTAAACGTGAGGTTACTTGAGGAACTTTTCTGAGGCAAAGCAGGCCACACGTGTCGTCAGGACCCCTGTTTAGACTTGCAGGTCTGTCACCTCTGTGATTGCAAATGACCTGTGTTTCCCGTGAATCATCTCCACAAACAGGCATTCTAAACTATTACTGGTTAGTGTACATATTTTATTAAAACACATTAATGGAAAGAAATTAATATATATTAAGAGAATATCACAAATTAGTGGAATAAGGAATTGCCCATTTTTTAAAAAACTAGCTAATTTCCTCAATGTCATTTATTGTATAAATTAATATTCTCACCATATATCATACCGCAAACTTAGTTCCAGATAGATTTAAATAGCTAAATAGAAAAAAGGGTAATATTGTACCATAATGTCTAAGAAACATTGGGGATAAATAATTATTTATTATCTCAATAAAGAACAACATTCGCAGAATAAAAGCAAAAAAAAATAATAATAATACCAGAAGGAAAAAAAATATTCTTAGATTTTTATCTAATAAACATAGTATTCACTTAAAATAGCTAGCAGAAATGAAAGGAAAACAAAAATCTGACACAATATTTGCAAAACTTCCGTGTGTTAATATAGTTACTATATTAAGAGCTCAAATATATTCATTAGAAAAACAGGGGAAATTGTGTAGTCAAGGTGTTCTAACATAGAGACAAGTTTGAACTCATTAATAATTATTGCTTTTCCATTTCTAATACTGAAAAATTGGAAGTAACTATTTCCGCTGTGAATAAGTATTGACAACAGTATGCAAATCACAGTTCATTCACATAATATTTATTGCCCTGCCTCAGAATGGTGGACAAAGCTTATATAATCTAGCCCCCTGTTCCCTCAAAGCTTAAAATTAAAGAAATATGAAAGAGACCATGTTTTTAAGACACTGGAAGAGGGAAACAGCAGACCAAGATTTTGACATTTCTATGCGACAGAAAGCAGAGGGGATCAAATGTCCTGGTAAAGGAAAGTACGGTCAGACTGCTTCTCAGAGAGGGTTTCAGCAGGTCAGCCCACGCAGTAGCGACGTGCTCCGTCCTGAACGCCCCTGGCAGTGGGGCAGCTGCAGAGAGAACTGGAATACAGGTTACCTGCCGATTTGTGGGATGGACCCAAGGCATTTTTACCGTGCCGCTCTCTCCAGCTGCCCCCGTGGAGCTGAGGTGCTGCCTGAGTCGGCGAAGGTGCCTTGCCACCGTGGGAGGGAATGCACTGTGTACCAGGGGACAGACACTGAGTCCTGATGGATAGACCAGCAGCTTCCCCATGTGGGGAACCAGATCATTAGCAGCTGTACTCGGCATACCCGCAAAATGAAGTCCAGGCGAATTAAAGCTGTGCGTATGGAAATCAAAGCTACAACTATTTGCACATCCATAGACACGTATCTTTACGATCCCATGAGGGAGGAGAGGACTTCACACGCAAGACGCACACGTGACAAACCACACACACAGTAGAAGTCTGCATTGCATTTATAAACATCAGTGCGGCACGAGAAATTATTTCTTTTAAAAGAGCGGGAGTGGAGGGGACGCCACACATAGGAGAGAGAGTATTCCCAACCTGAATCACCAAGATCTGCCCATCTGGAATGTCTCGGAGGCTTCTACAAATCAGTAAGTGAAAGACAAACAATGGAATATAAAAATGAACAAATGAGAGAATCCAGCCACTCAAGGAGAGAAACCCCACAGGCCAATACCGTGTTTCCCCCCAAATAAGACCTAGCCGGAAAATAAGCCCTAGCATGATTTTTCAGGATGACATCCCCTGAACATAAGCCCCAATGTGTCCTTTGGAGCAAAAACTAAGATAAGACCCAGTCTTATTTTCAGGGAAACAAGGTAAGTATCTCTAAACAATCTCAAATTTTATTCAGAGTCGGGAAAATGCAAGTTATAACTGAGGGAGATGTCATTTGTCACCCGGCACACTGGCACAAGTAGCCACTTCTAACTGCATGATGTGTTGGAGAGGGCAGCAGAGGCAGGGGTCATACAGGACAGCCGGTCAGAATTGCCCACCATTCCTGGGCGAGGTACCGAGGGGCAGTTCCAAGAACTGGTTGAGCGCTAAACGGAGGTACGTGAATGATGTTTGTGGCAGCACTGTTTGTAAAAGGAAAGACTTGGGGACAAATTTTAAATGCATTAGTAGAGGACCAGATACACAAATCGTCCCTGACAGCGGAGTACCATTCAGGGTAGAAGGAAAGCTGTGCGTATCCGTATGGATGAACCTCACGAACGTGGTACTGGGCAGACATCAAATTGCAAGGTGCACACTGGATGGTGCCCTTACAAAGTGTGCAACAGTGGCATGTGTGGGCCTCGCCAGAAACAGATGAAGGTGGCGTAAGCAGGTTTTCAAATGTGCGGCGTAACAACCACCTCATGTAGAATGGTGGTGCGCTGTTGCGGGGAGGGAGAGAAAATGCGGTGAGAGAGAGGTAGGCGGGAGGCCCACATGCATTTCTTCTGTTTTGTTTCTTAACCTGGGTGATGGGTGCAAGGCTTGGTGCTCTTTTCTGGTTGTCTGAAATTATTTCATACTTCAGAGAGAAAAAGGACAAGGGAAACAGAAGGTTTAAAAAAACACACACCAGAAAACAGAGAAATGAGAGTGTTTCCCAGAGCTGAAGAGGGGACACCTGTTTTCAAATTGAAATGGTCCCGAAATAGGACAAATGAAACAAGACTTGTACTGCCCATAATATTCATATTTAATATGAAATTCTAGAAAATAGGAGGAAATGATCATACAAGCTAGAGGGAAATTGCATATATATATTTTGTTCTCAAAAAGTAGATGAGCCATGAAGGAAAACACAGTAACTTAATATACTTTTATATTAGTTGCATGAGATGCTTGCGACTGTAGCTGGCTTTTGTCTAACGATGGAATGATCATTAGAACTAGGAATCAGTCCCAGGTTTTCACGCCTAATATATTGCAGACTAAATGTGTGACCCCACAGAAGTCCCTTTAACGGTGCCTCCGTTTCATATTGCCAGAAAGCATTCCAGAAATAAAATCAGTGTATAAATAGCCAATATGATGAGGCTGATGAAACAGTCTATTGTGGTAGAGAGAAAATAATGTCATTTACTTGTTTGTATGCATTTAGCGGGTCCAACAAAACTGTGTAAGACCCCAGCCAGAAATATTTCTTATAGTAAAATATAAATGACAGGGTTACCTACTTTTGTCCCCTCCTAACATTTCAAAAAAAGTTTTACCTTTCATGTATAACGTCAGTAACATCAGGCTTTCAGGGATGCTTGCGACCATCTTAGCAGCACTGAGTTGAAATACGTGTTCCACACAATGTTTTTTCTAGTCGTTAGGAAAGCTTCATTCAAGCGCTTTCCCCGAGGTTTTTGAAAATGAAATATTGTAAGCAGTCTCCTATGTTGGGGCTAAATTTCGTCCTTCTGAGCCCTCTCGCCGAAATCCATTCCTACTTCTATAACTGCAGTCTTTCTCAGACCCGCCTTAGCACCTTGGCAAACAGGACAACTCCGATTTCAGCCAACAAATTCAATGCCTAGATTTAATTGGCAAACTCGACGCTGTTTGCTTTGCTCTGTGGAAGCCTTGACTCAAGTAAGAAGCCAAACTAATGGCCTGAAGAACTCTTGCAAATTGACTAATTTGATTTATTTCTCTTCCTGTAAGCTTCTGAGGTTCCACCTCCCCCTAAACCTCCACGGGGCCTTTCGGGGACTTTCTTGCCTCCAGCTTCTGGTTGAGTCACTGATGGGAGATGGACTGAGGGAGGGAGGGGCTGAGGAAGTCGGGGTCCCGCAGGTGGAGAGTCCCTGCTTGCCTCTGCCTTTCGCTCTCGTCAGGCAGACACACAACCACTTACAACCCCCCAGTCCCTGGCGACCACTGATTTCATTTCTGCCCTTATAGTTTGTCTCTTCCAGACTGTCATCTACATGGGATCGTGGAGACGATACTCATTGGGGGGTGGGGAAGAGGCGTGTCCGCGAAGGAGCCTGAGGGAACTTTGGGGGGTGGTGTCTTGATTGGGGTGGCTGGTACCTGACTACATACAATTGTTATAGCGCCTTCAACTGTACCCTTTAAAGGGCGAGACTTACCGTACGTCAAGGAGACTTTCAAAGTGAAAAGGGACTTCCGCCGCCATTACGTGTGTTGTCACCCCCGAGTCCCCACTAGACAGACTTTGAGAAGATGCCGCCATCACCGCACTGTGCCGTTTCATAACCGTCAGCACTGTTTATGGGTTACCTGAACCCCTCTGGGTTTTGGTTGTGCGAGGAGACGTTGAACAAAATGTGTTCGAGGAGAAACTCCCACATCACGTTTTCTGTGCGTGTCCGGTCTCAGCGTGGTTCTTCCTTCTTGAGTTTCCTCCCTGGTCACGTCTGAAGTAGGTGTTGGGATTTCTGTCCTTGTCGGTGCCTGGAGAGCTTTCACAACCACATGCCTGCTCGTGAAGTTTTTGTTTTTAAGGCTCAACCAGCCAAAGGCTCGCGATTTCTTTGGAAATGCAATTCCTCAGAAACGTAGCCGACGCCTGCTGTCCTTTGTTTGCCATCAACCTGTGTGCTTGTTTCCACACCCAAAGGCACGTCTCCATGTTCTGCAGCCCACGTTGTTTCATTCCTTTGTCAGCCTCTTGGCTTCTCTCAGTCTGTGGCAACTGGATCGAAATTTGGAATAGGAAGTGGGACATCAGAACGGTGGCCTCTGCCATGTTACTCCTTGCGTAGCTGTAATTAGGCCCTTGTTGTGTGAAACCTTTGGAAACCCCGTCTCTTTCTGTTGGGGCTCAGGAAGCAGCTGGGCTTTTCCAAACCTCAAAGTCTCGAATGTCTTGATACTCTCACCTTCTTTTCTTTTCGTTTGCCCACGGTCTCTTTCCTGCGCTCAACTATGTCTTGTATTAGTTCACGCTATTTTGTGGTGGAAACATGGTCCTGCTTTCCCGTATGAAGGACCCCTTTCCTGGGTCCTGTGCGTTATGTCAGAAGCCTGTGCCGTAGACCCAGTGCCACCTCCCCCTCCATCCCGTGTCCACATCTTCTGCAGCGTCCCTTCTGACGTCTCCAGATGTGCTCAGGAAGCACAGCTGATGAAATGCTCAGCGTGGAGTTTGTACACGGACACAGCACGTTTCACTGAGTCAGAGACCCGCCTCGCGTCTACCGGACAATGCCCCTCAGGAACTCAGCCATCCTATCCTGCTCACGTCCCACCTCCTGTGTCTAATTTACTGTCAGGACCATAGCAGGCACCCGGTCACTGTTTGCTGAATGAAATTGGCTTCTTTTTTTTTTTTTTTTTTTAACAACTTTGTCAATCTGTGTAAATGGTTAAGCACACGTTCCTGGTACCGCGGAGAATTACAGACTAGCCCTCCACAGCCCCCCACGCAGCCGTGGGCACATCGCAGCGGCACACATGACAGACGGTAGCCCCTAATCCACGGAGTACACGTCAGACCAGCCATCCAGACACGGTCATGCCACCGAGCAATGGCACGCAGGCCGTCTTCAGTGAAGAGCACAGCTCCACAAGTGAAGGTCAGGTGGAGGTCAGGTGGAGAGCTCTGTAGGCGTAAGAAGCCCCCACCCTGCCATGGGGGCAGCAAGGCCTGTTGGGCAGCCGGGACCTGCCCCTCTACCCAGCAGTAAGGTGGTGCCCACGGGACCACGTGGACACCTGGATCCCATCTCCAGCTGGTGCAGAAAGGTGCTGAGAGAGGAGGTCTGGGGGAGCGTCGGGCGCTCGTCAGCGCCAGGGTAAGGGCAACACCACCCCAAAGGGTCAGTGAGACCACACGAGGAGCAGTGGAGAGGTGGCCACCAGGGGCTTCAGTGGACGCCTGGTGCAGAGCCTGGAGTCCCACTCCCGCCAGCCATGGCAAGGTGCCCTCCCCCTGGTGTCAGCTGAGGCCGGTCGGAGCCTGCAGTCTCATTCCCACAGGCAGTGACAAGGCCGAGCCCACAGAGGCTGAGGACGTCACACCTGGGGTGAGGGTGGGGAGGGACAGGGGGTGACTGTGAAGGGGGAGCAGGAGGGAGATGGGGGTGTCTGCATGTTGATCGCAGTGTTGGTTCCAGGAATCTACATACAGGATAAAGTGACGTGGAACTGTACACACACGTACCCACGTCGAGTTCCTGTTTTTAATATTATACTGTACGTATTTACGAGGTAACCATTGGCAGAAACTGAGTGAGGGGTACTTGGGACCTATCTGGACTACCATTGTGATTTCTTGTGAATGTATAGTTATTTTAAAAACAAAAAAGCTTTTAGAAAGTATATAAATAGAAATACAGAAAAGGTAGCTTATTATTTTTATATCACTAACTGTGATTTGGATGAAAATTTCAACCAGGAAAGGAATTATATCCAATTTGGGAATATGCTTATGTGCAAAAAATTGAAATATGTAATACAGTTTGGGTATACATGGGAAATATCCAGAAGGGTACACAGAAACTCTGGGTAATGGGGCTGATAATTGGGGAGAGGCTGAACATTCGCTTTTTATTTCTGTCTTTCTGTATGATTTGCAAATTTTACCATGTGAATTTATCCCTTCCATAATTGAAATGTATTACCTAACAGCCCTCAAGGAAGAAATAATCTCAGAAACATATAATATGTAGAAGACCTGGTTGGAAATAATACTAAAACTAAATTGAATTCAAACCACAGAAATCTGCATTTGGGGATAATTACAACACAAGGTGTATAGAATACTTCAATATATTTATTCCACAATTTACCGTTTCTTGGGTTTCTTTCAAATCATCCCCAGTCATTGGTGCAGATACAGATGTGTCGCGGTTGTGCCTTCATCTTTCAGCTCCGTGCTTTTGGGCACAAATGCAGGGCGTGTGCAAGAGCATAAATAGTTTGCAACGTGGGAGTCAGGGGCACCTCAAGCCAAACATTATCTTAAAAACCCCAGTCTTTCCTGAGGCCATATTCTAATATTAGGTCTCCATCATCGCCTGTCCTCCTTCCCCACCCAACCACCGACCCCCTCCTTCCTTCCTTATTTGGTATCTCCAGGTTTCTGTCCCCACTCCCTGCTGCACATTCATTCCACAAAACGTTTATTGACAGGCGGTGTTCTGAGCGCTGAGAATACAGCAGTGCTGGAATGAAGCGTCCACACCAGTGCGGTGGACGGGGTCTGATGGCCGCCACTTCCTGTGTCACCATGCCTCACTCCCACGGACTGCAGCATGGTGTGGAGAACGGGGCAGGCACTGGGCAAATCAAACATATGGACACGTTGCTCGGGGCCTTCTTTGCATGCAACCTGCCATCTGTACCGTGGGAACCACGTCTTACAGTTCCCAGGGGCACGGGCTCCTTACCCCGTGTAACCAGTGGCCACTCAGCAATATTGTGTGCTCTGCCATCAGGCAGCCCACGGGAGGCGAGGCAACATTTTATCCAAGAAGGTGAAGTGGGCACAGAATTGCGTGTTGGAGCTCGCGCCCCGTTTCATTGTGTGTTTACTGGAAACCGACACAGAACAAGGAAAAATAGGCTTGGACTCAATGATAATGCACTTGTCTCCTGGTTACAGCTTTCATCAGCTATTAAATCACATCAGTCCTGTTCACTCAGATTAATTTAACTCACCGTCAGTGGCTGTGGATGGATGTCAGGACCTGTTTCAGTTTCAGTTGTCGGCCAAGAGCCCTCAGCGGCGTGAAAGACAGAAATGTCAAACTCTTCTCCTTGGAAGGACTTCAAAGCTTCCGTCACTGGACCTCTAATTTCTTAGCACAGCAAAACCGGCTAAAAGAACATCTCAGGCTAAATCCTTCCGCTCTCATGAAGTTAATCAGTGTGTCCCCTTTTGTCTTCATGAGTCAGTGATTGGCGTGTGCGGACACTGGACTTTGATGAACGTTCTTGAGAATTCTGCAAGTTTTCTTGACTGTCCAAGAGGGATTGGATGCAGGTGGGTGAGGCTTTGGTAGACTATTTGCCCTGGAAGATCTCCCAACAGAAGTCAGAAAGAAGGCAAGAAAGATGAAAGGCAAATGACGAGGGAGAGGCTCTCTGTGTGGATTTCCAAGTTGGCCACCCTTTAGTTGTTACGCTGGAGCTTAGGGAGGACAGTTTGGGACCTGGAAAGTGTTGTTTTAAACATGGCCATAACCGTGGGTAGCATTTGATCTCACTCCGAATTTAATAGTCTTATGTCAGAAACAGTCTATCACACAGAGGGAACAATAACTTAGGACACATGTCACATATTTTGGCCGAAGAGCTTGGGCAAAAGAGAAAATAGAAGTCATTTTATTAAATGCTTACTGTTTTGGTTCTGCGAAATAAAGGATTGATTAGTGGTTTGTTTGTTTTTAAGTAAGCTGTTCATTAATTTGATTCATTTAGTGTCCATACATCTAACTGATTTAGATTTAACATTCCTTCTATGTTTTTGCAGGTTTGCAAGAAAAGGGAGATTTTTCATGGGATGAAATTTCATGGAATCCCTTTAAACTAAAATGATCTAAACACAGAAACACTGACATTGAACAGGGTCCATTGTATAGAAATAAGTCATGAATGCGTGACCCAGAGAGAAATATTACGAGACTGGTTGGGTGCCATAGGAGGGTGGGCCCTGTGGGCCCAGTGTGGCAGTGTACTGTATTTAGCAGTGCTTATTTTATTTTCTGTAAGCATACGGTTGTTATCCCAAAGCTAACATGCACTTCCAAGCGTCTATGACTGTATTTCCGTCGACAGTCTTTTTGAGTAGCTTTTCCTCTTCCGTGTCCGAGAGCCACATTATATTGGGGTGAAGGAGATAGTTTGCTACAGAACTGTGGGTGCCCCAAAGCTCTTCTCCGTTTGCTGGCGGGCTCACGCAGCTGTGGGATGGCACGGGGTGGGGGACGGGGTACGCTTGCTTCATGCCCATTGTGGCAGAGCCGAGGAGCATGTCATTGCCCCTTGGCTCGTCCGGAAAGCTTAGAACTCATCTTCAACGCTTGCCCTGAGCTTTGGTCTGTATGGCTGTTCTTGTTGGGGTCTGGTACCCCTCACGGCAGGCGGGAAATGCTGATTCCGTGATCTCCTGCAGTGTTCGTCTCTCGAGTGCTGCATGGGAAGTGCACCCAGATTGCCAAAGAGGCTTCACTGGAGTTCAGAGTTGTTGATGGAAATGGTCTCCTAATGAGTCCTTGTCTCTGGTCCTTTGCCTGCCACCTGACGCTGCCCATGGGCACGCTAATAATGAATCTCCCTTTTCTACCGATACGAGCACGTTTTGTTTTTTGCTCGAGATTGAAACTGGACCGTGTCCAGTAGGAAGAGGGATGTCACACTCACCGGTCTGGCTTTGTAATCTCTCCGTGCCGCATTCTTGGGGTTCCGCGTGTCTCCCTGTACACACGGTCCTACCTGCACCTGCTGCAAGACTGAAACACGTGCTGAAGTCCCCACTCACTTCGGGGTGTGCCTGCAGCCCCCCCCATCGTGGCTCCTGCGTTTCCCACCAGGCGCACCCCCAGACGTACCCCCTTTCTCTTTGCATCCTTCACGGCCCAGGCGGCCTTTTCCACCCACAAGGATCTGGAAGCCACACGTTGTCCCAGTGTCTCTATTGTGCATCTGCCTTGTGTTTTAAACTTCCTGTTTGTTGGTTAACAGTGTGAGTCCCATCTCCTCAGAGATATTGAGAGTGACCTGTTCGCAAGCGGTGTTTACCGGAATTCCGATCAGACTCTGGTACCCTTGCCTTGAATAACTGTTGAGTAAATAAACACCTTGGGCCAAGAAGAGTGTGGTTTTACCTACAGAGAGAGGACGTGGCAAACACACGTGCATTCGGCTACATTAAGCAGCTACACTTACTGCTCACTTCCCGCGTTGATTATTTAGGTGCGTAAAGTGGCACATGTGTGTTTCGTAACCACGAGCGTGTGCCCTACACCCACTCGTATGCCAGCACCCAGAACCGGGCGATGCCTGTGGGGCACTGATGTGAGGAACAGAGGAGGCCTGAGAAGTCAGGCAGCCAGAACCACCCTCCTCTGGGTTGAAGTGGCGTGAAGCTGCCCCATTCGTGCTCTGTGGGCAGAAAAGAGACTCAACAGTGTGATGTTCTTTTTTTTTTTTTTTTTTTTTTTCATGATGTTCTTGAATGCAGAGGTGACCCAGTGGAAGAAAGAAAACGGAATTTATTTCTCACACTATTGTTTCTTGTCAGTTTCCTTCATCTGTAATGTAAGTTTTAACGAAATGCCTGACAGGTAAGTTAGTGGCGAGTGTGAGCCGTGTGGACGTGGCTTTTAAGGAGTAGGGAGCAGTGATGGGAAACACTGTTTGCAACACAAAGGGTTGTTTTCAATGTACAGGCTGGCTTCCCCGTGTGGTTGCAGGGCTGAGCGAGCTGACAGGCTGAGCTCGCCCCCTGCTGGAGCTCCGCGTTATGCCACTGGCAGTTTGATGAGCCCAGGGACGCGGGCCATCTGTGTGTCTTTGCTTTGCACGTTTCAAATGTCAGCCTCCTTTACCAGCTAGGTTAATCCGTCTTTGTTCTAAGCACAGATCCAACTATAAGAACCCACCGTTTTGGGGGTACAGTGTCAGTGCCCGTGGAAGACAGCTTTGGATAGCAAGTGGTCAGGTGGTCTGCAAAGTACCCCAACGGTGATTTCCGCTCTCGTTCATTTTGCAAAACAGGAGTGATCAAACAACGGATAGTTAGGGGTTCTGGTAGTTTCGGATTCATGTTAGGGACCTCACATAACCCCAGGAATGAAATTGTGCCGAAATCGAACCCATCAAACACGTGGCCATGAGGGCAGACCTGAGCGTTAAAAGGGAAGGGTGGCGGTGGGGGCAGGGTGCTGGTCACTCACCTTTGGGAGAAACGGCTCTCCCTGCTCACTGGCTCTGAGCAGTGGTCTGGGAGGTGATGCCCGTGAGGGCTGCAGGCTGGAGACTCGGGGAGGTGGAGTCAAAAATAGGGGTCAGCAGGAAGGGCAGGCCCTGACAGTGGACGCCAGGCAGAGGACGTGGCCCCTCACGCCCTCTCCTTCCAGGCAAACACTTAGGTCTCCTCTTGTGGATGATGCCTGTATCACGTTGGGACACGACCACGTGTATCTGTGCACAGTATCAGAAACGGGAAACCAGAAAGTTGGCAGTGTGGGAGGCTGATGCCACTCAACTAATGAAACCATTGCGTCTGCTTTCTGGGCTCAAAGCTTCGTCACCTTTTATTGTATCGGGTCAAAGTTTCAGAGAGAAAACAGGGGCAGTGTTACCTCACAAAGCTAGAGCAAGTGTTTGAGCGGGGAGGAAAGCACCCCCTGACCTCGCCAGTACCTGTGCTTTAGAAGGAGTATCTGAAAATAACGGTTTGCTCTGATTTCGAGGCAGCGAGAGACAAGCAGGCTCAGAAGTGATTTACGCCTCTACAGAGGACACTATGGAAGCTTGCCTGGCTTTCGTTCATGGTAGGAACTGCCTCCTACTGCTGAGAGTTCTTCTCTCAGCACTTGACATAAGTCCTTGGCGCCCACCTCTGCGTTGTGTCTGCCTGGACTCATCTCTACCAGAAGGTAGTTTATTCTAGTCTCCAGGACGTATGTTCAGATTTAGATAATTTATGTTGAATTTACCATGATGCTTCCTGACCAGGCCATGCATTTCCGGGCTCTGCCAGTAGACAAATCTTAGAGACACTCTGAATTCTGCTTAAAATTACTATCGAAGTTCAGATGGATTGTGGAAATCAAAGGTGTTTGGATTACCCTCATTCTGACACGGCCTAGACAGAAGCTTCCGGGTGACCTCTGGTTCCACTCGGGGTCCAGCAGTGTCCGCCTTTGGTCGTGGATGTACCGACACCACCAGGTACAGGACACAATGTGGAGACTTAATTATTGTCCTGCACCCCTGAGAAAGTATCTGCTTGTAAACAATGGGGTCAGAAGACAAGAGTTCATAGGGTTTCTTTTCAGAGCAATATCACTTCTAAACATTGGGAGATTCGACAGGATTCTACCTCAAGGAAAATGAGAATGTTCAAGGTATTTTCTCTCCCAAAATATAGAAGGTGTCAGTTACAATAGGATGGTGCATGATTTTATATCTGCAAAAAAAAAAAAAAAAAAAAAAAAAAAAAAATATATATATATATATATATATATATATATATATATATGGTTTTTGTGTTTAATCCAGGTATTTACAGTAATATCTATCAATTGTTGACTGTCAGCTATGAGCCGTGAGTGTTACAAGAATTAATGAATTTGCTGTTGCTACAAACCTGCAAGGCTGATATTACTACCTCAAGGTTTAGCTTTTTTTTTTTAAAAATGGAGTCTCACACAACTTAAATGGCTTAACCGAGCTCACTTAGCTGAAAAATAGTGGATGCAGGAGTTGGATGCATGTTTGTCTAACACTCGAGCTCAGATCTGTGCCCTGCCAACTCCCCAGGAAAGGTATTTCATTATAAGCATTTTCCTGCCCTGAGTAAATACATTTCAGCACCAGTGCAGAACCAGTTTTCTACGACTGTCCTGGTGAATATGTAAAGGGCCACCGATAGTCTTTCAAAGTACCATACATTTTATAGCCCCTTTTAGATCTCACTACCTGCCTCCCAGGTGGGTATGCACGAAGTTAGCTTTGGGAAGGGGGTTCCGTGGGAAAAGAAAGACAAAGCTATTCTTGGAGGGGTGACGTAAATGGGGCCAGGGTGACATCGCCCAAGCAAGTAGTGACAGTGTGTCTGCATGTGAAGCTGCAGTGTTCGCACGAGCCATCCTGGGGGTGAGCGAGGGTGTCAGGAAGAGCAAGGATCCGTCATCTCACCGGGGACACGGGTTCTTCCTGAGACCACAGGCCGAGGTGTGTCCGGAGGTCAGAGTCCACAGTCACGGCAGCCAGACGCTGGGTGTGGGGCCCGTCTGCAGCTCACAGATGGCTTCTCTCTCATCTGGGCTTTGCTCTGCAGGGCGTGTCGTGTCAATGGCTCTGGACCAGAGACAATGATGAAAATGAGCAGGCAATTCCCAACCTGGAGATTCACTCTGCCCCTGACTGAGGCACGCAGCAAGAACTGAGAATTACGTGACTATATTGTTGTTGCTGAAACAAGGTGGAGATAGAACTGCAACAGAGTAAGGGGCGAGCAGGACGCAGCGCCTCCCAGGAGGTCTGCGGCACCGAGAACGTGTGCTGACCTAAACGACAGAACACAAGTTAGGGCAGAAGCGTTCACGTCTAGCATCATCTGTCACCTTACTCCAGCTCAGAAGTCGGAAACTCAGCCACAACCTTTGACAAGAACGCAGCCAATGGCTGGGTGGAAACAGCCTGGGTCATGTTTTGCCCGTAGCTGGTTTAGCTGGAAGGGGGCATTTGCTTCAGCTTTAACTAAATGAATGTTAGTTAACTAAATATTGCCCCGGTTGGAGCTTGTAAATGAAGCTCTGCCCCATTTCAAACTGGGAAACTCGGAGCATTGGGAGCTTTGGAGTAGCATTGATCCTCTACCCCAGTGGTTCTCAAACGTGCCATTAGAACGGCCCCTCCCCCACAGCTTCTGATTCAGGCCATCTGGGGTCGGGACTGAGAATTTGTATCTGTAAATGTCCCAGGTGACAGGGATGCTGCAGGTCCCAGGACCCCAATGACAAAATCTGCTCCACACGGATGCCTCAGACGCTATGATGAGATTCTTTCTGTATGTTACTCTGGAAAACCTCACCTTTTAATCTGGCAGATGAAATAAAACATACATGCAAGGTGACCCCAGTAAGGTATAAAAATATTGAATCACTATATTGTACACCTGAAACTAATATAAGCAATATAAAATTGTGTACCACCTATACTAGAATAAAAAGGGAATAAAAGATTTAAAAAAAAACAAAACCCACAAAAAACGTAGCTGCAAAGGCATTGTATCATTCGTCAGCTCCGAGGCTCTTAGGGGTGGGTGTTCCCTGTGTGTTGAGACCTTGAGAGCATTGTTCCTTCCCAGACGTTTGTCAGGGGGTGGCAGCCATGGGCAAAGGCACAGGTGTTTCTGCCCAGGACTCAGTACATGCTCGTCAAAGGGGCCTGGGATGGGATGGGCGGGCGGGGTGCTGTAGTCACCTCCAGCGATAACAGACCCTGTCCCTGACTCCTTACTTCAAGGAACAAGAGAGCTTTTCCATTTGAGCCCAGCCTGTGAAACCAGAGGCCAATGGCGTGTCAGGGGAGCAGCGCACTTCTCACGGCCCTGACCCGCCAGGGAAATGGTGCCCGATGACACAGCAGACGAAAATTCTTCCTCCTGTAAGAGAAACAAGCGAGAGCTGGAAAGAAAGCAGAACCCCCACCCAGCACCTCCCCAGTGTGCTCTGGCTTGAGACTCAGACAGGACAGAAGCGCCTCCCACTCCAATGTGATGAAATAAAACACCAGCCAAACTCATCATCAGATCCAGATGAAACTAAACTTCGTCGTAATAAATATTACGTAACGATGGAGATTATGTAACCGTGGTGCAAAGAACTCTGGAGAAATGGATTCCCAGACTCATACACTTTTGACTATGTTGCTTGTGCACCAAGATGCCTTCTCAGTTTGAAAGTCAGAATGTCACGTATTTCATTCCTTAATTATGTGAGTAACCTCCAGGAAGTTTCACAGGGAAAGCCTCGGTTCACAGGTGACAAACGATCTGAGTAATTGAGGTACCCTTCTTCAAGATTTAAACCATCTCGTCTCGTTGACTGCCCATTCCAAATGCTAAGTTCAGTCTCCTCCAACTCATTTTTCTGGTGCTGAATGAGGCATTGAATTAAATTTTCTAAACACAAATTAAAGGGTATCTCTGTATTACCAGAAAGATTTGTGTCTCGTTAAACAATATAATGGTCTGAGTCCAATGAGGTTGCAAGAACTACTCAAACCAAATTGGTTTTGCCCATATTTTAAGATCTTTTCACATTCTGCTTATATATTCCACACAAATGCATAAATCTTAAAGCAACTAACGTCAGCTGAAAAAGCAATGTTCTAAGCATTTACCGTGAATGAAAAATTTGAAAAAGTAAGCTGAGGGAGGTTGGGAAGAGACCGAAATGAGCAGCGGTAACTGCTAAGCTGTGTTGATTTAACTTCAGGAAGCGAGTAGGCTGGCAGTCGCGTGACGTAGTGGTTTTTCTTCTGTGTGAAGTATTTATCTTGTGAAAGAAACTTCCAAATACAAAGTAACTGTCGTAATTGTCACTATGTTTTTAACTGTATCTGATTCACTAATGCAATGTAGTCGTGTTCTTCCTGGCTTCTCATTGATGGCTAAATGGAAAGTAAGAACAAATGATTCTGAGATGGAGGGAGTTACCATGAAATGTAGATAAAAACAAGAGCTTGTTGCCTAAATTTATCTCCCGAGAAGTGAATGTCAAATACACATAGTTAAATCTTTTCATCAACACAGCAAATTTGCCCTCTAGAGTGGTTACCCATGTTTATAGCCCAAGTATACAGAAATGCTACTAAACTTGACCCATCCCAAAATAATGTAGTATTGCTTCGAAAAAATATTTCATTATTGGATTTACTTGCGTTATCTTCATGTGTATTATCCAGTTGTATTGCTTCTTTCTAATTTATCATTTTTATTCTTGGCCAATCATTTTGACTAAGATACTTGATCAATAATTAATATTTCCGCTCTTATAATGCTTCTGGTTAATATTTTTATCATTTGCCTCATAGTTTATCTCTCTTTTTTTTTTCAGATACAGAAGTTTTCTTGTGCGTATTTTGCATTCAGTCTTTTACTGTTTCTGCCTGTATATGCGTGTTTACAAGTGCCTTCCTACTCCAAAATTATATAAACCTTTATCTTAATTTTCTTGTAGTCTTTTAATGACTTTATCTTTTACCTCATCTATATCTTCAAACCATTGGATTTTACTGCAGTGTGTGAGGAAGAGATTTACCTTAATTTTTTTCCAAAATTGAATGGCCAGTGGTCACAATACGTTTTGAAGTAATGCTTTCTTCTCTGATTGGAAATCCACTTTGATCATATAGTAATTTAGTATTTATATTCATGGCTATAATTCAGAGACAAATTTTAGTTCAGAAATAGACAAACTATGCAGATGATGTATTATAGACGTGTACACTTGAAACCTGTATAATTTTATTAACCAGTGTCACCCCAATAAATTGAATAAAGTTAATTTTAAAAGAAATAGACCCAAATATTGGGAAACAATTTAGCACATGTAGGGTGTGTTATATTCAACTCTCCTCTAACAATGCAACTAGTGATGTTCAACTCTCATTCTAATGGGTTTAGTCCTTTGCCCTGATAACTTAGAATGTTGAGCAACTTCTTTTTCTGCAATGCTGTTGGCTTCTCAGATTAATTCTTCTCTGAACTGTCTCTTCAAATCCTTTTACCATTTTATTATCGGGTGGTTTATGTTCTTGCTATTGATTTTCAGGGATTCCACGTGTATTTTGGATACAAGTCCCTTGTTGATATATGCAAATGTATCCTCCTGCTGCCTTTCACTCTGTTCATAGTGTCTTCTGATGAGCAAAAGTTGTCAACACTGGGGATGTCGGCTTTACCAGTATTTTTTGTGTTTATTTCTTTGTGTGACTTTTCTGAGAAACATATTAAGATCTGTTTTGTGGTTCACATACGATGTGCTTCAGTGAAGTGTCACGAGCGTCACTTTCTCTGCCTCAGTCTCGCTCTCCTCTCCTTCTGGAACTCCAATTATTTGTATAGTCGCCCACGTGAGATTGTCTGAGAGCCTAACATGACTTTGTCCTCTTGTTTAAATCTCTTTTGTCCTCACTGTTCTTCAGATGGAACAGTGGCTGTTGATCTATCTTCAGTTCAGGTTCATAGACTATTTCCCCAGATATCTCCAATCTGGTGTTAAGAACATCCAGTGGTTTTTGTTTGTTTTAATTTCCCATCTACTGGAGGGTGTCATTAGGAGGAAGCTGTATGGACATGGCTTTAACTTGGTGAACTTTTCTACTTTCAAGGGTTCGGCTTTTCCCTACATTCAGGAATGTTCTAGAACCATCAAAGTGTGTTACATTTATATTTTCCCCCAAAGTTCATAAGGTTGGCCTGATAGAAGCTACTTGACCATCAGTAGAATCAGAATTATCCAAATCAATATTGTAATTCATGGACTCTCTCTCGAGCTGTGTTTTATATGTTGTTTATCCATCCTTTAAGATTCTACTTTTGCTTTATATATTTTTATTCCTATACATTCTCTTGGGATATTCTCCTAATTTGGTTTGTCAGCTTCCATAGTGTCTTGTTCTGTTGTCATGTTGTCCATTACTTCTTGAAGCACATTGGGCCGAGTCATTTTCTTTGATCGTTCCATTCTCTTCTGTATCTTGGGCTCTGATGTGTAGGGGGAGGGTTGTTCCTTTAGATTTTAATATTTTAATCTATGGTGACTTATTTCTTTCTGTTCATTCAAATTGTTTTCATTGTAAGCTTTTTCCCCTTTGGAACTTTATACAAATCTTTGAGGATAGACATCCAAGTGCATTCCTATAGAGAAGAATTTGTATTTTCTTTAACCAAAATATGGGGGCTGTATCCAAAATTGGACGGCCTTAAACTAGTGTTTGACTTGATGTTTTCTGGGCAACACAATTCCTGTGAATGGAGACTCTAAACCCAGAGGCCGTTAGGAATAATTAGTAGGGAAATATTATTTTCCTGTTTTGAGTGTTCCATGGAGTCTGAAGGCGGTGTCAGGTGGTGACCCCACGGGTCCCTCTGCAGAGCTGGGCCACTCAGGTCCCTGCTGCTGTCCTCCTGCTGTGTCCCAGCCTTCAGCCCTGCGTCCCTGATTTCCCAGGATCAGGACCCAGGATCTCTTTTCCTGATGTTCCCTAAAACCCGAAATTTTCTCCCATTTTGACCCCTATTAGGCCAAATCATTTTTAAAAGAAAGAATAGTTCAACATTTTACTTATCTTATTATTTTTTTGACTGCCATAAGGAGGTTTTTCCCAAACCTGTCTAAAATTGTCTATTTAGCAATTTTACCGGAAATGGAAGTTTTCCTAGCAGCTTTTGTCTCCTATATATCGAGGCTGTGTTTTTAGGTACAACAGGGCTTCTGACTTTTTTTTTTTTTTAATGTTCTTGGAGAAGTGTGCTCATCACCAAATGAGACGTCATTCTGTGTGCATTCCCCTGCTATTTACTTGGTACCCCCTTTGTCTTATACAAATGTTGTCACCTGTCTTCTCTGTGTTAGCATTTGCTTGGTGTTTTCTTTATAGACCTTTATTTTCATCCCTCCTGTATCATTTTAAGTGTCTTTTATATTGAGCGAAAAGTCAAAGGTAATTTGTATTCTATTTACAAGAACATCTGTGATTTAACAGGTAAAGCGGCCCCATTGGTCATTATTGACAGTGTTAATATTTTGGGACAGACTCTTCCTGCATTGTTTTGTGTTTTCTTCTTTCAATACTTCACTCCCTCCCGTCCCGTGTTATTATGTTTCTGTATAACAATGCTGCTGTACTTCGTGGCTTAAACAACACACATTTATTCTCTCGGTGTCCGTGGGTCAGGAGCCCAGACACTTACAGGCGGCCCAGCTCAGGCCCCCACGAGGCTGTAATGAGTCTCACGGGGGAACGACCCCCCTCCAAGTTCCTTCAGTTCCTGGTGGGTTGTGGGGCTGAGGCTCGTTTCTGCTGGTTGCTACCTGGCAGCCTCCTTCCCTGCCACGCGGGCCTCTCGTCTGAGAGCGCACACACAGCAGTTTCCTCCTTCAGAATCGGCAGGGCCAGGCTGGGAGAGGGCTGCGGGCATTGCCCTGGCCATGCTCTGTTGGCGGAAGCAAACCCTGGTCCTCCGCACTCAGGAGAAGGGGTCCACCAGCTCACGAGTCACCGTCACGTCTGTCCACCACTTCCCCTGCCTTTTTTCTGGGTTGCTCTCGTTTTCTTCATCATATTTTTTAATGGTTTGGGTTGTTTACATTTTCACATTCCAACTTACACCCAGCCTTTCCCAGCTGTGTCTGGAGTTGATCAGCTGATATATCCTTCCCCCAAATGACCCAAGGTTATTTAACGCATAACATTATGGATGAATTTGCACGAGTGCAGATCCAGGGTAGCGGGTGTGACCTGGAGAAGAGGTGGCCCTAAGCGTAATCCCGATTTAAGGGGAATTACCCACTGTGGCTTCATAGGTGACCCACCCGCAGAGCAGTGGACTTTGCGTTGTCACCTCTGAGCCCAACTGCAGACACACCTGCCCCACATCCCATCCAAGGGGACTTATTTGCTAATACGTTTGCTAACATAGTAGGATAGTGAATTTCGGTTCAAGTGTGACTGCCTGGGCCCGTCTTCGTACCGTATGTGATGGGCCAAATCACATTTTCAGGGTAAGCAGGGCCTCAGCACTTAACCCGAGGGGGCAGCATGTGAGGACGGACTCCGTGACAGGGTCACTGTGCCCCACAGAGCGAGCTCCCTGTGAGACAAAGAGCCAGGCAAGTCACGAGCGGAGGCAGAGCTTCCTCCGCTGACAACGCCAAACACAGCTGTACCCCGACGTCTCAGGAACAGCGGACTTCGTCACCTAACTCCCTGCCTCGCGCTGTTCACTTTACACGTGTAGAAAATGCAGACGACAAGTGTATCGCAGGCTCCGCATTAATTCCTTGTCTGTTATGAAGAAGATTTTAAAACTGGAAGTAATTTGTTTCCTTAAAGACCACATTTTTTAGGTCACACACTAGACTAAAGCGTTCCTCTAACATTTTTAGTCATTTCCCTTTCTAACCGGGTTAAGCAAAATCCTTCGTAATTATTTAGAAAATATTGGACATGATTCCAGTTTATGCTTATTAGTATGTGTGTCATTAGAACTCAGAAATTCTGTGTGTGCGCGTGTGCGTGTGTGTGTGTGTGTGTGTGAGAGAGAGAGAGAGAGAGAAATTGCTGGCAATGGGAGCTCTAGTCAATATTTAAAGTGCTAAGCTCAACACAAAATTTAAAATTCTGTCAGAAAGCAGCTATTTCTACTACTTGAAAAATGTCCTCTCTGCCTGGCCCCTGCTCACAGCTTTCTGGCTGTGACATTGGACCAAAGCCATGATTCTTCTACCAGAAAACGCTTGGGGATACACTTTGAATGTTGAGCCATTTGGGATGATGTGTTTTTCATTCGACGCCAGCTAGCATCACCATTCATGCAGTATTAAGACATCAGTTAACCTGAAGAACATGCGGAGTAGATATTCTATCGAGCTCATTATGTGGTTTGCATATAAGCACAAACCTGGAATCATTTCTTATAAAAAATATGGCTGTGGAGATGGTAACGCTTGGTTTTCCTGGTATAATTCAGATCAGATCTGCAGAGGACTGAGACCTCCCTGGGAAGAGTCCCGTGTATTTGGAATCTGTGACAGTTTGGTTGTGGCCAAGGTAGGTCGTCCTCTGTATAAATGGAGAGCAGGTTCACAAGCCACACTGATTGTATAAAAACATAAATTGAGTTCTCTGTTGACGCCAAGGTTCTCTGTTGCTCCAAACTTGTGATGATGTGATACTTCTTTTAAGCACCATTTGCACACAGATGTGTGTGTTCCATCTCATTCTAATCAGTCACTAACTCACATCTTCTAAGGCCAGTGTCAGGGACAGTCCCCCAGCAGGGCCGGAGTTAGGGTTTCTTGCTTTGAGTTGTTTCTTCTTCTCTTTCTCCCTTCCCTTCTTGCTTAAAGACGATGAGATAGTTTTCTGTGCGATCAGTTGAAAGAGACTCAACAGAATCAGTGAACTGATTAACTGTAGGTGTGTGGTCACCAAATCTGTGGGAAAGACACGGCACAGATGCTGACAGCCCCCAGGGACGAGGTTGTGGGGCCCAAGTTGGGGGAGTCTCCCCAGGCGGGCGGTGCTCCTGCAGCAACCGGAGGGGACAGTCCCCTCCTGCGCCCCCGTGTGAAGGGAGAACAGAGATGCTGGATGTGCATGTCCTTTTCTCTAGGGCAGCTCTGTGCTTGCCCAAGACGGACGGCTTCTCAGCCTCCTCCTCCCGTGTATTCTTTGGCTGCCCCCAGGGGACACGAGAGGCTTCACATGGTTGTGTCGTCGGTGTGTCAGGTATTTATTACCAAGAACGATTTGCTTCTCTGAAAGCCCTGCCTGTGAGGTGGTTCTAGCTTGTCATGTGAGGGGTTCAATGCTCATCCCTAACAGTTCTCCACATGCCGCTTTGTAGACCGGAGCTCTTCCTTCAGCTTCAAACAGATGTGTGATGGAGGTGAGGTTTTCCTTCTATGGGAGCTGCTGAACGTAAGGGGAAGAACGTGGCTTGCTGTGATGGTGTTGACGGAGGCGGTATATGATTACCATTACCTGTGACAGTGACGGCAGCCGCTGGCGGTGTGGTGCCCGTGTGATATGGTGTCTGGTGAGCGGGAAAGTGATATGACACCCTCACGACGGCTGGCCGCTCAGAGTGACAACTGTGCACATGCATTCTGTGGGCAGGGCCCATGTTGTCACCATTCCCCTCGCAGGCTGGATAGTCACATTGAGCGTGTGGCCCACAGATGAGAGTGAGGTCATCAAATAGATCAGAAGATAACAACTTGCTCAACAACGAGCCGTACAGGTGTTAGACTCTGTCAGCAGAGGGTTCGAGGCTGGCGTGGGGGATGGGCCAGCCACACGGAGGGGGGCTGGGAAGAGGTACAGTTGGGGAAGGGGGCGTCCAGTCCAAGGACTGATGGAACTTTTCTGGACTGAATGTGTGTGTCCCTTCAGAATTCATGTGTTGAAACCCTGTCCCCTGCGGGATGGTGTTCAGAGATGGGGCCTTAGGGGTGAGTCGAGGTCATGAGGTGGGGCCCTGAATGAGATCTGTGCTTTTCTAAGAGTCACAAGCGCTTGCCTCTCCCTCTGCTCTCTGCCCTGTGAGACACAGTGAGACGTGGAGAAGTTGGCCTGGACTGAGGTCCTCACCACACTCTGAATCTGTCAGCACCTTGATCTTGCTTGGATTTCAGCCCCCAGAACTGTGAGAAATGCATGTCTGATGTTTATGAGCCACCCCGTCTGTTGGATTTTGTGAGAACAGCCCGAGCAAACTACGATAGACTTGACTATTCATGCAGCTCAGACTCAGGGCACATCCTCCCACCTTCCCTCAAGACTGGAACCAGACAAGGAGCCAGGAGGCTGCCGCCCGAGGGGAGGAGACAGGCTGAGTGTGTCAGGCTGGTGACAGATGTGATGGTGCACAAGCCCCAGGAGAGGGGGTCATCCAGACCACATTGGGCAGGAAAACACGACGGAGCCCCTGGGGCCGCACAGGACAGAGACGCCGAGGCAAACAGACAGTATTGGAGCTATGCCACTAACCAGGGACGTGCTTGCTGTCTGTCCTGTGGAGACACGGCGCCCGCTGAGTGGGGCGGCTGGAGGGTCGAGGTAGCTGGAGTGTGAACGCTTGGGGCGAGCCTGTCACACAGTCACCACTAAAGAAGGGTGTTGTCATCATCTTCGTTATATAAATGATTATTGCTCTTCCAGGACCACCAAAGAGTGTACCATGTTCCAGTGTGGTTAGATGTTTTAAAGTGGGCCACTCTTTCAGTCTAAAGGAATGACTCATGAGAATCAGATTTCAAGGACTTAGGCCCCTGGGGAATGTCCACTGTGTCGGAGGACGTGGGGACAAGGCACCCCTCTTCCCAGTGCCTCCTCGTCCTCTCCCCCATCTCAGCGCCTCAGGAGGCTGGCTGGCATGGCTGGCATCCTTGCCTGTGGCTTCTGACTGCAGTGGGAGGCACCTGCAGGAGGTGGCGGGCAGAGGGGAACGAGGTCCCAGCATCTCCTCCCCAACTGTCAGGCAGCCTCTGCCTGCAGCCACCCTTCCTGGGGTGCAGCTTCTGCTCCCCTCCTCCAGCCCCTTCAAGCCTAAGATGGGGCATGGCTCCCCAGTCAGTAGCCCAGGGCACTGCACTGTCCTTGGTTGGTTTTCCCAAATCTCACCTGCACCTTTAAAAGTGTCCCTTCATTGACCTTTCCTGCCTTTGGTGTGAAGGCACCTTCTCCTTCCTGCAGGGACACCTGGTTGTCTGGAAACCACACCCTCTCGCTCGCAGGCCTTCTAGTCTATTTAGAGAACACCCTGCCTCATTCCTTCTTTCCTCACCCCCTAAAACAGCTGACAGTTTAACCTTTGGCAGATAGACCCTTAGGCGCACACTTAACATCCAGACAATGCCAGGGAGAGATGCATTAGTGCTCTGTGCCTACATTTCCCTGTTTTAATTATGTAGACGATGGTTATTTTTAAAAGCATGACTGGGAGGTTTAGTCAAGTAGCAGGTGTTACAAAATTGCGTTTTCGTTATCCTTCCCCATATCAGACATGGCAATTACGGTCTCGCCCGCTATTTTACCATTTGCTAAATGTTCCTAGTCGGTTATCACAGATAATGCTTCTTTTTAAATCATATGCAGACAATTAGAAACTTTTAGGTTAATTAATTTTCTGTATTAGAGGGAAATAATTACATAAATTCAAGGCAATGGGATTAACGTTATTAATAACAACAGTTATCACACGCCATAAATGTATTTTTAATGTTCACCTACGAAAATTGAGCCCTTGCTGTAAAAGTACTGAAAATTATAGTTAACCCAATTTGCAGTCTCAAAATGAAAACTTTCTGCACAGCTCCACTTTGTAAGTGAGACCTACTGTATTTCCCCAAAAATCAGACCTAGCCGGACCATCAGCTCTAATGTGTCTTTTGGAGCAAAAAGTAATAGAAGACCTGGTATTATGTTATATTATATTATGCCCGGTCTTATATTATAGTAAAATATAATATAAGTCTTATTTTCGGGGAAACATGGTATCTGGCTAATGGCTTAATATAAGTAACTAGAAATCGGTCATCCACACACACCATTCTTCTCTAATGCATCTGGCATATCCAAAAGATACGTAGCATCCCCCAAATGGCCCTGCCACGTTGCGTAAGGAAGAAAGTTTTGGTGAAGTTACAGTAAACAGGAGTTGATAAGAAGCCAGGAGTTGGGTTTGAGATAAAGTTTGCCCGAAGCTTCTCCACTGAGCTGTGTGCTCCACAGGGCGTTGTACACGTGACCCCGCAGGCAGCGATCCAGCACCTGGCCAGGTGAAGCGGATCCCTGACCAGGACGGAGTTAAAGACGAGTGAACGCATCAAAAGCAACATTGTGGCAACGCGAGGAAGAAGGGGCCAGGGGACATCGTTAAACTGATTTCATAGGACTGTTTTTTGTTTTTTTTAATTGAACTCTTCAAGGTAGACAGATAGCGTAACCCAAAGGACAGTTTGGTGTAGCGCTCCTTCAGAGAAAAGGCCGTAAAAGGAAACAAGTGTTTTCCCTTCTCGATACACACAGCAGTTCTGTCCCCACACGTGTGGGCGTTTTCCCCACACCAGCCAGTTCTCCCGCCTCTGGACCCCAACTGCACAGTTCCTTTCAGTTCTGACACTGTCTCCCTGGAGTGAGCACAGACCCCGCAGGGTAAGGGCTCAGCGCCACCACCTCAGATGCCAACAGCAGGTCGTGGCCCCCAGGTGACCCACACCTCTGTCCACGACCTCCTCTCAGGGTCAGTAATTTGGTATGAAGGCTCATAGGCCCCAGGGAGACACATTACTTGTATTTACTGGTTCCTTATGCCGGGTACACGTGGAATGCTATAATAAATGAAGAGGTGCGTGGGGCAAGGCCTGGGAGGCGGGCAGAGCTCATGCCCTCTCCTGGCACATCTCCCTCCCAGGACCCCTGAGCGCCATCAGCTGGGGAGTTCTCCAGACCCCTTCAGTTGGAGTTTCTTTATGGCGGCTTCCTCACGCAGGTGTGGTTATTAACTCAGGCTCTCTCTGCACAGAGGATGCACGGCGGTCAGAAAGTTCTAAGGTTCTAAATCATGGCAGGTCCACCCACAGTCACCTCATTAGAACAGAAGACACACTCCTGTCACCCAGAAATCTCCAGGGATCTAAGAGCTCTGTGTCAGGAACCGGCATCAAAGCCCAAACGTCGGAACAGAAGCTGCTCCTAGCACCCCCATCGCTCAGGAAATGACAAGTGTTTTCAGAACTCAGTGCCAGGAACTGGGGGCAGAGACCAAATATCCATTTCTTATTACGTCCAAGTCTCATAGTGGTATAGACAGGTAAAATGCTGGGATGATGGTTCAATCAGAGCTGTCAGTTTATTTTCCTTCCCCACATTTTGTTGTATCTGAGAAGATAGATCTCTCAGGAGAATCACAGGAACTAAAAACCAATGAGCAGTGGCCGGGAACTTACACGGGAGAAGGTGAGGGGAAGGTGCCACATCTGTTCCCACGCTTGACTTTGTTCATCTCCATCCCTGCAGGGCCTGTCACCACACGGGATTTCAGTGCAGTGGCTGAAGCTACAAGTCACTCAGTTTGGACTTGAGACATAAAAGGGAAGATGAAGCTGAGAAGAGGCAGAAAACTTAGAAACAGTCAGGATGGAGTTTTAGTAGATGCAGTTGGAAAAGATGAAATAAAGTCCAGAAGGAGGGGAGGGGAGGGGAGGGGAGAGGAGATGTGATACCAGCTTCCCCTCCAGCATCTCAACTCTACGTTTTGAATTATGAGCCTCTCACCCTCAACAACACCTACTGCTCTGTTAATTGACCTTCACCTTCCCTTCACTCAGACTGGGCTGAGTTCACAAAACAGCCCCGGATAATTCTCAACTTAAACTCTAGGTTTTTGTTTTGTGTTGAGACGTTGCACCTAAATAATGCCTAGAATGTTTTCTCAAAGGAGACAGGTTTGTTTTTTCCCCCTAATATCTCCACAAGTCAAAAGTCAATCTTAATGCATTAAAATATGTGAAATATATTTATAAAAATTTACGCTATTAAGTTTAGAGCTAAACAACAAAGGCAAACATGTTACTTAAGACACATATCAAGGGTCAATTTTCTTAATGCAAAGAAATCATGGAAATCAATGTAAGAAAAAAATAAATAGACCAACAGGGGGAAATAGGCAAATATTGTAAGCCAGACAATTTACAAGATAAAAGATATATAAGAAGATGGATTTACCTTAAATCCTATTAGTTAAATAAGATGTTATCATAAATGTTTTAGTCCTACTAAAAAAATGTGAATGTACATTTGTTAGCCAATCTTTTGACGTAATTGGACTTTCATGTTTTTAAATTACATAACCACACCCATAATGCCTTTTATTTCCAATTTTAGTTTCTTTAAATTAAAACTTAAAAATCTTCTAAGTGCACAATCCTTTTAGGGTTTTACTTAATTTTCCCTCATATCTTTTAAAGACAGTTTTATTAAGATATAAGTTTCATAAAAAAATGTTCACTCATTTACAACGTACAGTTCAATAATTTTTAGCATGTTTACAGAGTTGTGCGGCCATTACCTTAATCTAATCTTAGAGCATTTCATCACTCAGGAAAAAAGGCGTCCTTAGAGCCATCAGTCCTTCGTCCCCACCCGCAGCCAGCACAGGCCCCTCGCTCTACCCCAGGCCTCTCTCCCATCATATCCAGTCCTGACCAATCACTTTTTTCCCGTCTCTATAGATTTACCTAAACTGGACGTTTCATGTAAAAGGAACCACATAACACGTAGCCTTCGTAACTGGCTTCTTTCAGTCAGCGTAAACTGGGGACAAGATTCCTCGGTGTGGCAGCATGGCTGCGTGGTCGTTCCTTTCGTGGTTGAATAATACCCCGTGGTATGGCTAGACCACATTGCTGATTCATTCCGCGCTGGATGGACATTTGGGTTCTTTCCCCCTTCGCCCATCTGACACATACTGCTGCTCTGAGCATTTGCGTACAAGTTTTTGGTGGGCATACGCTGTCACTTCTCTTTCGTCTGACATTTTGAGGACCTGCCAGACTTCTCCACAGCAGCTGCACCGTGTCACACTCCCAGCAGCAGTGGATGAGGGGCCCCGTTTCTCCACATCCTTGCCAACACTGGGTACTATCTGGCTTTTTTATTATAGCAATTTTAATGGGTGTGACATGGCAACTCATTGCGGCTTCAAGTTAATAGGACTTAGAAAAGCAAAAAGAGTCAAACTTATGTTTTTAAAACTATGTGCTTGTGGCATTTTCAGTTGAGAAGAAACAGTGGGTGTTGTGTGGGCTCTCCGGCCACAGATGGGCAGCTCCCAAACATGAAGGGTGGTGATCATTATTCAGGTTTTCCTTTCTTTCTGGGCACATATAGCCCCTCAGGCTCAGCGAAAAGAACCCGGGCGGAGGTCGAGACACCGGTATCTTCCCTACACTGGCAGCAGAATCTTAAACACAAGTGCAAATGCCTACATTTTCTACATCCATTACTTTCATTGCGTGTTGGCCATTTCTCTTTTATAAAAGATTGCGCAGGAACCCTACAATATATATTCTGCTCCACTGATCCTGTAAAGTGGGTATGTCATGTAAAGGAATTTCACACTGCCTAACGAGAAAGGGGTTCCCATAGGCTTAACTGCTTATTTTTTCCAATAATTTGCTTATTTACAAAGCATTTTTATATAGACACTCTTATGTATAATACTTCTTACCTCTCTCTAAGAAGGCTTTTAATACCCACAAACTGCTGCACGAGTCAAGAGGTCTTAACTGACCAGTTAGAATGAATAGTAGCTGAGTGGTTGAATCGTTGCGGTTTTAGCCTTAAATGCTGAAGAGTGAGGCCTGATCCTGGATCTGACCCCAGCTTCCCGTCCTTGGTCGCTCCACTTGTACACTGGGTATGGGGTTCAACACACTCACTGACGCTCAAGACACCAGTGTGAGGAGGGAAGAGACACACACGTGCTTTGGTCCTTAGACGCCTGTTGCCTGGATGAGACCACTGTGGTCGGTCTAATGTAAGGGACGGGGTCAGAACTATCTCGTTCCTGAGAAGTCTGACTTCAGCGGGCCAGGAAATACCCTGTTCAGTTGAACGAGGCCAGAGATAGAGATTAATTAACTTACTTTCCTTGACTCTTGGTCTACTCTGAGGAAACATGGCCGAAGGTGCGATCTTCTCATTAAATTTGGCAGGTTGTTTATGTATATGCTCAGGATTGCTCGGATATATTTTTCAATAGATCAATGTACGTAGGTGTAAAAAGTGATTTATGTAAAAATTGTCTGATGTCAATTCTTTTTTTTTTTTTAATTGGGGAATATTGGGGAACAGTGTTTTTCTCCAGGGCCCATCAGCTGCAAGTTCAGTTGCCATTGTCAATCTTTAGTTGCAGGGGGCGCAGCTCACCATCCGGAATTGAACCGGCAACCTTGTTGTTGAGAGCTCGCGCTCTAACCAACTGAGCCATCGGCCACTCCTCTGGAAGCTCAGTGGCAGCTCGTTGTCTTTGATCTAGTTGTGGAGGGCGCAGCTCACTGGCCCAGGTGGGAATCGGACCAGCAACCCTGTTGTTCAGAGCTTGCGCTCTAACCAACTGAGCTACCTGGCTGCCCCCTGATGTCAATTCTTGGTTGAGAGGGCAGTGGAAAGAGACACAGTGCCACAGATGCTGCTCCATTCATTGTTTCATTTCTTCTAGAAACCCGTGTTGGACCCCTGCTGTTCATGAGTCAGTTTGAGAGCATGCAGACGCAAAGAAAAGCATGACAGCATGTGCCCTCAGCTGTGTACAGGGAGGCAGACATGTACGGTGCCATCGTAACACTGAGAAGATCAGTGCTTAAGTGGCCAACTGAGCAGTTTGCATGTTACATTATCACTGAGTTGATAATTAATTTCATTTCCATTTCTTGGTAATGTGCCACCGCGTGGCTGTGCAAACGTAGTTGAGAAATGTGTCAGATGCGAGCCTTGGTGACGCTGGACTTACTTGTTTTATGTCCATGACCCATAAATGACTCTTCTGTCATCTAGACTTCCTGCCCCAATAGTCACAGCCTCATCGTCCCTCCTCAGAATTCACGCAGGAGCTTCTGCACGGCCTTGCCTCTTTGTCTTTGGAGGGTACATTAGAGGACAAGACACTCACTCCTCCCCTGCATGGAGGTGGCCGTGCCATTCTTGACCTGGGGGCCTCCCCCTGGGCACTCCGTTTCCCGTAGGAAATGGCTCCCACAGCTTTCACTACTGTGCCTTCCACTCGTGTCTCCATCCCCCACCCCAGCCTCTATGCGTTAGCTCTCTGAACGGTGAAATCCCCCTGCTGGCCTCCCCTCCCCTGCTCCAGGGCCCTAATAGCTAAATTTACGTTGCTGCTTTGAGATGTGTTTCAGCTGTCACCACTTGTTTTAGCTTTCTCCGACATTTGCCCAAACATTTCACAAGCCCTATTATTTAAGTTCCCGTATCACGTTTTTATTCTTAATATTGGTGCTGTTCGTATTGCTAATTTTGATGTCTCCCACCAGACACTGTAAAATCCTTGACGATAAAGACTGTTTCCTATACTGAAATCACTGTGATTGGCATATCATTTGTGTTGCTGCGTATTTTAAATTAACTTGTTTAATTCCTAAAGTTTTCCTCTAAACCACTGTTATAGCTGTACATTTTGTAAAATAAATACTGACAGATTTCATTTTTTCCCCCGAAGATAATGTCCTGAAAATTCATGGGTAAATCAAGTTATATGGAATGAATAATGTTGTCTATGCAATAAGAAGGCTCACAGTTTAAAGAACGTCAATAATGAATGAATCTGTGAGTAAAAGAGTAGTTTGTAATCAGAATAATCACTCTTTCTTCCTGTGCACTGTGATGGTTAATTTTAGGAATCAACTTCACTGGGCCACAGGGTCAAACGTTATTCAGGATGTGTCTGTGAGGATGTTTCTGGATGAGACAAACATTTGAATCAGTAGACTGACTAAAGCAGATTGCCCTCCCCAGGGTGGGTGGGCCACATCCAATTAGTTGAAGACCTGAACAGAACAGAAAGGCAAAGTAAGGGGGAACTTCCATCTGACTGCTTGGAGCTGGGACATCCGATTTTTCCTGTCTTTGGACTCAAACTGAAACATTAGCTCTTCTTGGGGAGTCAATCAACCTTTGTACTTGAACTTAAACCGTTGGTTCTCCTGGGGCTCCAGCTTGCTGACTGCAGATCTTGACACTTGCATTCTCCAAATTCGAGTGAGCCAAGTCCTTTAATATATAGATATGTATATTTCCACCCCATTGGTTCTGCTTCTGACTTTCACTTTGATGAGTTGGGAATTACACATGCTGAGTTTCTTGACAGTGGAATTCACCACGGTAAACTTAAACTTGTAGTAATATGTAACAAGAAAAGAGCACTGATAAACTGACACAACAACTCTGCTCTTCTGCTATAAATATTACCTGATGCCAAATGTGAAACTGAATATTTTGCCAAAAGCCTCAACTTCAATCAAATCTCCTTTAGTCAGAGCTGCCTCTAAAGCCAGCAATGTGTAAATTCAGGATGGACAAAACCAATGGTTGTATTACAGCCGGCTTGGAGAGAGCCTGCCAGGGTTCAGTCGATGCCCATGACGCAACACTGAGCAAGCGTAAATGGGACATAGGTGCTGCGAAACATGGCAGGTCCTACCTGCTCAAGCCCAGCAGAAACGCTGTGGTGCAAATCAGGAGCTAAATAAACATGCTCTTTTGCAGATTGGAAAGCAAACAGGAAATACAACTGCAAGAACTAGAGACACAAGCCAAAGGTGTTGATAAATATGGGACCCCATGGACATCCCCTGCTCACAGATGCCCCCCGGTTCATAAATGTGATAACACAGGAGAAAACCTTTCAGGGGTGGGGGTGGGGAGAGAGGTCCCGATGGTCAGGTCCTTTTCAAGTATTTTCCAATCGTAATTTTCTCATAAAGTTGAATATCCCAAATTAATATAGCAACTGAGAATCCTCCTATTTTAAGCAGTTTATAAAATGCGCGTCTTGCCCGCCTTCCCTCTTCCAGACCCCTCTCTATCTGTGCTCCTGCTTTCTCTCCCCCCAGCGTTCTCCAAGCCAGGGACTACAAGCAGATGAGTGAACAGTCACTGTTGACTGTTCAGAGTTGCTTTGCACTTGTCTTCCACGCAGTGTCCCCTCTTTGTGCCTGCTCTTGGTCCTGCCACTCTGTGGGGCTGTCTGCCAGAGGCCAGGTGGGACAGCACACAGATGCTGAAAGCTGTGGGGTGAGTGTTGGGGAAAACATTTAGTCTACTACGGCATTTATTCATTGATTAACGTGAAGTTGAATGCATAGTCTTTCACTTTCCATTTCCAGAGAGAATTTCAAGGAAGCTATAACAATGACAGGTTAAAAATATGTTTTTTCCCCGTTTTCTTGATTTTCCCCTCCCCATTCCATTCTGGGGGGATGGGACAGGAAAAGCAGGTTGTAGGGGGAGGGGCCGTTCCAACTGGCTGGTTATTGGTGGGAAAGAGAGGGAAGGAAATTCCAAATGCATTTGTGCTGTTTCAGATAAACAGAAAGAACGTCTTAATGCTGCTTACAGACAGAATTTCGATTGACCGTCTTTTCTTTTTCTTTTCTTTTTTTGTCTACATGAGGCTGAGTTTTAGTGTAAAGTTCAATTGTACAAGGATTGTCTGGACCATGTTCATTTCTAGTGGAAAGTTGTCGTTAAGAATCTTAACACAGGAGGAGAGAGCTTCTAAAACCAAGTCTTCTGCCTGCCACTTTCTAAGCAAAGCCACGGTCACTGAAAAGCGACTTCATAAGCTTTCAGCTTTGTTCACCTATTTCTGCCACCTACGTGTTAAGCCAAATTTGTTCCCTTGCAGTAGCTTGCACCTAAAAACCAACTGCTTGTGTGTGCTTATTATGAGTATATATTGTGTGTGTATATTACATAAACATGTTATTTGTGCATACATGTATTATGTATATAATGTATGGCACATGCATGCACGCTGGCGTTGCGAGTAATTTACATATAATTTTGTAATTGCTCAGCATTTTCTGCTTCAGCACGGGTTCGAAACTGGCCTCTTCCTCATTCTTGCACGCGATTTTTTTTGTGAATGTAAAAAAATAGAAAGGCGACTCAAACCCTCCCAGCTTTTCGTGCCCACCACTGTCCCTATGGCGAGGGTTTTCTCTCTCTCTCTCTCTCTCTCTCTCTCTCTCTCTCTCTCTCTCTCTCTCTCTCTCTCTCTCTCACACACACACACACACACACACACACACACACGTGAGTTCAAGCCTGTTGGCGTCCATGCTGGTTGGAACGGCTCCCAATCCTGGTTTAGGGGCGGCCTGGCCCCCGGTGGAGCAACGCGGCGGCGTGGGGAGACCTCCCCTGCCGGCTCTTGCACCCGCCTGGGTTGCTCAGCATTAGAATTGGACCATCCTCTGCGTGCGCGCTCTCGGAAGCGCGCGTCCGTGTGTGATTGCAGGAGAGACCCCGCGGTTGTGACTTATTAATCCCAGGAGCGCCCAGGGGTGGCGATCGGGGAACCCAGAGCTCGGTCGTTGGGCCACCGGTGGCTTGGGGTGGAGGTTGTGTTGGGGAAGCGGAATGATCTGGGCGTGGGGAACGCACCGTGGTTCCGGGGCCTTGCAGACCCCATGGCGCCTCCCTCGGCTGTAGGAAGCAGATGGGATCAGGGCCGTAGAAACAAAGGCTGGCGCCGAGGCCCTGTGGGAAGTGGAGCCTGGGGAGCCAGGTGTGTGGCTGGGGGCGGCGGTGCCAGCCGCGCGGAGCTGTCCAGCGCGGTGCCGGGGCCGTGCCGCTGCCGGCAGCAGAATCAGGTGCAGACCCGGGCGCAACCATGGAGACGCAACGTGTGTCCCTTAGTAACCCGAGACAACATGATTTCTCAGCTGCCATGCCTGCCGGCCCTCGGCTTTCCCCCTCAGCTTCCCCACTCTCGCGGCCGCAGCGCCCCGCGCGCCTGGCGCGCCCCCTGCCTCTGCCTGCCTCCCCCTCCCGTCTGGCAGCGTGGCCAGGAGGGAGTCACAGCCCATCCAATTCACCCCAGGGCAGGAGGCGGCGGCTCCATCACCGCAGAAATCACGGTGTGCGTGTTTGTAAAAACCCAGCGTGCGTGCCCGCCCCGTGCCGTGGGCCCCACCGGGAGGGCGCGGCTGCCTCGGAGCCGATGTTTGCGGAAGGTCTCCCAGCTCTGCCCAGTTTGGGCCAAACCTCCATGCAGCCTGAGCCTTCCTGGTCCAGCCCAGTCCAAGCAAAGCACCCAGGGTGTACACACACGCGCAGACGACGACACACACACACACACACACACACACACGCCCCTCCCCGCCCACACGCCCCTGGCGTCACGGCGGCCCCGCCGGGGCCCCCGCCCTTAGGGACAAGTGCAGCGACTGCTGCACCCCGCGCTGCCAGCCGGAGAAGCCCCCAGCCGGCCGAGCCGCCACTGTGCCCGAGTGCGCCGAGCGCGCGTCGTGCTGCTGTCGCCGCTGAGCGCTGAGGGCGAGCCGCCGGACACGCAGGCTGTGTGAGCGGGTCGCTGCGTGTCTTCCTCCCCGGCTCAGCTCCCGCTTTTGTTTAAAGCAGCAGCAACCCCGCAGTGTCCTCTTTGGCTTTTATTTTCCTTCCTCGGCGGCGGCCAAAGGAGTTGATTGCTATTGTGACCTGCCTGGGAGAGGAGAGGGCAGGGCGGGCGCAGGTGGGCAAGCGGAAAACCAGGAAGGATTTTCTCCTCAAGAGCCAACTCCGCCCAGTCGCTGGCGGGTCCAGTCTCTACTTGGATCACCACCGAGACGATGGATTAAGTTACTCTTTCCTGGGCCGAGAGTCGGGTTCAGATTTGGGGCAAAATGAAGGAAAAAGCGATGATTAAGACGGCTAAGATGCAGGGGAACGTGATGGTGAGTGCGGGTGGGCGAGCCTTGGGGGTGGGTGGGCCACCGCAGGGAACGATGATGGGGGTGCGGGGTGGGGGGGCTGTTCTCTCGAGTCCTGAACCTCCCGGGGCGGCTGCCATCCGTGCTGCATGCAGCAGCGCCTCCCCCAGTTCCCAGCCGAACCCGCCTTTGGCTTTAGGGTGCAGAGGACCAGGTGTTTATTTGCAAATCGCAACTTTGCTGCTTCCCGGTCCCTCAGCTTTGGGCATGTGGCTGGTGTGGGCGAGGGGTCCGGGCTGTGCGCGGTGAGGAAGGGGCCCTGTCCGAGCTCCCAGCAGACCCCCAGGGCTGTGCTGGGGGAAACACGGAGGGAGGAGGTCTTCGTGGCCACGCCACGGAAGGGCCAAGGGGCCTGATGCCTGCGCGGGCCTTGGGCTGCGAGTCCCAGGAGCCGAGACCTGTTGGGGTCAGCGGAGCCTTCGGTGCGCGCGGCGCGTGCGGGTCCTCTGCTCTGATGCTGCCCCCGCGGCCCTGGCCGCCCCCCGGGTTTGAAAAAGATGATTCTCGGAAGGGTGGCCGTGCCAGGGAGCGGGATCGTGGCAGGTGGTCCCGCGGGATTACTGGGCGCCTGGAAACACCTCTGGCCCGCGGGAGGCGCCGGGCTGCAGGCCCAGGGATACTCAGCACCGACAACTTTGCTAACTCAGAATCCCGGCGCCCAGCCTCGCCAGCGAGCCCACCCCTCGCCTGCCCCCGGGACCTGGCCGCCTTTGGCGCTCCTGCTGTCCGGTTTCCCTGGCGTGGGGAGGAGGGGTCAGGGTGCTGGCACCTCCTGGTGAGGACGCCGAGGTTGCCATCTTGTTCTGTTGAAATTATGCGTGTGCCTGTGCGTGTCTGTTTGGGTGATGTCTTAACCCTCGCGGTGTTGGTGTCGGATGGGTAGGGGGAGGGTCTGTGTTTTCATGTTGCTCCCGGGTACTTTTTTGTAACCGAAGGACGGCAGATGGGGATTGCCCCGTTACTTTTGAAGGTGCAGCTGGAAGTGCAGGAATTCTTTCGGGTTCAAGGTCTGGAGTTGTTTACGAGGTGGGTTGGGTCCACGTGATGAGGGTGGGGGAGTGGTGTGTGTGCGACAACCCAGTCAGTGATCCATTTTGAGGTCTGGCTTTAAACAAAAAGAGCCAAGAAATGAAAAATGGATTGGACTTGAGCAAATACTCAGCCGGCTTAACCACACCCACAGCAAGACACCTGTTGCCTAGTGGAAGGAAGAGCACAGCTGCTCAGAACCTGGCTTCTGGCCTGAGGTGGGCATGTTCCATTCACCACAGCCCTTAAGGTCGCAGTAACTGTGTGGAGGGGGTTATTCTGCAGGGCCCTCACTCCCCACACCACATGCCCCTCGTTCAGGGCCTGTCGTCAGCCTGTGGGTTCTCCCGCTGGCTGACCTAATTGTTTGTTTGTGAAAATACACATTTCCTGAATTTCCCCACTCCCTTTTTAGCCATGGTGTTGTTCAGCATAATTTGTTGTATAAACAGGGCAGAACCGTGTGTGGAGTGATGTTTTCCGATGACTTTCCCACCCACCCCATAATTCCTCTTTTATGTTATGCCTGGCAGTGTGGTATTAAAACCTCCACATGTAGGACTGAGGCAGAAGGAAGGGTTGGATTTAATTATACTGATGAGAGTAATAATGACACATTACGGATTTGTTACCTAAATCTGTCGTCAAATATGTTTCCTCTCACATCTTAGATGCTCGGTTATGACAAAGCAACGTCTTTATTACCAACTTTACGGTACTCCCTCCCCCACCCCCTCTGCCTTTACTTACGAAAATGAAGACTGAAAGGAATGCGTGTGGCATTTCTCACTCATACCCTGTATCAGGATGGTCCACGGTGCCCACTGCACAGCCTCCTCTGTGCCTGCTGTTAGTAAGTGTAATTAGAGCACGTTGAGCTGCGCCTAGAGAATTCAACAGCAACTGGTCATACTTTTAGGATCACCCGATGGCCTAACAGGAAGTTGAGGCACAGGCTTACTCAACTTTGAAGTATTCTATCAGTTCTTAGATTGATAATCGTTACTCTGTAGTCTGCTTTGTACCTCCAACGAAATCCACATAGCTTTAATTGAATGGTCGTTCTGCACCGAAATCGTTATTTTGGGATTTACCCATCACTAATTTTTCATCAGTTGTTGGGAAAGCCTCTAGCCAATCACAGCGTCTCTTGGATTAGGTGCTGGCAAACTCTTTGCACTCACAGCTTCACTGCAACTCCAGTGATATTTTCCATCCGAGATGGGGACAGGGTCATTCACCTGGGTTCCCGACGGCTGAGTGGCTGCACGTGCGTCTGCTGTGAAACGTGGCAGAATGTGTTACCTTATCCAGCATCGGTGCGTCCACTGACCCAGAGACACGGAGACACAAACCACAGCTCAGGGCAGAGCGCTGGGGCCCTTTGGGCTGTCTAGACTCACATTTGAGGTGAGATGTTTAAAAGAGTGACACTTGGTAGTGCCTGGGGTAACAGAAGGGCCACATGCTGTGACAGCCGTGCACGTAAACTGCTCTGTAATCCAGTCTCGTCCATTTGTGTTCACATTGTGTGACCATCCTGGCTCTGCCATGGGCCCCTTACAAGATCTGTGGCCTTAGCAGCCCGAGTGCCTTGGCCATACTCCATTGTGCAATTGAAAGGGAATTTTTATAAAAGACAGTCAGTGTTTTATTCCTCACACACTGCTTTGGACACTTAGTTCTGACGAACAATGAGATGATTAAGAGAAAGCAAACTTAGTGGTACACTGTCTGCTCTGCTTTTAGGCTTAATGAGTGAAAGGAACGACCTCGGTGGGAGCAGTTCACAAGCTGTATTTTACTTCTTGAGAAGAGTCTGTGTCATAAACTTTACTTTGAACATGGTGAGAACCACCAGTCTGTGCCTGCCACATTCTGTCTGCAGTTTCATAAACTGAGAAAGACAGAAATTTTTCCATTTTCTCAGAAAAAGAATTTTTTAAAATTAACTGTATTTTCATCAAATCTTTGGAAATGCATGGGAGGTGACTTGCACATTTTCTCAGTCTTCCTTGATCACTAACGCGTTGACATCCTAACTTAACCACTGTTTACGTTGAAAGGGCTGTTTCACAGAGGCGTAGCCTCTCGCAATAGGCTGTCGGGCAATGGGAAACTTTCTTATCCTAATCAGGTCCCCTCCTCTGTCCGTATGAGCTTTCCCCAGACATTTAGTTGCTTAATGGAGGCTAAGTAATGGTTGGTTAAAGAAACGAAAGTCTTGGGGACCATCCTATGCCCATGGGACAGTCTCCCCCTTCCTTGGTGTGTGTGGGGGGCTCCACAAGTAGCTGGTGAGTGAATGATGCAGTCAGAGGCGGCTCAGGAAACAGACATGGAGGCTCGGAGGTCTGCAGGCCGCAGGGACACCTGAACGTCTCCTGGTTGCTTGATGTTGGGTCTACATTAAAGAAAATGTGGGGATTTCCTGGACAGGGCATGCTGAGGTTTTTTCCTTCTGGTCGCTGGAACTGACTTGAGGTCTTTGGTCACTGATTGGATGTATCCGCCATATTAGGAGCCTAGGATCTTTTCAGATCTGGTCTTCCCCTTCCTGTGTTGGGTAAAAAACCCCGCTGAAAGGAAGAGGCTGTTTTCTGGGTTTGGAGACCTTCAGTGCTTCCGTTAGATGACACAGGATGGCTTTCTGACATTGACGCCTGACTTGCATAAAGCCCAGGTGAGCAGGGGAGGCTCTCTGAGGTTCTTTCTCTTTGAGGTTTTCCGACAAGGTGTGGGGTTGTGTGGGCCACAAGCCTCCTGGTATGGAGCTCTGCTGGGGAGCAGAACGGACATTCGTGAGGTGACTTTTAGGGGTGCAGCTTGTAGTGATGTGTGGGGGGTGCCTGGAAACACGGCTCCTGCTGCCTTGTACTGGTTGGCACCGGGTGCCACGAAAGCACGGTGCTGCTTCTCAGTGCGCATTATAGCATGTATTTGGGGAGGAATGTACCTTCTTGAAATGGGATCCAAAAATTACTTCTTAGGTCACAGGTTATTGAGGTATCGCTGTGCGTGCCATGTTGGGGTAACAATGTTGATATTTCTCTACTTCCTAGTTGTTCCCCAGCCCTTCATAAAATCAACCCTATAATTGGTCCCCATCTCATGCCTGAAGCCTGGGGGCCTCTCCCTCACCTCTCTCACAAGATTTCCAGGATTGGGGCAATTTTCAATTAAATGCCAATGAGAGATACCCAGAATTGCTAGAATTTGCAGGATGAAGTTCCCAACGCTAGAAAGGGGTGGTCAGCCATTTATAAAATGTCTCAACTGACACTTTGGTGAATAGGGCTGTTCTGTTTTCCCAGAGTCCCTTGCGAGTCCCGAGTCGTGGATCATAGGTTGTTGCTGCTGAGACGTGAAAGTACCCTAAGTTGGCCTTTTCTGTACCAAAGTCACTCCCCACTTTCTATGACCTGTCCTGGTCACTAAACACATTACTCCAAAGTAGTTCATCATTTGGACTTTGGACGCCCTGCGTGATTCCTAAGAGGTGTGGTGCATTTGGAAATATTAGCATCTTTTGTTCACCCCCCGCCAGGAGTTGTGCATAGTGAGGGCCCAGGTGGACGACTGTTATGTGAACGGACAGAGGTTCGTCTCTGTGCACTGACTGTGCTTTAGTGAGAAAGGTCCAGGATTTCAGCTGCACGTTCCTCGTTTTTGAAGAACTCCTTCAAATTCGAATGTATCAGATGCGTGTAGGAGAGAACTCCATGGATGGAGTGTTTCCCACTTACACGATTACAGTGCAGTTGAAGCTGGAGCTCACTTTAGGGGTTTTATACGTAGTTTTTTCCAACACCATCAAGCAATTGTCCGACACCAGCTGGGTGTCCTACGATTCAGCTCGGTTCCAACAGCAGAGGTTCTGTCAGATCCCACAGGTTAGGGGCTCTGACCCTCAAAACTGCCCCCATTTCAGACGTCAGTGTGAAGTCCCGCTGCTCTGTGCTGCTGACAGATTGGCGGGAAGCAGAGGTACCCGCGACCCCTGCTCAGGTTCGATTGACGGCTCCCAGAGCTTGGGAAGCTACTCACTTGGTTACTGGCTCATTACAGAGGATATTAAAGGATCCAAATGAACAGCCAGATGGAGAGATACTTAGGGCGAGGTCCAGGAGGGTCCCAAATGCAGGAGCCAGTTTTATTTGATTAATCTGACTAACAGGGCCACATGTTAGAACTCAAGCAGGAGAGAATCCCAGCCCTTTAGGACACGTGTGTATACTGAGCTGAGAACAGAGTGGGCCGGCACCCATCGGAATCCCCCTTTGTCACTGTGCATCCTGTGAGGATGGCGGAAGGGTTCCATTCGAAAGGGAGAAGGTCTGAAACCCCACCTGGGAAAATAGGTCAGCAAAGGCTGGACGATAGAATGATCAGGGAGGTTTTGAGACACGCGGGGCCATCACGTGATCCTCTGGGCAGGCAGAGTTGAGGCTTGTTTTTAAATAAACATTGTCATCAATACCTGAGGAAATAGTCATACCCTTTATAAGGAGCCCTTTGGTTGGTGGAAAGGCGCAGCCAAGTGGAGGAAGCAGAAAGTATGGAAGGAGAGGTAGACATCACAGAATAAAAAGACGTGAAGTGAAACAGGAGGGAGAGACAAGGAAATAGAGTCGACCAGGGGACACGCTGAGGGAACGTGCTGTGTCTTTACTGCGAGTTTCTCAGCTCATGTGTAGACTGCAGGTGGGGAAACCAGATGCTGGGAGGAAGTCAGTGGTCTCCCTCTCCTGTGTCTTCGCACCCAGAGAGGAACAATTCTTTGACTGTAGGATCCTCTGTCATTTGTCTGTGACCCACCTGAAAATACATTTCAAACCAAGTGGAACTAGTAGAAACAAGGAGGGTAAAAGAGAGCGTAGTTTCTGGACCAGCAGGAGACGTTCTGGAATTTGCCACCAGCGTGGGGTGGTCTCTGCAGGAGGCCCTGGACCTCTGTTTCCTCACGTGTAAGATCAGGAAATTTGGAAAGACTGGTTATTCCGAAGTCCCTTTCAACACCCTCTCCCCAGCCTTGGTCGGCTTATGACGGTGTCTTCATCATTGACCCCAGGACATGCTTGAGAAGCAACCTTCCGCGCCAGCGCACAGATTTGGCTGACGTTGTGATCTTTCTGCCCTGACTTCTGTGGCATTTCCCAGACCACCAGTCTGCCTTGCAGTGCGTCACTGTTAATAGGCAAAGAAAAGAGATGGTGAGGTCACAGAACCTGGAGCTGTCATGCCAAAGGCCCTGGTGACCCAGGCAGAACTGTGTGTGTGCGTGCGCACGCCCAACACGCATGTGCGATCACACTTCTCAGCGGTAAAATGCATGCATCGCCGATGAGCATAGCTGTGGGTCCTTGGAGAGCTGCTGTGGCACAACCACTCTGACTGCTTACCTTCCTTAGTTATTAAAAACCTGTAACACACTGTAATATAACCGTGTGCCAAGGGTGTTCTCGTTTCCAGTAGGAGTTACTCACTGGTGGGAAGGAAAGAAATTGCTGGCCAGCCAGCCGGCCATGAGACCCAGTTGACAATGGACCCGTGGCTGGATAGGGTGGGGTTGGGCCAGACCGTGCGGAGAAGCGGGGGGGTTGACCCCATTTTCGTCACCCTGATGGTGTTTGAAAAGTACGATTTTCCTCTCTCTCTTTTTTTTTTCACCCTACTAGGCTAAAGCCTCTTTTAGGCAACACATAATTTTACTTCAAATAATTCTTATTTAGTTATATATAAAAACATGTAGGAAAATCTCTACCCACGGGAACCCAACCATGAACTTGAATAAATTAGATTGACAATCTCGTACGAGTCCAACACTTGAAGCTAAAATGGAAGTTTTAGGGGACATCCTTGCCAGCATATCCATTCAGCTCAGTTTCCTACATCTTCTAGAATATTCTATCTTTTTGGGAAATGAGAATTAATGATCTTCAAGGCAAACTTCTTTGATCGTTACACAAAGGGCTGATGGACTAGCTTCTCTGCTCAGGCAGAAGAAAAGGGCACATAAAAGTTATCTATAATCCTCTGTAACAGAAAACCAAAGATTTCCTGGTTAAATACTTGTTTTCCAGAATGAAATCCTGAGCAAACTTTTTATACGAGGATTTTTTTTTGCTATCCTTCTTCCTATGACTGTAAATTGCGCATATATTTTTAAGATTCTACACCCTTTCATTTCAAAACCGAACTATATTTATAACTTATGGTTTGCATTGCGCCTTTACAGATCACACAGTAATTTCCCATGGCCTATTTTATTATATTAGAAGAACTCATTGTGAAGGCAGGACAAATATTAGTTCTCTCTACGATGGAAAGAGTTAAGCCTTGGAGAGAGGGCTCTGCAGGGGAGCGAGGAGCTCAGCTGGCCATCCGTTTCCGGGCCACGTTCCTCCTAGTCTAGGCCATGGCCTTCCAGAAATTCTCTTTTCCAGTCACAACTGGAAGGAAACAAAGAGCCTGGAACATGGAGGGGAATCGAAAGAGGCCTAGAACAATACCTCTTTGTACGCTGTATCCACGTAGGGCTTCTAGCTTTTTCTGGTTGACCAGAGTTTACAGGCCACTGCATCATCATTTTCCCTGTGTCTGGTGTTGGGTGTCCTTTTCCATGTCTGTGTTGCAGTTCACAACGCTCAGAGACACTCCAAAATGTATTTTGCATGTTCCGGTGAATGTGCGGTGCCACTGTGGTAGGTGGACGTACCCCACTTCCCCCTGTGGAGCGAAGTCAGGGCCCTTAGAGGTCCAAGGGGCCGTGACGTTCAGAATGCCTTCACCCACCAGGGCTCCGTGTGTTCCCATCTCAAAGATATACCTGCTGCTTTGGGCAGCTACCAGTGAGCGGATGGAGAGCGATGGCCTCCAGGAGCTGGGTGGCCTGGGAACGTGCGAGAAAGGTCATGGCAAGGTCAGAGCATTAGAAGCTAGAACGGGTCTGTCAGGAAGTTGAGACAGTGGGAAACACGAACGGAGCCTTTGAGAACTTCTGATCCCCGACCCTGGAGAGAAGGACAGAAGCCTCGCTCAGCTGTGGGCATCACAGGCCTTCCAGGAAGAGCAGAGGTGGCCGGGAGACAGAGGCTATGTGAAAACACAAGTGATAAAAGCTGCCCTGGTTTCCACTAGCATCCGAGGTCCTGCCTGACTTACGTGCCATCTGTGTTGTCACAGTCACGTCTGAGACTGCCATCGCATCTCTTGGGCTTTGCTGATTTGTATCTAAATTCTACTCAGAGGTCCTTCACTCTAATAATGTAGTTGTTGTTTGCGCTCTGATGACTTGGCATTACAAAATCTTCCCGATGAGTCACAACGTGTAAGGAGGGACAGAGAGAAAAACGGAGGCCCTGGGCTTCCCTTCAGATTCAGAAGTACAGCTGCACAGGCGTTCCCAGGTGAGCGGAAGCAAACACCTTCTACAGCCGCTGCTTCCCCCTCTGCCTCCCCTTCCTTCCTTTGGGTCCCCTAAACCGGATTTTTGCTCTTACCTGAGGTTGTGAAGTGCCACCTTTGTTTTTACAGTGGGAGACTGCACTCCGTGGTCGCTCGGGGAGCTGAGCCCAGCTCCCAGAACAGGCCTGCACCGCCCACCTCACCATCCTGCCATAATCTCAGCCTAAGAGAAATAATTGCTTAACACTCATGAGAGTCCGGAGCTGGCTGACCAAGCCATGTGACAGACGGGTCTTATCCCTTACCCACATTGTGTTTGTTTGCTTGTTCTGTTTTCTCCTGAATGATGTTTTCCTCTGAAACTATAAGTTTGGGTCCATAAGCCTGCTGGCGAGGGAGTGACCAAAGAGTCACTGGTTTCTGGGAAGTAAAGGAGGCCGAGTTGGTCAACTTGGTGAGACCAAGGTAGCACGTGCCGTTTTCACAGGTAGACTTACTTTAAAATTGATTGCCTTCGTCTCGGATTTTGAATGTCATTCCAGTTCTCCGAGAGCCTTGCAAGTAGCTGCTTTGTGCAACGCAGCAGGTCAGCCTCATTTGACCTCTCGCTTGCTGGGCTTCTGAGAAGTGTGTTATGCGCAGAGCGTGTAAGCTTTAGTTCACACCGAGGGTGCTGCACTCATCAGTGGACAGTGACTCTGTGTGAGTGGGTGTGAGTGCACACGGGGAGGTACGTCCGCCCACATGGACATGAATGTTAGGAGGCTGGACTCGGTGTCCCTCTCATTATGGTGGTGTAAGACCGTCCGTTAGAATCTAACTGTGAACGTAAAACAAACACCAGAATTAGCCTGACGTAATTCTGAAGATAAACTAGTCGTCCCTCCTCTGAAATACATTCCGGAGAACCGTTCTCAAAGTGTGGCACCTAGATTGGCAACACCTCTGTCACTGAGAACCTTAGAAATGCACATTCTCAGCCTGCCCCCCAGACCTGCCAAGCTGGAAACTTGGAGGGGACACCCACGTCTGTACCTGAAGAAGTGATTCTGGTGTGTCTTAAAATTTAGCTCCAAATTTACCAGTGTTCAAACTAACCGTGTTGAAGGGCTAGTGTTTTCTTTTTTTAAAATGTTTATTCCATCATGGATCGGTACTTTTATAAAATATAGTAAAAATGAAATAATTACAAAATAAAAGATGTACAGCATACACCCCAGGTTTTGTATTATTAGACCCAAAGATACCAAGTTACTCCGTCACCTTGCTATCGACCTTTCTACATGGCACACTCTCACTTTCTGCACTTCTGTCTTAGAGAACCAGGGACCAGCAGTGTGACCTTGGGCTCTGGCCTGAGACCACACGCAGAGTCGCCCTGGGTTGGCCCCTCAGGAACCTCCCTCACTGGTGGGTAGCTCAGCCTGTTACAAGTGAAAGCGCCTGGTGTGGACATGCAATTAAAACAAAATCTTTTCCCAGCCCAGAAAACCTGCCACAAAATCAGAAGAGAAAGCAGCCACTTTTATTGTTGAACAAGCATGAAACCACACTGCAAAGACAGAAGGAAACCTCACTCTTTTGGGGAGCGAGGGGCATATAACCAGTTATCTAAGGGAGGTTGAAGCCTGGTAACAAGTCAGGCTCATCTCTCCCCAGGGAATGGGGTGGGGGTGGGGCCTTCTCTTTCTTGGTGGTCACTTTCCAAAGACATGGCGCCCAGGTCCTTGACGAAACACCTCTGAGTTGTGAGGCTGGCCTGAGATTTTTTTAGCCATTAAAAAGACTGACATACAAACAAGTTTTGAAAAGGCCAGAGAAAGAAATTCTGAAAGAAATTTCCAAAGAGAGAATTTTCAACGGGGAGAATTAAGCCTCTTAGTTTTAATTTGTATTTGCCCCTACACCCCCCCACCCCCAGTTTTTTTCCTTTTCAGCTTTATTTATAGCATGCTTTTTGGTAGCAAGCAAGCCTGTGAGTTATGACTCCAAAATGAAGGTACTTTATTGGTGTAACCATTTTGTTTTATATTTGATTCAGGATGGAGTGCCGACATGGGTAGAATTTGGGTCAAAGAGATGGTTTTCCTCTTGGAGATGGGCTATTCGAAAGAATTGGGTAGTATCCCACTTTTCTCTAAAGTTTTTATTTTTGAGCCATGATTATTTAAAATGACTCATTTTTTTAGACCTCTAGGGAACGTTAATTGCTCCCGAGAAGAGTCATCTGAAGCCGGCCACAAAGGCTTTTCTTCCTTCTTCAATAAAGGCGGTAAAGTCAAAATGCTCTTATGCAGATTTTCAATTCCTGGTTCCATTAACAGTGCTAATGACAGTGAATGCATCCCAAGGCTTCTGTAAGATCCAGAATGTTCCCAGGGCTCAGCAGTGTTTCAGGACCACCCTGCAAATAGATGAAAGGTGGAATTGTTCCGCAAGCCGAGTTCCTTGAATACAATTCAGGATGAATTGCAGGGCTGAGGCAGTGCAGTGCAGAGGCCCCGAGGATGCAGCTGAAAACCCTCTCTTCCCATATCACCACCTCGGGGGAGTTACAACATCTGAGATGAATGGTCACGGCCTTAAGTGAGAAGGAGAAATGGTCCTTCGGAAAGCAAAGAGAGGAAGGGGAGGAGAGGGCCATCACAAGCAAAGACCCGCCCTCTTGATGAGGATAATGTCACACTTCCGCCAGGACCAGCTGGAATGACTGCAGGCAATGCCATCGCTTAGCTGGTTTCTGCCTTCAGCCTTCAGCTCCAATCATGTGAGACAGGGGCCGATGCTTCTCTACTGACCGAGGGACCTCTTCCTGCAGAGCCTTTGAAGAATGAAGATTCAGACTCTTTGCAGATAGCTTTACGTAGGTTAGATCAAGTTCTGAAGAGTCGTATTCTAGAAGCTTCTGACTACCTCAACCTACAATAAATCTTTCTTCCTTTCCTTTTTGAACTCCGTAATATTAAACACAAATGAGGACAGAAGGGAGGAAATCTCGCTTCGTCAGGTAGCCAAGTGTCCAGCCTACTCCACAGGTGTTTTCACGATACGCAGTGACTAGTCGTCAGGTAAGAGGCCTTTACAGCACTGCTTGTCACACCGTTTGTCCTGACTTTACCTGGTAATTGGGTGGCCATCCGTGGCAGGGTGTTGGCTTTATCCAGCGGAAAAGCACTCTCGAGTCTGTGGACAGGAGGTAGTTTTCCATGTCGGAGGAACTCTCTCTCTGGACGTTTGCATTTCAAAAAGATGGTTCCCAGGTTCCTGGAAGAGGCCTTCCTGGGTCAGAAAGCTGACAAAAGGCCTATCTAGCCTTCAAAAGGACACATTTCAGAGATGAAAAAGTTTTCTAAGGTAAATGCTGTAAGAAGAAGGGGAGGAGAGAAACCTTTTCGCTTATTTTCAACCAGGAGAATCACACCTCTTATTTTATTTTTTTAAATGCATATGGGACCTTAAAGCCAGAACATTCAAAAGAGTAACCTGTCCAACAGCCGGCAAAACCACAGACACTCACCTAGCGTGAATGGAGCCAGGTTTAGAGGCTGAGGGCTTGCGATGTCAGCATGATTCAGGCCAAACAGGCTCAGGTGACTGACTGCGAAGGACGCCCGTGCTGCATGGAACCATTCCTTCTTCCAAGAATCTAAGAGTGAGAAACACACTCAACAGAGCCTCCGGTCCTGGACCGTGTGGGGGAGGGGCTGTCCGGGGCGGCGACGGAGGCAGTCACAGACCTTCTTATTCAGGAGTCCTTCTGCAGCCAGCCTTCCGAGCGCAGGGATTTATTCATGTGGCAGTGAGGCAGCGCTTGCATGCTGCATCTCACTCAATTCCCATAACAGCCCTGGAGGGAGCTCATATTATCTCCGTTTATCAAATGAGGCTCAAAGTCGATCAGTTGGAAAATTGCCTGTGGTCACAGTAGTAGGTAGAAGCCAGTGTCCAGCTCAGATGTCGGCCACCAGCTTGCTTTTCAGACACAGGTCAGATTCCTTCACTGCCGTGTTTCCCCGAAAATAAGACCTAGCGGAACAAACAGCTCTAATGCGTCTTTTGGAGCAAAAATTAATATAAGACCCTGTTTTATTTTACTATAAGACCGGGTATAATATAATAATATAATATAATATAATATAATATAATATAATATAATATAATATAATATAATATAATATAATATAATATAATGTAATATAATATAATACCAGGTCTTGTCTTAATTTTTGCTCCAAAAAATGCATTAGAGCTGATTGTCCAGCTAGGTCTTATTTTTGTGTAAACAGGTAATGGGCATCTCACCTTACCAGGATAAGACCCACATTCTTCCCTGGACACTACCTGGTTGCTGCAAATGGCTGCAAGCTCACCTGCCGCCTCCCGCCCTCCTCCAGCCCCGTCGCCTCACTGAGGTGCCAGGGCATGTCACCTCAGCCTCAGTTCCCTTCACCGGCTGTTCCTCTACCTGGAACTCTCTCCCCCTAGATGTTGGCTCCTTCTTTCTGGAATGCTTTTCCTCTAGACCTCATACAAAATCAGTCTCCAGCCTCTCTTGCAATCTTATTATTTATTTATTGGTTGGATTTACATCTCCAAATTAGAATGTGAGCTCCCCCAGTGGGGTTTTCCTTGTTCATTTCCTGCTCCCCCAGGCCTGCCAAGGAGTGGGTGCCTGTGGCATCTGGGTGGAGTGAGGTATGCAGGCCAAGGGGTGTTCAGATTGTGAATGTTTACAAAACGCTTTGGGCTGGACACCTCCCTTGTTGAAGGTTGCAGTGGGAAATCATCGCAAGGAAAAGGAAACACGAGTTGGCAAGAATTGGAGCTGAGAGGAGGGAGAGCAGTGCAGCAGTTTTCCTGTGAAAGTCCTGTGCTGACTGTCAGGTATTAACACAAAGATGTCTGTGTCAGATAGCTAACAGTGGCGACGCTATGGCACCCAGATTCGCACACCGGGGTCAAAAGAAATTCCTCTGCGTGCACAGAGCACGGAAAGAAGCACACGTCGTGGTGCATCACGGTCACCAACTCACTTGCGATGCTGTTGTGCTTTGACACCTGTTTTTAAGTACTTTTCCTGTTACGTCCCCTTCCCTTTCCATCAGGCACAGGGGAGTGTTTTCGGCGGGCTGACATCCGTTAAGCACTGATCAAGGTGATAAAGAAAATGCCACGCTGGATGCTGGGTGGCCGACCGCGCGGCAAGCCCTCAACGCTTCTCTGAGAAGCTCGGGCTCAGTGGGGATCCGGAACTTTCCCGAGGTTAAGGAACAAGCTCAGTGCTTTCATATTAGGTAACACCCTCAGGGGTGTCTGGGGTGCCACCCCGTGAACAAACTCACTATAATTCCTGCAAGAAAAGAATGTCCACACGAAGTGGAATAAATAGATGTATCAGTTGCTTCCTATCGGTTCTACTAAGTTTTACCACCAGATGAGTTCAGGTCAGAGCAGATTTGGTTCCCAAATGGTCTCAAAGGGCTTTGCGGGTTTAGAATCTGTGGCCTATATAGGCGGAAAGCATTGCGAAGTCGGGATGTATACATACTCAACTGAAGGGAACGGGTGTCGACACACAGGGTACAGATCAGCTAGGTGAGGGGACCCGTGGGGACCCAGGCAGCAAGCATTTCACGGAAAAGGTGCCCCCTGAGTTTGAGCTTTAGGTGCAGGACCCTCTGCAAAAAGTTGAAGCCTCATCAGCCTGGACCCAAATTCTTTTTCCGTCACATTTCAGCTGCCAAAATAGGTCTTTGATTTTGGTGCTTAGAAGGGTTTAAAGAGACTAAAAATTGCAGCATTTCCTACAGGGCTGTTTGTAAGAAGAAAGAAGTGGAGGTAGAGAAGTGGGTTGTTGAAAATAATAGGGTGAACTTGAAAAAGGGGAAAAAAATGAGGATTGAAATCAGGGCAATCTTCCTCGTACTGAAACTTCTCCAACCCAATATTCTCTAAGAGGTTTCACTCTCATTTTTCTTAAGGGGTAGAAAATTAAACTTCAGAAATCATATCTATATGTATTTTTGTTTTGCAGGAAGGTAGATGTGAGCTGTTAGAGTTCCACCTACCAGATAACCCCTGTCACTCCCTCATTGAGACTCTTATGAGCCGCTAGGCAGCTATGATAACTTGAGAGAACTAGTAAACCTGTGGAACAACCTGGAAAAGGCGAGTGTAAGCATCTTCAGTCTAGCTTTTGAATATCGTGGTACCTGGTGAAAACCCTGCTGTTATGTTAGCTGGCAACCCGGGCTGGAGGCCTCTTTTCTAGTAGTAACTGTTTATAAAATGTCTTCTGTGTAGAACTGTGTTTGGACGGTATGATCCATCTTCTCATCTTCAAATAATGGGTTTCGATGAAAAATGAGGTTCTTTCTAGTTCTGAAATCTCCCGTCCTTGATTTGATCCAGGATATATCACAATAACTTAAAGCAGAGGTCCATTGCTTCTTCATGTTTCTACAAACTACCTTCTAGTATTGTTGCGTCTCAGCATTGGGAAGTGTGCTGGTTAGAGACCATTTGCTGTGGTTTCCTCCTGACTGTAAAATTGCCATTTCTGACCTGAATTTCGCCCTCCCTGTACTCATGGGTTCTACAGCTGCAGGTTGGACCAGTATGTCTTACCTTCGATCACTGGTATATATTCAGGGTCTGAGGAAACCCATCACATCTTCCTCTTAGCATTCCTTTTGCAAGGGAAAAAGGCTGTTGAGTCCATCTTGGGGGCTGTCATTACATTTTACTTTTCTAGACCTTGGGAACCCTTTAAAGCTCTGCAGGGGAGGATGATGTGGTGGTGGGGGGGGGGGGGCTCCAACGTGTCCACAGAGCACAGTGAATGTTCCAATAGGTCTCTAGCTGAGTAATGATGGCAAAGCTGGTTCTGGAGGGGTTTTATTTGCAGTGCATTACCCAAATTTTCACATTTGAGAGTTATATGCTAGAAATACGGAGTTTCTTATGAATGGTAAGAAGCTAGTATATTTCTCTTGTCTGAACAGCCAGAGAGAAAAACCTGGATTTTGGTCTTCACTGAACGCGGACTTACTTGGCTAAGCCGGTTCCTGACCCAGGAAACCCCAGGTCCCCTCACGTTACCTGCCAGCTGTGTGTTTATTAGAATTGTTTCATAGGAGGGAACATTTGTAAGTTCCAGAAGTACTTTCTCCTTTCTCACCAGAATTAGATGGGGTAGGGGTGGGGGGGACAGCTTCTGGGAGGAAAGGTCTGCTTGGAGAAAAGATGTCCCCTTTCCTGTAGCTTACCAATTTTCTAATGAGTCAGCCTGGGGATCGTACATACAGTGAGGAATGTGTGCAGCCTTTGGGAAATCGCAAACCCTGGCTGTTTTAATATAGGTTGAGTCAGGCCCGTGCTGGTGACAGGTCGGTCCTCCAGTACTGTCCCCAGGGCCACAGGAAGTGCTGCCACACGTCTCCTCCCAGACAGTTAGGGTCTCTGACAGTTGTCTAAAGGCTCATGGAAGATAGATGTGAAGCACCTCCCTTCAAAGAACAAGTTTCTCAAATCTTACTTTATGGTTCATGTACCTTCCGTCGGCTATCTGTGACTTTCTAGTCTGCTAGTCTAAGAGTGGACTGAGCCCTCTGTTGGAAAACGGGACTTTGGAAAACAAACAAACAAAACACAGGACTTTGGTTTTGCCTGTTTAACATTGCCACCGTTTCAAACTGCATCAGGCTTAACTCTCTGCAAAAGTGTCAATGACTTTCATCTTTCTCCTGATGGGAACATAAAAGGAACATTTCAAAGACCTTTCCAAAGATGATTGATCCCTCAGTTTTTCTCTTGAATTGAGGTAGAATTGGTCTATACCATTATATAAGGTTCAGGTGTACAACATTGTAATTTGACATCTGTATACGCTACAAAGTGCCCACCTCCAAAAGTCTAGGACCATCTCTCACCATGGAGTGGACCCTGCACCCACTTCGCTCCCCCAACCCCCTCCCCTCCGGTAACCAGCAGTCTTTCCTCTGTGTCTATGAATTTGTTTTTGTTTTTCTTTGATCTCCTCCATCGTAGCACCCTTAGTGACAAACTTCAGAAAATTGCATATTCCTGTATGAACAGTTTCTTTGGTCATTTGTGGTGTTTTCTGTCATCCCAGAAGAGCCCTTCAAGGCTGCAGGATGTGGGTCTGGTGTATTGGTTGTGAGTTTTAAGCAAACGAGGACACATCACACCTGGCCATGGGAACTCACGAACAGAGCTGTTACGGTAACTACCGCATGTCCCATCTTTCCCCAAGCTATTGTGGCAGACAGCATTTTCTGGGAAGAACGTGGTTATAAATTATCATGTCTTACCAGACTCCACGACGCAATCTTAAGATATACTTTGACTGCTGTGGAGATTGACATTTAATTCGCAGTGAAATATCATTTTAAATTGCCTGTTTGAAGGTTTGTTCATTATTTCTTATTACAAGCTGTGGAAATAATGTGTCACTAAAGACTCCATTCCACTGAATCTCTTGTGCTGTTTTAACATGATTGAGTGTATTAATCACTTCGGCCATTTCTACGAAGGCAAGAGGAGGTCATTGCTTAAAACATCACTGAGTGACATCATCACTACCGAGCCTCATCTTCAAGAAGTTCTGAGTGGCAAAATCAGAACTAGTATGTGTCACTGGGGAAGGTCTCGTGCTGTCCCCACTGTGGGCAGCTGCAGAATTCATGGACTGGAAATAAGTTCTAAACCACAGGTGGGTTTTCTGGGTCTTACCCACGAACTGTTCATCATCGGCAGGAAAGCTGTGAGCCCGGCAGAGGGAGAAGATGCTGCACGGACACTCTGTGTCGTTCAGGTGCCAGGTGACCTGCTCTTATGTCCCTTGTCCCTCATTGGAGGATCGGGTTATGCATTTCTCTTAGCAGTTCCTCATGCAGTCTCCTGGGAAGCCGGGCATCCGTTTGCAGGATGCCTGGCTGGGCTGAAAAGACAGAGCATTAACGTAGGCTGGTTGCAATACGGCCCCCACCTCATTTCCGGCCTCAGTCACACGAGTCCTTACCCACTGTTGTCTGTACATTCAATTCCACAGCAAACAGTGTTCTCTGTCTACGCTGCACTGGTGTCGACTTTGATGAAAAGAAATCTGTTTAACATAAGGTTTCCTGATTTTTCCTGATGTCCAGAGAATTCGAAAAATGAAATACACTTTATTCAAAGAAACACAAATTCAGGTGGATGGATTGTAGAGGCCATTGATCACACCCCTTTCATTTACAAAAGGGGACTTTTGTTCCCAGGGTATTAGTCAGAGCTCTGCAGGGAAACAGAACCAATGGGACATCGAGGGACAGAGATAACTGTGTGTGTGAGATCTATGAGCTGTTGTTTCAATTTGTGGGTTGCTTGTTGGTGCAGAGTACTGTAAAGCTGGCCAGAAAACGGATAGACTTTCGAAGCTGTAGATACATCTGTCCCGAAAAATAACCACTCCGGCTGGCAGGGGAGTAACCGTATCTGGAGGTAACATGATCTTATTAATGGATGTTTGCTGCTGTGTGAGGCCAGACTTCCTACAAAATGTCTTACAGTTACAGTGACTCAGATGGGTCTCACGGAAAGTCAAGTGAGGTCACATAAAGAATGGGAAATCTGCAGATTTGCAGCGAATGGCGGAATCCTGTCCCCGGCAGGTGTAGCCAGCAAGCCGCTCTAGCCTCACTTATAATGAGCTTTCTGACAGAAGTTTGGGAGAGTAAGTGTAGACAGGTCAATGGATTAATAGTGTGTGTGTATGTGTGTATGTGTCAGTGAGTGTGTGTGTGTATGTGTGTGTCAGTGAGTGTGTGTGTATGTGTGTGTGTCAGTGAGTGTGTGTGTATATATGTATGTGTCAGTGAGTGTGTGTGTCAGTGAGTGTGTGTGTATATATGTGTGTGTGTCAGTGAGTGTGTGTGTGTCAGTGAGTGTGTGTGTATATATGTGTGTATGTGTCAGTGAGTGTGTGTGTATATATGTATGTGTCAGTGTGTGTGTGTATGTGTCAGTGAGTGTGTGTGTGTATGTGTATGTGTCAGTGAGTGTGTGTGTGTATGTGTGTGTGTCAGTGAGTGTGTGTGTATATATGTATGTGTCAGTGAGTGTGTATGTGTCAGTGAGTGTGTGTGTATATATGTATGTGTCAGTGTGTGTGTGTATGTGTCAGTGAGTGTGTGTGTGTATGTGTGTGTGTCAGTGAGTGTGTGTGTATATATGTATGTGTCAGTGAGTGTGTATGTGTCAGTGAGTGTGTGTGTATATATGTATGTGTCAGTGTGTGTGTGTATGTGTCAGTGAGTGTGTGTGTGTATGTGTATGTGTCAGTGAGTGTGTGTGTATATATGTATGTGTCAGTGTGTGTGTGTATGTGTCAGTGAGTGTGTGTGTGTATGTGTATGTGTCAGTGAGTGTGTGTGTGTATATGTGTGTGTGTCAGTGAGTGTGTGTGTGTATGTGTCAGTGAGTGTGTGTGTATATATGTGTGTATGTGTCAGTGAGTGTGTGTGTATGTGTCAGTGAGTGTGTATGTGTGTATGTGTCAGTGAGTGTGTGTGTGTGTGTGTGTGTGTACTAAGCATTTGAAATCTAACTTACAGTCCATCACACTAAGCTGAGGGCCACGCTGATACCTTCTTATGAAGTTCACCAGCCTATGGAAGACGTGTTTGTGACTCCTCCACCGTGGCAGGGAGGGGGCCGAGGGAGGAACTGTTGTGTGTCACTCTTAGGATTCTTGTGTCGTCATCAGCGAATCTCCTTAGAGCTCCAGGATGCCAGGCATGGGATACAAAGGGGCAGTGTGGACACACACTCGTCAGTAACGTGTTGCGCGTGCTATGGTGACATGTCACCCAGCTGGTTACCTCTGTGAATAAAGTTGTTGCTGGATGACTAGTGACTGCACTGGTGATTTCTCTGTGCCTTATGTCCTCCTGTGTGTCACATGGAACACGACCCTGTTTCCCTGACAATAAGACCTGGCCAGACCCTCAGCTCTAATGTGTCTTTTGGAGCAAAAATTAATATAAGACCCGGTCTTATTTTACTACAATGTAAGACTGGATCTTATTATAATATAATGTAAGACCCAGTCTTATATTAATTTTTGCTCCAAAAGATGCACTAGAGCTGATTGTCCGGCTAGGTCTTATTTTCAGGGAGACACGGTAATAGTATCACCATTTAGAGTTTTGAGGGAGTTTGAATGAATACACATTATATATATTCATATATTCATTGATGTTGATTAAAGTTGTTACTAAGCCATCTGTCTCACCCCGTGGCCACGTTTTTCTCCTCCTTAGAGAGCTTACTCAGACTCTCAGCCTTCTGGGCCCTTTTCAGGGTTTTGCTTCCTCTCTATGAATCTGCACTTTGGGCGGGTGGCTCTGAGCGTGGCCTGTGCTCTGGGCAGTGGGAGAACGATCATAGCTGTGACTGGCTGGTCTTTGATGCTGGTGAGCATGGGGAGCCTGGGGGTTGGTCTTGAGTCGTCAAGGACCCGAGGCCAAGAGCCACGGGCCCCGGGGGCAGATGCTGGAGCAAGGGAGGCTGCCTGCAGACACAGCTGCAGAGCGGATACTCTGTGGGCTGAGGGAACTGCCAGGGACCTGTTGAGAAATCAGGATCCTGGGCCTCAGGGTTTGGGGGGACGGTTTCCCTGAGCTGGTGGTGAGGCAGTCAAGTAAGATTCTGAACTTGACACTGACAATGTCTTCACCAGCTTGGCAGCACTGGTCTGGTCATCGACAGTGACTTCCAGGGCCGTGGGTCTCCCAAGGCAAGGACGGAAGCCTGCTGGCTGGCCCTGAGGTGGCCATGGACGCTGTGCAGCGGTGCTGAGGGTGGGGAGAGAAGGCGCCCAGTGACTTGAAGCTCAGAGAGAGCTCTGGCTCCCTGTGAAGGCTCGTCCACGAAGCAGCTGAATGAAGTGCTAGGTTCTGATGACGGGTGGCAGTCCAGCGTGGCGGAAGAGCTCGCCTAGCAGTGTGACCTGAGGCAGGTGCCCTAATCTTCCTGTGCCTGTGTCCCTACGAACTCAACACGCCTCTTTATTAGGGGTAATTGTATATATATTTGCTGCGTAGAGTAAGTGCCTGGTGTCTTCTAGTTGCACCATGGGTATTCCTCGTGTGACGTGATGGTGATGGCGTCTTAGTCCGCTGCCGTCCACGGGATTTCTCGGAGGTACATTTCTGGTCCCCCTACTGGCTGCTCACCACCTCCTCCTAGCATCTGCCCCTTTAAAGCCTCTCCAGCCAAACTCAGTGACCCATTCATTCAACAAAAAGTGACCAAGCCCCGAGGAAGCACCAGCCATTCTTCTTTTCTGACATTCACATCCTGATTCACAGCCACTTGGTCCCTGTGTCATCTGTTATCTGTCACTGATCATGTACATGTTTCCCGGTCCCTTCTTGCATGGAAGTCACACCGGAGCAGGAAATTGCTTAACAGATTGTTGGTGAAATTCTGTTGCATATATTGCTTGAAATCACATTTGTATCCTAATAGGAAACAAAAAGACAGCCTAGAACAGCAGACGCCCAACTTTGTGTAAGAAAATGGCTGGACGAGGCAGGGGAAACGGTGCTTTGGATCCAGCAGGGGGAGGAGGGCGCCAGCCTTTGTCACCCAGCAGGGGTTTTGAGGACAGTGTTTGGGAAGATGGGCGAGTTCTACTTAGGTTCAAATGTCTGACGTGGAGAAGTGTGATGGATGTTGATAGGTGATTGTTATTTGATCAAAGAACGCATGAAGGGTACAAAAGTCAACTACACAGTTTTCCTCCTCCATCTTTTCCTTGGCTACGATGCCAAGACCTGAGAATATGTCTTTGTTATAGAAATTGGTTGTTCCATGGACAGGGTTGGAGAAATCATTTGCTGTTTAGAATTTCTCCTTACGTGGCCTCCCACCAAATATACAGGTAGCTGTTCCCAGGTCCACTGGAAAAATACAAATTTTTAAAAGTGGTATTTGTCATAAAAATGTTTCCTGGGTATGTGTTTTCACTTGATAAGAAAAATTCATGTGTTTTACTCAAAACTCTTGGTTGCAAAAAATGCTCATTGTAAGAAATTCCAAAGTAAAATTATACCTGAAGTCTGTCCTGCTGCTGTAGTTCTCCTGTGGTCTCCTGAGGGCACCTGCACATGTCCGTAGGTGGTGGAGCATTTGCATGTCCCGAGTGAGACCGTGAATTCTGCTTCGGTTATATTCATTATAGCATCCACCGGCAATATGGGGTGCCTTCGAGACGTGGCCAGCTAAGTAACTGCACGCGTGAGCAAGAACCTCATGTTACCTTCAGGTTCTTATGTTCTGACACATGCTCATTGTGGACGGATGAGTTAGAAAATATGGAGAACAGAGAGAGAAAAAGCCACAAACCTGTAATCCTACCACCCGGGGAAGAGCATATTGTGCCATAGTGTACGTTCCTCCCAGGATTTCTCTCCGTCTCTCTGTCCCTTTCTCTCTCTCCATACACATGCGCGCGTGTGCACACACACACCGTGTTTCCCTGAAAATAAGAGCTAGCTGGACCATCAGCTCTAATACGTCTTTTGGAGCAAACATTAATATAAGATCCAGTCTTATATAATATGATATGATATAATACCTATACCTATACATATATATATATATATACACCTGAGTAGAAGAGTATCCCTGACAGACAAGCCTGGTGGGTGCGTCCACATGGGGGTGGAGGGGCAGTTAGAGCAGGGACCCTAAGCAGGGAGGTGGCTGGCATGTTAAAAGTCAGCAGGTGAACAGGAGGGAAAGCGAGAGGTGCAGGTAGGAGAGGCCGAGAAAGACCAAGGGGCAGTGACCCGGACCTCACGGCTATGGAAAAACGTTGACTTTCCCTCTGGTGAGATGGAGGTGATTGTAAGGCTTTGAGCAGAGAAGTGGGGCGGTCTGACTTGGCTTTACAGGATCCCACTGCCTGCTCTGCTGGGAAGAGCCTGCAGGTGGGGAGGTGAGGCAGGGAGACCTCCCAGGAGGCTGTTTCTGTAATCCAACCAAGAAGTGATGGGTGGTGGCCCTGACGAGGGGGGTCGTGCTCAGGTGCGAAAAATAGGATTTCAGGTCTGATTCGATTTGGGGGATAAGACACAAAGCGGGGCCAAGGCTGCCATCACAATTTGGGCCCCGCGGCACTGGACAAATGAAGTGACATTTTACTGAGGTTGGGAAAGCTGTGGCTGAAGCCATTTAGGGCTGAAGGTTTCTGTTTTGTGCATGTTGAGTTCAGAGTTCACCTTCTGAGATGTTGTGCAGGAAATTGAATGAATGAGTTTGGGGTTTGAGGGCAGGTTGGAGGCTGGGGGCATCCTTTTAGGAGCCATCAGCGAACAGATGACATTTTGGACAACCTTAAGATGGATGAGCTGATGAGGGAGAGATGATGGGGAGAGAAGTCAAAGCCTGGGGGAAAACAGGAAGACTTTAGGCTGCTGGTGACATTTGCAGTGGCTTCGGAGAAAGGAACCAGGGCGTTTGCCCACCCACATGTGGGTTGGTGGATTCACTCACCGTGCCCTCATCGGGTCTATTACCAATTTTTCAATCACGGCCAACTTCAAAAGAAACATTTTGTGCTGAATTACTTACTCAGTTTGAATTGCAATTGATTTGATCGTCAGAAAGGGTGAGTTTTCATAAATGTATTAGTCATTTGCATTACTTAGACTGAAGTGTGAATTATTGGTTCCTTTTCTGTAACTCCAAGTCAGAGAGATTGTATTTTATTCTCTCGTAGTGGAAGCCGCTGGACATTATAAAGAGCACAGCATGAGCTGGGTGGCCTTTTGGGGCATTAACTGTCTCTGTGTTCTCTCTTACCATTCACTGATGAGGGATCCGGACTCTGGAGCTTCAGTCTTCTGGAAAGTATGGAGAAGCTGGCTTGGGATAACTCTTCGTCGACTGTGCACGAGTGAACTGAGTCTGAATGAAATGAAATCCCTAGAGTTCTGGGTGGCCACAATGGCACAGCCACCTCGAGTCGTGTCAGCCATAAAGCCCAGACCCTGAGTGCAGGAGAAGAGACTTTACCCATTTCCTTAAAGCCAATGACCCCCTCTAGCCCCTATCAGGAATAAAACAGGAAGTGACGGCGCCGTTCATACCTAACTGAAGCAATGCATGTGTAGTCACAGAGTCACGTGTGGGTCGTTGTTTTCAGGGAAGGTGGCATGATGTCCATGCTTGGCAGCCAGTGTCCTCCCAGGGGTCTCAGTAGGATGTGACCCCAAAAGACTTCTTAAAAGCAGGAGCCATCACAGACCCTCTTGTGGCTGTCACCGAACCTTGAACGTGCTCAACATGTTACCAGTAGGTAGCCAGCTCGGGCGGCCGGCTTCAGCGTTGGCACCGCCTGTTGAGTCTGGGGTATATTCTAAGGATGTGTGCTCTCCAGTCTGGCTTGGGGAGATAAGTACTAAACTGGGCTTCGGGTGAGCCAGCAATGGCGCCATACTTCATCCACGTGCCTTCTTTTAGGGCAGTTTGACTCATTTTCCTTGATGGTCCTGAACGAGACTCTCGAAAAGGAAGACTCTCGAAAAGGCTGTCATCGAGAACAGTGACAGCACTATGCGAATTCGCTGTGTTCCCTCCCCAGGTGACTCTCCTGCCGGAGGTGACGCTTGGGTGTGTGTGTCTTGGTTGGCCTTCGCAAAGCAGCCTCATGAGACTGTAGTCGCAATTGTGTACTTAGAGCTTCCCCCATTGAAGTAACAACCCAGAATAATCACCAGACGCTATGCGCTGATATTCACCATGGATAAGAATCGCACAGAACTAACTGCGAGACCACATTAGCCACTTTCTTTAAGAAAGTCTAATTCAGCACTTAAAATCAGAATGGAGGCACGTGAAAGATTTGCCCTCTTAAGGGGGAAGAAGAGTATCCCATTCCTGACAGCAGGTGCCAAGAAGTAACGGCGGTGGGTTACCTCTGGCTTCCTGGAAGCTGTGGCCGGCTTTCTATGACGGTAAATAAGACAAGTCTTGCCGTCATTTCAGGCTCGTGGTTGTCTGTGCCTTTTCTGTCTTCAGGTAAACGTCTAGGAAGAAAAATATTGCACTTTGCTGAACAACGTAGTTAAAGTATTTCACGGGAGAAAGAAAAAACGATTTAAATGTATTATTCTGCCGGCTTCGGCTGAAGCCCTCCGAGGCTGTCAGTAACAGCCTTTTCTCCGCACAGTTGTTTTTGTTGTACCCTGAGTACACAAATTCTTTTTACAAATGATTTTTCCTTGGACCGCAGTTGAATTTTAATATGTTTATCTTGAACTTGTACTAGGGCTGGTAGCCGAAGCGTTGTATTTCAACAGCCTCTTAAAAGTGTCCGTAATGGGTGTGTGACATCAAAGTGCCACCAGACAGTGGTTTCTTCTGCCTTTTGTACCCTCACTTGCATGGCTGGGTCAGCGGACCGGGTGCCTCCAGCAGCCAGCAGTGCCATGCTTTCACGGCGTTGCAGGAGCGTGGGTCTCCCAGCTGCTTGTAAGAAAGCGGTTCCTTCTCATGGGTTGTTCGATCAGACCTGCAGCAGGGACTTCATTGCGGGTCATTTACAAATGACAGGAACAGGAGCTTTTATACAAGGTAGGAGTAAATCCTGTCTTTTATTTTAGGTTCCTACTTGCCTTTGACTTACCATTTTGTTTCTCCAAAGTGTGGGCCACCACCATCCACAGAGGGAACATGTCTTCTGATCACTGTAGCTTCCTTTTCTTTTTCAAAAGAACCCTGAGAGACAAACTGCCATTGCTCAGGACAACAGGCCTCTTTGTTGTCCATCCTCGCATTACGTGATGGGAACAGGCAGGAAGAACCTGGTGACAGTGAAGCCACCCTGCTCACTAGACTTGCTCCAGACCTAGGGGGAAACGGGGACCTGGTCCACGTACCCGGCAAACCATTGCCATGGTTTACAGAATGCTGGACGGGTCCCCGAAACCTGGCTTCTCTTCCAAGATCTGCCATCACGTCTTTGTCCCTGGGTGGTTATCTCTAACTGTGTAAGGCCGTGGTTTTGTCAGTTGTAAATGAGGTTCGTTTTCGACTTTAGCTGTGACCTTCAGTGACCCCATGAAAACTGCTCCGTCTGCTTGGGAAGCATTCAGCTTCTTGTCTCTGTCGGGACAGAGAGTGGTCCTGTGGGTGCTGCCAAAGGGGACTGACTGTGCCCACATGCTGTCCAGTTCAATTCAGATAAACCTTTGTCGCTGTTGAAAGGATCATTGCGTTTCTGATACCTGGAAGGAAAAGCCATTCGAGAATCGTCTCAGTATCTTTATCAGCTCTAGGAACGCTTGTGCCATTGCACACAATGCCCGTCGGAGGAGCCGCAGGAATGGCAGTGGTCAGCCTGCCCTGAGTCTGAGCCAGTCCCCGTGGGGGTTGTGGAACTGAGATGGAAGGGCTGGCTTCTGGGGACAGTGACAGCTGAATAAACTCGTCACTTCTGGGCTCTGTGGACAAGTGACAGGGCGGGCGGTGGAGGGAACTGCTCACCGGGGAGAGAGAGTTGGTGGGAAAGAAGGGCCAGGAATCCTTTTGCCCTGGAAAGGGGCACATGGGGACACGGGGTTGTCTGCAGGGAGAACGAGGGAGTGAATCACAGCCTCGTGAAGCCCAGGCTGCGTGTCACAAAGTGGTGCAGCAGAAGGCAAGTTTCCTTTAGAATCTTATAAACTAGTCGGTGGAGACCAGGCCAAATATCGTAATACACCATTATAAGCAAGGCAGCGACGTACAAGAAATCACCTAGCAATGCAGGACATGTTTGGGAGGCGATCAGCTAATCTGTGCTATGAATTGAAATCAGTGAGGCGTGTGGGCCGTGCCAGGCTCAGGGTGCAGAGCACGGGTCAGACAGTGTGATGGGGACCCGGGTTTACATCCCGCGTGGCACAGCTGGGCACTGTTCCCCATCTCCTCGCAGCGGGACGTAGCCCTGAGGCTGATTTACTGCCCTTGCCATAGGGGAGGCTGTGACGTCCGGCGCGTCCAACAGCCTCCGGAGCTGCGAGGATACACGTCTGTGCGAGCCGCCCTGCGTGCGCTGTTTCGGGGGCAACCTGAACAGAGCAGAGTAATCCACCGTCTAAACGGCAGTGTGACTCCTCAGGGAGAGGAATGCAGGGTGGGCACACCCAGGCACCTTGACAGTGGGGCTGACCTGCGGTTGGCTCCCTGCACAGCATGGTTGGCAGGGGACAGAGAGTCACGTGGGGTCACCCTGCAGAGGCTGGCATCAGTGACCAGTGTTGGGGCCGTGGTGCCTGGGTGGGAACCTCTGACTTAACAGAGTGTCTTGTCTCAAATTAAGGAGCCACATTTAGGGCAGACAGATGGGGCCCTAGTCAGTCCCACGAGCACCATGCCCCTGGCTGCCCAGCAGCGAGATGGGGCTGTGAGGTCCTGTGCACTGGCGCCACCTCGAAAGATGAGTTTATTACATAAAAGCAGCGCCCATTCCTTCCTAATTGTCAGTAAAAAGGAGGGTTGTGCCACCAGTTCTTTCAGGACACCTGTCTTGAGTGTGTGCTTTTGTGTCGTCTTCCACCTACCCATTTGAGTTGGACCTGACCTGGTGAGGAGACGGTACCGGAGATTTGTCCACGGGGGGCTCGAGGGGGAGTCCTTGAGCTGCCCCTTTGGAGTCCCGGGCAGCTGGTGGAGCAGGAATGCACCCCTTTTGGTTAAAACCAATGAAATTAGACAAGCTAAGTGCCATTCTTCTAAGAGACCGGGTGGCATAGGTTGGGACGTAGGTGACATCGGGTGACAAGCTTGCTCCAGGGACTTGAAGGGCCTTGCTCTGTGTTAGGACTGAGAGCTGTGAGACAGCCATTCTCCTGCACGTTGCTTTCTAACCAAGGTCCCTTCTCTCTCGGGAGAAGGTGACAAGTCTCCCAAATTCTGATCTCACTGGTTAGAGGCGTGAGCGGACCCTGAAGAACAGGGCGTGTTTCTCGTGTCTGGCACCTGATGTATTACCGTTTCCTGCCTGCCTCTTATCTTCCTCCTGTTCACACACTTGCCTCAGATGAGCAGGTGAGCTTTTCAGATCTGGAGATGAGGGACTTCCCATTCTGTCCTGAAATCTGTCATCGGATCTGCTAGAAAGGGGCATAAGGAATTGGTCAGATTTACTCCCTGGAAATCCAGAGCCGGTGTTCACATCCTTCTAGAAAAAAATGAAGCTTTTCAGGGTAGAGAGCCAAACCTCTAAGTCTTAAGGGAGCAAAGCAAGGAAAAGGGTATTTGATCTTTGAGAAACCATGAAGATTTCCTGCGTGAAGGACACTAGAAAAAGCCCAGGAGATGACTTGAGAGAACTCAGCGTGAATCAAACTTGATAATACCGTCACCCCAGGCCTGCGCATGCTTTGCCTTGTAAAGGTATTGGTGGTCAGACCCCGAGAATCGTGCCGTCCCCGTGTAGCCTGGCTTCTCCATGTCTCTCTCCCTCACTGCACTTGCCAGTTTTCTATTCTTCATCCCCTTGAAGAAAGCAAGTGAGGAATGGTGGGAAAATCCACACACAGAGAAACGACTGTTCTCACAGCCGGGAGCTCTGCGGGGTCCTCTGAGTTGTCTCACTGCCGGGCACACCGGATGCCTGATTGAATGTCGTCAGTGTGGCGCGGTCACACGACACTGCGTTTGCCCCACCAAATCCTCTAATTACAAATTCTTAGGCCATAGACACAAAAGCACTTTTCCAACACACATCAATGCCAGCACCAAAGCAGGTTTTCTTTCATTTGTATGTTCTTGTAATACAAAGGTTGGGTTTTTTTTTCTTTTTCTTTCCTTTACCTAAATGAAATGCATTTTTCTGGGCCACCACAGTCATTCTTTACAATCAAGATAAAAATACTCAGTAAGAGGTAGAATGATGTCATTTTGGATCACGTTATTTTTGTTTTTCAGTGCCTCAAAGAAGCTGCATTAAGGTCGTCGTCCGTTAAATTAGAAGTGGCGCCGTTGCTCACATGTTTTGTGTAGAGTCCAACCTCGCTGTCACCGCTTAATACTGACTCACACGCACATCCTGGGGGCTTCCCGGAGTCGTTCCAGTACACGCGTGACGTGACGGCAGTGTGTAGTCCTCTTCTGATGGCCAAAAATTATTCTCTTATTTATTCAACAAATACGCGTTAAGTGCCTGCCGCGTGCCAGAGCTGTGAGCAAACGAGACATGGCCCCAGGGCTTGTCAGGAGTACAGCCTCACAGCCTAGCAAGGCAGACAGATATTCAACAAACAATCACCCAGATCAGGCTTCAATTATCCTTGCGATGGGGACTCAGGTGAGTGGTTGATGTGAGGGCAGCGATGACAGGACTTAACTCTGCTTGGAGCACCCTCCCCGAGGACTGGTTTGGTTGAGTGGCTGCATTCATTTCCTCGTCATTTATTGGAACGTGCTGAGCCCTGTGCTAGATTCAGGGACATAAGGTGAAGAAGACAAAATGCCTATTTTCGGGGAGCTGCACCCCGCAGGAAGACACATGTAAAAGCTAATAAGTGACAGACCCCTGCGGTCACTTACCGCACCGTGCAGTGAGAGGTAGCATGCTGACACAGCCACCTGGGACGTGGCACTGAGTGACAGCTGCACAGAGCGCCGAGAAACCGGGAGGGTCTTCGAGGGAGGGGGTGGGATGGCAGCACAGCACCCAGGTGGCTCTCACTGACCTAAAGGAAGGAGCAGCCTCAGAGGAGCAGGAGGTAGAAAAATCCTGCTGATTCTGACCCCGCCGGTGAGGTAGACTTGATGGGAAGTGGAACGGCTCCTTTGTGCCGATCAAACCACGCTCACCAGCAGTGATTTTCCTCCTCCATCTTTTGCGTCTGCTTCCCTGGAAGTGACTTCGCCCGTTCCTACCTGTGGGACGCAGGCAGCAGCAGAAGGAAACGGGGCCAGCCATCCAGCGGCTCCACTCAGAAGCTGGCACTGACCCACCCTCCCCAGGGGAGGGTCAGCCTGAGTATTGGCAGAGGGCTGGGGACATCCAGTTCCCTGGGTCGTGGCTTCAGGAGGCTGATCCACGTGACACAGGTAGTAACTCAAGGGTCCAGGCCAAGCAGACCAAACTTAGAGCCGTGCGAACTCAACATACACTGAGAATTAATTGTGAGTGGTTTTGCACTGAAATAGCCTTTACAGGATTGGACGAGGGGGTCCTAACAGCTGGGGACACGAGTTCCAGAGAGAGGAAGTGGTCAGGAGAGACATGGGAGCCCGGTCCACCCACTCCACCTACCGAGCCCCTGCCCGGTACCCACCCCTCTCACATCCCCAAACAGCTCAGTGTGGGGACCTCCGTAAATGCCACAGGTCATCCGCAGCCCTCAGCTCTGGAGGAGAAAGCTCATCCCCCCCACCCCACTCCCGGCTCCGGGAGCAATTTTCATTGCCCCCTTTTCTTGTACCCCAAATGCACATAAGATCTAAATAAATAAAAACCATGTGTTTTCTAAGCGCATGTCCCTCCAGGACTAGTCGCTGGGCCTCTTCTTTCAGCCCGATCGCTGCTCCTTGTCTCTCCCGTGGAGAAAGTCTGGGGCTCCCACACTCATGGCCAGTGCTTGCGGCGCTGGGTCATTGTCAGAAACGTGGATTCGAAGAGTAAGGTCTTCAGAGTTCACTGGCCATGGAGCTAAAGGAGGACCCAGCACACACCGGGTTAAGAAACATAATCCTATTCAAAAAGGATACATTTTTGTCACTGAAGCGTCTGCGTGAATAATCAGAGGAGTTTCCACAATATGAATAAGAAAGAATGAGTCTCGGTCCCTCCCCCACCGCTGTCTGGTGTGGCCCCCTCCCTAGCGCACGGTTCCCTGAAGCACAGGAAGGGACAGCCGTCCCGTCCCTTCATTCAGTCCTTCAGCAGCTGTTCATTATGTCGCCTTCGTGCCTGGCATTGCCTGTGCCCTGCCATCCTCGCCCTTCAATCCTTCCCGGCAGGATTCTGCATCTTCTCTCTCTGCGAAACCCTCTCACGTGTCACCATGTGATGAGATGGGAAATGTAAGTCCCCTGGGAACCAGTGGGCGTGGGCACGTGGCCCCAGAGGCTCTTGCTGTCGTGGGTCTTTGCTGAGAGTTCACATTGTAGAAATGGGCAGAGCAGTGAGCAAAAGGGACACAGCTGCCCAGGGAGGGTGACGGCCGGGCTGTGGAGAGTGCGGGGAGGGAGGCTGGGCCATCTCAACATTGCTGTCAGGGGGGCGCCCTGCCTGGTCTCCTTAGTGTGTGGCCTGGCTGGTCTCTGTGGCCTCTCTTGGCAGGGCAGGTGGCACCTGGTGCGTGGGCACCTGGAAGGTGGACTCCTTGGGGTGTCCACGTATCTGCCCTGGGCCCGGCTCTGAGGGACCGATCCGGCTGCCTGTGAGTCTGCCCTTTCCTCCCACCCTCACAAAACCTGTATTTTTGTTGCTTATCTATGCGCCCTGTCCAGCAATCAGAGGATTTGGCAGCCAAACCGTGTGCTAACTGTCGCATGGCCCCGTCCTCAGAACTGACTTTCTCAATTGCTGGCGAGCACTTCACTAGAGGCTGGGCCAGCTGCATTCTGGGCTGCGAAGCAGCGCGTAGCCGGGGGTGCGATTTCCCAGCCCCCGTCCTTCCTGCCTGTTTAATGTCCTGTCCCCTTTGAGACGGTTCTGATTTTGTAAGAGCCTTGCTCTTCACTACCTGTCAATGTAGCCCTGATAAAGTTTCGTTAAAAAGGGCCTGGAGGTCATTATTTTATGAATTGAGGAACTCCTGAATACAAAAACGTAAAGATCCAAAGGAATGAATCTCTAATGGCTAATTTGTGGCCCTCTGCCTGGCAGCTGGGGAGATACATTGAGGCAAACAGGCCTTCCCATGTCTCTCAAATTCTGCACATACACGCCTGCTGGTTTTGTAGGTTTGGTCTATCCGAAAGAATGGCTCGTCGTGGGAATATCAGACGTTAGGTTCATTCAGTACTTTTGACCCGTGTTGGGGGCCCCTGCAGGACTGTCCACCACTCCGGCCTCGTGTGCAGACGTCCCTCGTCTCCTCGTCTGCTCACCTGACCTGCTCAGTCCCTGGGCTCCATCATGGTTTCCTTCGTGTGCTCTGGTTTCAGACACTCATTTGCTTTCTAATGACTCGCCTCTGTTTTCATTCCCAGTCTAGCGTCAGCCTCAATTGCAAACACCCCCAGGAAGCCACACACTGGGCCCCATTCAGCTCCTGCCGTGGTGAGAATGAACAAGGAACCCAGAAGAGTTTTCTTAGATTATTGCCAGAAAAATGTGTCTGCCAGCCTCAGTGTTTATAAAAAGCAATGTCACTTCCCCATAAGCCGCAGTGTTTATTAAACACGTAATAGGGAATTCATATTCCAGCTCAGTGTCTGTGTACTTCGGTCTGAGTCACGCGCAGCTGCGTGTTTCAGGAAGGAGGGTTTAAAAGGAGGCTGAACTCCAGCTCACAGCCCCAAACGCAGGCCGTGTTATGGGCACTGGGTGTCCTGCTCCACCCGGGCGTCCCCTCCTCAGGGGCGGGCCCATGGTTCCCACACCGGCACGTGGACATCTGCTGTGGCCCTGACGGCGGTCCACACCCCGCCATGTGACGCAGCCCCTGAGCGATGAACTGAAATAGGACTGCGTAATATACCTGCTATGATGGGCCTCTGCCCACGGCCGCAGCACCCCAGGTCCGGCGGTCTGGCCATTCCCAGCAGCCAGCACAGGCTCCTGTCCTCTGTCACTGCACTTGCACGTGTGTGCGTGTGTGTCCATGTGTGTGACCATGTGTGTGTCCGTGTGTGTCTCTGTGTGTCTGTGTGTATCCATGTGTGTCCGTCCGTGTGTGTCCGTGTATGTGTATGTGTGTGTGTGTGGGGGTGTGCACGCTCACTCACCACTAAAGTCAGATCGTTTTCAGCCATTTGTTTGAACACATCTCTGAGCCAAGACATGTGGTTGGATCTGTTGATAGAGGGTCACTTGGCCCCTGCCCAGTTCATGTGACCTTGAAACTGACTTCTGAAGGACAAGAGGTAGCAGTTGTGTGAAGCAAGGGAAGGGGACGTCCCAGGTGGCGAGGGACAGTTGGGGTACCGTTGTGGTGGGAAGGTGTGTGGCATCTAGAGGAGCAGACAGGTGGGGGGGACGCAGAAACCCTTACAGACACGAACCGCATGGCCTCACTCACTGCGCTTCTCTCTGAGGTTGTGATGGAAGGTCTCATTTTGCCCGTAAGATTGCTCCACCAAAGGTGGTTTCTGAGGGTGGTTTTACCAGTCAGTGAGTGTGAAGAAACGGCCAAGGATTGAGGGGGCCAGTCAGCAAGCTCTGAGGGGAGCTTTGTGACATTATGTTGCCCTGTTGACCCAGCATTGAGTTTCTCTCAAATCCTTGTTTTTATGGAAGTGGAACAGTACTGAGTTTTAATTGGTTCACCAAATTCCTAAATGGAGCACTTTGCATGTGTGAGGTCTACTTCTGAGGGCTCTTGAGAAAGAGGGAGCCAAGTCCAAGAGCAGGATTTGCCCCCAAAGAGCCTGTGTCCTCATGTGAGGGGGCCCGGGGGTGGGAACGAGCTCAGAGCTGTCGCAGAGTGTGGTTTAGTGTTGGATGTCATGGCAGCGGGGTGAGTGGGAAACAGGCAATAAGGACGTTCCCGCACCAGGGACTTCCTGCAAGGAACATAGGTCAAGGGCACTAAGATTTGGGCCCCCCAAGGAGGAGCAGGAGATTTTAGGCAGAGATGGGGGAGCGGTTGCCGTTTTCCTGAGGAAAATGCACATCTGCAAACAGATAATGAGCAGATGGCGAGGCTGGCAACTTCTGCCCTAAGCCAGTTACATCCCGTCTCGACGCCACACGAAGTCCCTGACTCACGTCACTAGGAGCAGGACCGTTTGTAGGTGAGCCTTTCAAACCACGGTTGCTTACTGCCTTAGTTTGCTTCCATTAGGGCGTCCCAACCAGGTGCCACCTGCCGAGTGGCTTAAACAAGAGGAATGCAGGGTCTGCCAGGTCAGGGGCCAGAGGTCCGAAGGAAGCTGTGGGCAGGTTGGTCCCAGGGCTGTGAGGACAGGGCTTGCCCTGCGGGGTGCCGTCTCCCTGTTCTCCTGGTGTCCTCCCTCTGTGCCTGTCTGAGTCCCACGTCCCCTTGTTATAAGGACATCAGTCCTGTTGGGTTGGGGCCCATCCTACTGACCTCATCTTAAATCCTCAGACCTCTGTGCAGACCCCGTCTCCACATAAGGTCATATTCTGAGTGTTGGTGGTCAGGCTGCAACACAGGAATTGGAGTGGGACGCAATGCAACCCATGCCGTTCACCATGATTGCTTTTAGGTAAGCTGCTAATTACCAATAGAGCGACCCGGTCCAATGCTGGGATCGGACCATTTTCTGTCAGCAGCAGGTAGCACTTCAGGGATGACACAGGGAAGGGATTAGGACAGACACGTGCTTTCTTTTTGTTTTACTTAGCAATCGAAGCATTACTATGTTGGTGTATGTCAGAGAGAGAGGCAGAGGGGGCGGGGAGAGAGGGAGAGAAACAGAACACAGTTTGACAATGAGATTGATTGTGCGTGCTGGTGCGTGACGACTTCTGTCCTGAATTTTGGACACATGACGAGCAAACCAGCAAGCCTGCGGCAGTTGTTTGTACGTGAGTCAGGACTCGTTTGTCCTGATCGATAACCAGCCTCAGGGCTTTCAAATATGAATATTAATATTGGGATGGATAAATGTGGCCTGGACAGATTTCCTATTCTACCTCCTTACTGGGATTCTTAAGGTTAAAGAATGTATGAGGTCGGACAATTAAGTTCACAAACTTGTCCTAGAAAAAGTGCTACGTACCTCATTGCTAATTATCACTATGGTCACCTTCAAAGTACTCGCTTTGGGAAGCTATGCACCAATGCCAGCGCCTAGTCCACCCTTCAAAGCAATTTTGGAACTCTTTTTCTGGAATGGCCATCAGAGCTGTCGTTGTATTACCTTGATGTCCTGAATGTCATCAAAATATCTTCCTTTCAATATTTCCTTTATCTTTGGGTAAAGAAATAAGTCACTGGGGGCCAGATCAGGTGAGCAGGGAGGGTGTTCCAATACGGTTGTTTGTTTACTGGCTAAAAACTCCCTCACAGACAGGGCCGTGTGAGCTGGTGCATTGTTGTGATGTAAGAGCCATGAATTGTGGGCGAAAAGTTCAGGTCGTCTAACTTTTTCACGCCACCTTTTCAGCACTTCCAAATAGTAAATTTGGTTAACCATTTGTGCAGTTGGTATAAATTCATACTGAATAATCCCTCTGATATCAAAAAAGGTTAGCAACATCATTGCAACAAGTTCGGGAACTTAATTGTCAGACCTCGTGCAAAATGCAATACACGTTAAAAGAAGGTTCTACTTGACTGTCACCTGTAGCTCAGAGCCCCTTCCCCACCCGGAGCCTCTCTGAGAACAGTAACTGTCGCCCCAGAGAGGAGCTCTGCTTCCTTTCCTCTCACTCCGGCAGTGACCACGACTCTCCAGTGTGACGGGTTAGCAGGCGCTGAACAGGTAGGTGCCGTTGTTGACACCTGAAGATGTGGCTTGACTCCCATTTGGGGCGTGTCATTCCATCAGCCAAAGTTGGGAAAGAATATGAAAGAGAAAATATGCGTGGTCTGTACTCGAAGAAGCTCAGAATTCATTTTGCCCTGATTTGAAGATAAATTAAAAAGACACACACATAAAACAGAGTAATGTACAACTGATGGAGTTCAGAAAGCATTAGCCAGAACCCGTGTGTGAGCTGGTGCTGTGCTGATGTCCGTCCTCAGGCCCCTGGGGTGATCTGTGCCCAGCCTGCTTGCCTGGGGCGGGCGTGCTCAGACTCCTGTCCTTTCCTGTACACATGGATAGAATTTCGGAAATGTAGCTGTTACACGCAGCCATAAACATTCAGTATAGCAGCCAGGACCCTTTACTTGAGGAAGGAGAAGCGATTGTTATGCCACAGACCCAGACTCAGTGGTCCGTTTGCCCCGATGCTGCTACTGGAACAGCCCCGAGAGGACCCAGCCTCGTTTTGCTGTTCTCATGATTCAATCCCGGGCTTGCAGGCTACGTGACGCTGGCCCTGCTTTCACAGTCTTCTTGAGAAAGATGTTACAAGATCCCTCTACAAGTCTTTCATACCTTGAGGGATAGGTTTCATCTTAGTGAAGACATTTGAAAATCAGAAAAGGGTAGGAGAGTGGCATCTGTCAAAGGGAATCATGAAATTGACTTGTGTCTCCTCCAAAAAATGAGCAGGTTGATTCCTCTTTCACCTAAAGGTTAGAAAATTCCCTTTCTGTCACTCAAGCTCTGGACTTGAGCACCCACACTGTGTATGCACCTTATCAGCTTTACTTTCCTCTAATCATTTGGAAGAAGAATTCAGTTTATTCTGTGGTGGTGTTGGTGGTGTTACAGATAGACATCTGGAGATTCTTCTTGTCTAAGCTGGGGGACCCCCTGGGGACAGTACACTGAGCATCGCTGGAAGGGCTCGCACAGGCCTGGAGGGTGAGTGGCGGGTGTGCCAGCCCTGGGAGAGGCTAAACCAGAGGGGTCCAGCCCACAAATCCTAGTTCTCCCACTCTGGGCTGGGACTGAGGATGCTGGTGGCTGAGCCTGAAAGAACGCTTGTAGTACAGGGGACACAGGCGGGGAAACAGCAATTACTCTCAAAATTACTATAAAAAGGGATAATTAGTCTCAGGCTGTAGGTGGTACAGGAACCTACCAGAAAGAGCACCTGAGTTGACCTGAGGGCAGGCGGGTGAGGCCTCGTGGGTGAAGGAGAATTTAAGAAACAGAAATGAAAAGCTGAGGCTCTGAAGTTGCCAGGAGGTTGTCAGCGAGTCATGTGGTGGGAAGCGGTTGCTGGCACAGGTGGCAGTGTGCACAGAGACGGAGGGCCCAGAGAGCATCTGGAGCTCCCCTGCTAGGTAGGCTTACCTGGTTGGATGCAAATGTGTCGGACAAATAGTAGGTGGAGTCAGAGCTGGACCAGGAGTCAGAGCCTGGTTGTGAAGACCCTTCCGTGTCACACAAAGGGCCTCTGTAGGTGACAGGGAACCACAAAATTAATCTGAGCGAGGGAACTGTGGTCACATCTGCTTCTTAGGATGGTTTTGAGGGTGGGGAGCAGACTGGTAGAAGTGTGGCTGGGGAAAGAAAGGTTTCGGGGAACTTCTGTCCAGGAGAGCATGTCTGAGGGGGACATGGACAGGAAAGATGGAACGACTCTTTAGGGACAGACTTAGGCTTACTAGGACTTTATAACTGCTTACGGATGGAGGACTCTGGAAGGGGTGCATCTCATGTTTCCTACCTGGACAATTGGCTGGGTGCTGGCTGGACTCATCCACTGAGAACAGTGATGGAGAAAGAGCAGGGGGCAGAGAAGACGGGAAATTCAGACTTGGGGACATAAGGCTGAAAGGGCCACATCAGGGCAGGAAGGTAAAGAGCTGGTTGGATGTACAGGTCTGGACCTTGGAGAGAGGTCAAACCTCAAGGTCAAGGGGGGGGGTCACTGACGTTATCTGTAGTAATGGAAGCCACAGGCACACATGTGACTTTTTATGGAGCATAGGAAGCACCCAGGGCACAGCCAACATTTGGGAGGTGAGCACATGAACAGGCCACTGGCAGGGAGCCGCTGGGAGGAGAAAGGGTGAGACCGGAAGTGCTGACAGCAAATGTGGGGGAAGGGGGCAATTCAAGTAGGAGACGAAGAGGAAGGATGGGATGAAGACGCCCTTCGTATGTCCTCGGCTCTTTGACAACCGTGGCGAGAGCCATTTTGAGGACAAATGAGGATGGAAAGCCAGCACTTGGGTGGCACCCTGAATAGGCAGGAAAAGAAGATAGCTGAAATAAGGCAGATACTCTATCTATAAATACAGCTACTATGCAGCTACTAACCAGTACTGACCGAGCTAGTCATAAAATAAATGAGAAGAAGGGTTTGTTTGTTTTTCTTATTCGGGGAGGATATGAAAATATTCGTGTGTGAAGGGGAGGAGAGGACAGGTGGAGGGGCGCCTGTCTCTAGGGAGAACAGCTCCTTGCTTTTCCTCTTTGTTTCATCTACAGAACTTTGTGCATCTTTTAAGTGTTTCCTTGTGGGTCACCCCTCTGTGTTTGGCTGACCCAGGCTGCGGGGAACTGCCTGTCTCTGTCCAAACTCCCGTCCTTGGTGATCGTTATTGGAGGATGTTATTGAATAGTAACAATATGCAGAAATGCAAATAATTGCATTTAAATAGCCTTACCACGGAGGAATTTATGGTCAGGATGGTGAGAAACTTACTTTACTTTACTTCATTTTGGATGATCCCCTCCTATCTCTGCTGGCACCAACCATAAGAAAGTTTCACTTGTATGTTTTCTCCCAACAAACAGCAGAGCCAAGAAAACCTTACTGCATTTATCTCGTCACCCAGTTGAACGGTTCTGGGCTTGACAAAAGCTTGTCTTCATGGATTGTGGTGGAATTTGCACCTCCTACATGTAAGACCTGCTGTGTGTTGTTCTTTGTATCGAGAATACTATGTTGACACATAGTACGTGCTCAATTAACGCTAAATTAGATTTTGTGCCCATTGCATTATTTCTGTGTTGCTACCGTTCACCAGTGCCTGGCAGCCATATTGAGGCGGATGTGGTCTCATGCCCGCTTTACAGAGGATTAAATTAAGGCCAGAGGATTAAGCAACTGCTTCAGAGGGATGCCAGCTGTTGACATCGCTGGGTGAATCTTGAGATTCAAATCCAGATTTTAATCTTCTAAAGTATCTAGAAATCAAATAACACATTTATTTATTTATTTTTCCTGGAGAGGATTTCAGGAAGAAGGCAATTTGATTTTGCCGCATGCAGACTTTGATGTGCTTATTCGCAGAGCTTGTTACAGATGTTCCCACTCCCAGAAGGGCTGAGGGGCGAGGGGGTGTGTGCCTCTTAGGGTGGGCGTACTGACTCCTTTAAGAGAAGAAAAGACAACTCGAGAGGCAGATATAGTCCCTTATACCTGCCACACTTATTATTAATAGTTTATGAGTCTCTGCTAAATCTCTAGGGCGTGATAAATCACATCCTTCCCTGTGAGAACTTGAGCTGAACATAAGCACTGAGTTAGAACAATGTGTGGTGCATGCTTACAATCAGCACGCCGCAGAATCCGTCAAGGTTTCGGCAAGTACAGAAGCCCGATACAATTTTCAAAGGCTGACTGTAGAAAACTCCAAATCTTTGCATAGTCAAGTATATCTTCATCTGGGAGAAAATTATTTTTGTACGTCTTTTCCTAGAAGAGTTTTCACGTTCTCTTCTATAATCTTGTAATGCAGTGAGATGGTGGGGGACAGAAAAAAAATGCTGCAGCAGTGAAACGAGGTAGGTCAGACGGTATTCCTTGAGAACCCCTGAAAATAAATGGGAATATAGCTTTCTCTTCTTTTATTCAGTTGTCTCCCCCACTTCTCAGAAAACATTTTTTCATTTTCTTTACCTTTTCAGAGTGCCATCCCATCTCTATTTTATTTTATCCTGAAACCCATTAGAATTAAAGAAGGGTTTTGTTATCACTGACACTTCGCAGATAAGGAAACTGGAGTCAAGGGAGTCTGGGTAATTTGCCCAAGGTCACAGGGCTGGTTAGAGATGGAAGCAGGATGATCGGGCAGATCTCCCTGCAATTTTTTTTTAAGTAAAACAATATTTAATCTCTTCAATATTTACCCTCAAATACTGTGTGTTTTCACTCATTCAAGAATTGGTGTGGTTTGGGGCACAGAGGACATCAGGACGTGAGTTGCAAGGAGGGTCCCAGACCCCCTTCCTCTAACTCACTGCCCTGTTTGGGCAAGTCTGTCATTTTTCAGTGGCACAATTTCCTCCTGTGTAAAACGATGGATCTGGAAAACGATGGTTGCCTGATTATCTGGGCTAAACTTTGAGATTTGAGATTTGAGATTTTTTTTTTTATGCTGTTATATCTGCAGGGGTTCTCCAGACAAACAGAACCAACAGGTGTGTGTGTGTGTGTGTGTGTGTGTGTGTGTGTGTGTATACACATACCTAAAGAGATTAGAAATTTTAATGTCATTAGTTTTGCAATTTAATTATCAAAAAAGCAAATTCTTTCTTTAAAAGAAAGAGACTTATTGTAAGGAATTGGCTCATGCAATTCTGGGACTGGTGAGTGTGAAGCTGGTAGGGCAGGGCAGCAGGCGGGACAGTCAGGGATGGTTTTTATGTTACCATCTGGGGTGCAGTTACTTCTCCCCCTGGAGACATCAGTGTTTGTCCTTGGGGCCTTCAGCTCATCAGGTAAGGCCCATCCCCGTTATTGAGAGCAATCTCCTTTACTTATAATTCAAATGACTGTAGATTTTAACCACATTTACAAAATGCCTTTACAGAAACACGTGTTTGACCAAACAACATGGCACCGTAGCCTATCCAAGTGGACACGTAAGATTAGGCCACATGATGAGATGTCTCCTTGGACTGTGACATGTGTCCTTTTGGACCAAAGACACATCAAACAGCCGGCCACTCACTCGAGGTGAAGTACGTACTGCCTCACCTAGTTTATTTAAGTAAACTAAATATATTTTTGGAATTTGCTGCGGGCCAATTAACAATGGATTGCGGGCCGCAGTTTGGACACCCCTGGGTTAGAACAACAGAAACACGTCCCAAGCTCTCGGAGCACCGTCTGCTCTGCATGCACCCTCCGCTCCCTCTCCGTGTCACAATATTTACATGTGGGTCGTGATGGAAAGCTGGAGGGGGACTAGTGTCCACCAGCGGTGATGAGTTCAGAAACTCACTAACAAAAGGCATTTGGTGGCAAGAATTAATTGTGGCAAGTCCCAAAGGCAAGCCAAGAACTTGGCCCCCTCTGGCTCGGGGTCCGTCCGTTCTTCTCCCCGTGCTCACCAAGGGTAAGAGATGACAATAACAGTGAGCTAGGACGTTTCTTATCTTTTTTTTTTTTTTTTGCCGTAATAGACACAGCGGGGTCTGCACTGGCTTCTGACCTGCGCCCCACAGCACCTGACTGCAGTAACTCTGTTCCCCGCACGCGGCAGGCTTGTTCTTCACGGGTCCCAGAGAAACCCACGTGTGCCAGTGACGCTCATGGTGGTGCAAACACACGGGCTCGGCCAGGGCAGGACCCCCACTGCTGTCATCGGATTTGGGGGATGCAAATGGTTGCCCTTGTTTTTTATAGCAGCGTCCTACAGAGAAGCATCGGATTTGTTGAGACAGTAAGAGAAACACATGAATGGCAGACACTTCAGGTGGAAAGCCCAATTGTTAGCTTTTTCCTAATTAATTCCCATATGGAAGAATTGAATAGAGTTCGTTGTCAACTGAGTTTGGTGTGGGGAGAGCTGATTGCAATGAGATTGATACCAACTCCCCTTACAAACCGTACTTCTGGGTTTGGGTGCTATGCAATGTGATGCTCCTTTCTTCACGTTTTATTTACCACGTCCTGTTCTCATTCTCTCTGTGTCTCTCTGTCTCTCTGTCTCTCTCTCTCTGTGTCTCTGTCTCTGTCTTTCTCTCTCTCTCAGCACATGTTTAAGACCTGAAATTGGTGTGTGTGCTCAATTAACTTGCTGGCACTGTTGGTGTTGAATGAGTTTACACAAGTGCTTGGTGAGAAGACTGTAGAGGGGTCCCTTCAAGGTGGCTTCAGTCCCTGTCACATGCCCTTGACTGTGTGTGTGTGTGTTCTGAGGGGTCGCTATGTGGACCACGGGCAGATACAGGAATGTGCACAGAGATGTGGTATATACTTTAAACGCTAATTGAAAATGACAAGTCCTATTCCACGTGGTGGCCCCAATGTACCGTCCCTCCGGCAGTGTATGAAATACACATTTCCCTCGCTTTTTCTGATAGATTGGGTTTTAAACACGTAGAATCTGGGCAGACTCATGAGCATTTGTGATTTCCCCCCAGTATTTTTAGACAACATATACTGCTCTGTGAAGTACAGAGAGGCAAGACTACTTAGGAATGAAACTGACTTCTGTCTATCAAATTTACTGCAGATGGTGACCCGCGTGAGTGCCCCTCCCCTCAGCATATGGCATAACGCCAAGGTCATCATGGGAACAATTTTGTATCTTCTTTGGAATTCTGTGACACATCCTTTTGAATCTCTTCAGAAACGGGGGGCAGCAAGGGATCCCTTGGAGATAGATTTTTGGTTTCTGAAAACTGTCCAAAGCCGTTGGGAGCCAGACCTGCAAATGAGGTGTGTGGCCACCACTGCGGGCTCAGACGTCTGGGGCCATGAAGCAGTGAGCTTGTCTTCTTTGCATAGAGACCATTTGACCACTGGAATAATTTTCGTTTCTCAAAACAAATTAGTCCCATTCTTTGTAGTCACATGCCATCTGACTCAGGAAAAATTCTTGTGGGTAAAACCTGTGGGTATTTGCTCTTCTCATTGCTGTGAAAGAAAGGTCACTGACGGTGGATATGGGAGGGAAAGTGGAAATTGAAAAGTGGGAGCAATATGGAACTTGGTCCCAGGGGAGCAATACGGCACTTTCTTCACTGAACTTAGCAGTCTTTGGCTGGGACCTTAATTTAAGCCAAACACTACAGCCCAGCTCACTGTCAGCACCTGAGGTTTCATCTCAAAGGAAAGGTGTGTGGTTCACCTGGCCAGGTGCCTGGTTGCCAGGTAGTGGTCACTGCATTTATTACCTGTCTCACTGAGTGTGTCTGGGTGATCTGAGATCGCATCATTGCCTGAGGACAGAGGTCCCTTTTCACTGGTATCTCCTCAGGAAAGCATCTCGTGTTTCACGGGAGCTTTCTTTCCAAAGGCCACTCCACTCTGCAAGGACGTGGGTGGCATGGGCCGTGCTGCTCTTCCCTCTCCGTGGGGCACAGCAGCAGGTTAATGAGGTAGCTGGGAAATCCTGCTGTGCTTTCAGTTTCCCAATGTGATTCTGCCCATTTTATGACAACTGTTCCCTGCAAATGGCTCAGACCTATTTGAAGGAGCCTCAGAATAACAAGACTCTCCAGGAAGGTGCGAGAAGCAGATGCTGAGAACTGTGGTTGTTGGCGCATATCCGGTCCCCTGTCCTTGCAGTTCAGCTGCTCACTGAACTCACCTGGCTCCATCGGCGTCAGGGATCCGAGAGCGGTGAGCTGAGACCTGTCTCCTCTGCTTCTCCTCTGGGGACGAGGACACACCCTGCCCCTCGCCACTTGCCCACGGGGGCTGCTTTGGCTTGGAGGCGTAGGAGGTCGGGCCATATGGAGCATGATTCCAGGAGAACAGAGATGCTCTTCTCGAAAGGGGATGCACGCTGTTCTCTGCATCTGTCCCTTCCCTGCCCAGAGCACCTGGGCAGCCACCGTGTGCATAGCTGGTGGCTGATGTGTTTCCTGTACCAGCACCCATCCCACAAAAGGGGTGCACGTAGCTGGGGAGAAAAGAAACCAGACAGCACCCATCTCCCCGAAAGCCTGTTTAAAGGTCACCCAGATGGGTCTTCGTAAAACGTTATGTAAAAGAGCCTGAGTGGGTGACTGTCTGAAAGGGAAACGCTGGGAAGGGCAGTGGGAACGCTGAGCGGCAACCCTCCCATCGGACCCGGTGTGGACGCCAGCCCCGCGCAGTCGTTTTCTGTTTTGTTTTGGATTCACTGGTTCGTGTTAGGTCCTTATGCTACTTGAGTTTTCTCTACGGGATTTGACACTAACGACCACTCGTCCCTGTTGGAGGTTTGGTCTTCCCTTTGTTACCGTGATAACACCTGCTCTTGCGTTTTCTGGAAACCCACCCAGTTCCGTCCTTTTTGCCTCCGGACTCTTCCTCTGCCTGGACTCTCAGCAGTGGTGTTTCTGGCCATCCTGTCCTCGGTCCCGTTCGTTACCTGACGTCACTGTGCTTTCTGTTTACTCCTATGGTCTCATATTCCACAACCATCACACCATGGGTTCAATCCCAACCCGTCTGGAAGCTTGATTTTTATTTTGCCACTTCCACACAAACGTTTCCAAATGGAGCACTGAGGAGGCCTCGTGCTCAACACATCAGAAAGGAAACACACCCACTGCCCCTGGAAACTTTCTCTCCTTCCTATTTTTCCTACCTCGGTTAATGGTACCACCATATATACCCCCAAAGGAACAATCTAGAAACCCGAGAATCAGCTTCCATCCCTGATAAGCATAGCATGTTACGTCATTTAGCTCTCGGTTTCCCTTCAGGAGATTTCCTGGCATTTTGAACCCCAGTTGTTGCTAGGAGCCACTGACGATGGGCCAGGGCTCTGCCCAGGAGCGTGTGACGTCAGTGTGACAGGCCAGCAGCCCACAGTCAGCGGGTACAGCAATCCTCTGCCCGAAATTGCCTGGAGCTCCTTGCAGTGAGGGGCGGGTTTTGGCGTCACAGCCCCATCTTTTCTGTGACATAAAGAAAATAACGTGTAGTCTGTCTAGCCACGTCGTCCTGCACACGACCACTGACGGAGTACTTGGAAGGTGGACCTACGTGTGCAGATCCAATAGCCTGCAAGGAAGCAGGCACACTGAGCTTGACCTGCCTGGGACGTCTCAGGCCTGGGTGACCTCTGCTGCCTTCTAGCGGGGCCACCGCCTTTTCTCCCCGGGGCCGAGCACGAAGGCTTGTGGGACCACAGCGATGGGCCACAGCTTCGACTGGGTGTGTCCCCGGTCAGCCCCTCGCACCTTTCCTCATAGGCTCTCCCCGGACTGGGGGTAATTCAGTGGGGGAGCTGCCGTAGGCAGGCGTCTTCATAGTGGACCGGGATGGGGTCTGTCACGTTTATCCTGTGGAAGCGTGACCATCGGGCTGAGTACTTTCAAAGATTCAGTTCCTAGAGAAGGAACTATTGTAACTCGTCTGTTTCCTCCTTGGTGACCCCCCTCTGGCCCCCAAAAGGGGTTTGGGCTAAGTGGCTTCCAAGACTCCTTTGGGTTTCAGAATCTACAGCACCCACCCTGGTTCAGAATCATAAATGTGTGGGAGTGTGTAAATGTGTAAGAGCAAGGGTGGACTAGAACACACACACGCGCACACACACGCGCACACACACTCTAACACATTTAAGTGAGAGAGCATTCTTCCCCTCCCCCTCTCTCTTAAGCCTCTCCTCAGGCCTCTAAGGCTCACTTCCCAAGCACTCTGCCCTGAGGGTCAGCTGCAAGGAGCCCCAACGTGAAGTCCTTCCTTGAGCCTTTAGTTTCATTTCCGGGGCCGTTGGCTCACACTTGAAGTCAAGGCTCCGGTGGCCAGAGGGACCGTGGTCTGCAGCACTGGCTGTGGGCCGCTGTGCTCTCGGCTCCCTGTCGGCAGGCGAGGAGGGCGCCCAGGGCCGCAGACCAGGCTGAGCCTCTGCAGGGCTCAGCTACGCTGTCACAAGCACTCCGATCGCTGGGGATGCAGCTTAGCCATTCTCAGGCGTGTACATGCCGGGGCTCACATTTGGGTGAATACAGCTGAACCCCATCTCAGGGGATTCGGTTTGTTCAGTGCTCCTGTTTGTGTAGCAAACACGTGGTACCTGCCATGTGCCAGCCACAGCGGAGATGGGAGGACCCGCGAGGACCAGTCCAGGCCCACAGTGAGAAGGGTAAAGTGGACTGGAGAATCCAGGTCCCTATCCAAACTAAGAAAACCTAGTGGAAGAAATGTCAGATGTCAAAAGCAACAAGGCTTCTTAGCCTTGCAAAGAATTATTTCACTTACAAGAAGAGTCATCTGGGACACCACCCTTAGGCACAAATTTTGAGGCTAGATCACTGGAAATAGGACAAAAAAAGCCCCACAAAATGCCTGGGAACTTGAACCTATAGAGACTTTTTAGACTGTCTGTTAGAGAAATTTTACTTTACCAAAAGGTTATCTTTCAGGAAAATGGGAATCATTTTGCCCAGAGGCCCTTGTGAGTTCAGAGCAAAGTCTTGTTGTTATGGGTCTGCAGGGAATTGAGGCAGCTTGAACGAAAAGAGAAAATAGGGTACATTTTCCAAAAAATACCGCGATGACAGTTCTTTTTCTTTACTTGGCAAAGTAAGTCATACCTATAATTTCCCTGTGAGGCCTTGGTCAAGATAAGAGATTTCCTATAACTTTGGCTGAACCTCAAAACAGTGCAAACAGGACACAGAAATCAGAATAGTGATTTTCTTTATGTCTTCATTGCAGATCCTTGAAAAGATAATAAAAGCATCATAGCACAGAAATGAAAAGTGGAGGTTTTGAAGTCAAAATACCTGCGATCAAATAATGGCTCTATATCTCACTCGGTGTGTGATCTGAAGCAACTTACTCCACCTCCCTTAGCCTCAGTTTTCTCATCTGTAAAGTGGGGACAATGACAGAATCTACTTCACAGAGTTGTTACGAGAACCAACCAAGTTAATTATTGGAACACCCTTTACCAGGTGCTCAGCACATGGAAATTTCCCAGAAATTTCAGTGACTGTTGTTGTTTTGATTTTTATAATCATGATGACCTACAACGTGCAAGGTGTTGGGAGGGCCTTGAACTTGGGAAGGCATGGAGGCGGGTGTGCTGCAGACACGACCCAAAGTCAGTGTTTGTGAAAGAAAGAGAAGCTGCCATGAAGTCGGGGAGGAGACTGTAGAAGATGTAGGACCTTTAGAGCCTGGCAGCGTCGCCTGGTGCTAAATAGTGAGGCGTCGGGGCCGCTGTATTGATTCTCTTGGGGACATTTCTCTAAAACACAATAATGAGGAAACCAAATCTAACCAACAACACCATCCAAAACCGGTTCGTTCCACATTGCCAAGCGCCAGCCGAGGCTGAAAGTAAGGTTTCCCTCAGTGTGCCAGGAGGATTCTCTCTTCAGGGACTCAGACGTTTAAACACTAATCATAGAAAATGAATTTTGTTAAAAAAAAAAAAAAAAAGCAAGAACTTCAACTTTAGTCGAAATATGTCAGCGAAATAATTTCACAGTGAAAGTAAAAGGTCTGATGTTTAACCAGGTTGGGAGGACAAGAAATTATTTTCAAGGGAAGCAAAAAAATAAAATTGTTATAGCATTTAGCATTTTCAAAAGCTCAGCTGCGAGGAGGTTATAATGAGGGATGAAGGAACATTGCACACAGGGGAGAGACATAACACAGCAAGAGGGGCCCACAGGGACCCCAGTGCTGGACACAGAAATGAAATGTTAGGCCAGGCGTGCTCTTGAGGGTCATCGAGAGATGGAAGGGACATCGGGCTGCGAGCTGGCTCCCTCTGTCAGCTGCTCCGTCTCTGCTGCTCTCGCCAGGCCGACCCCTGACCTGCCCCCTCCCTACCATTGCCAACCCAAGCTTGGTGGCGTCTGGTTCTTTTTCATGTCACCAATGGGTCTTACATACATAAATCTTGGACTTTCCTTTCTTCCATCCCCTGTCTTCTATTGTCCTCGGCCCGATACAGTGGCATGTGCTCCAATGGTACCGTCGCACTCTCGCCACAGAACCGACCATGCCACACGTTCATGCGAGGGATGCTGGGAAATGCAGTCCTGGGCTGGCGGGCGCAGAGTCACGCAAGGGGGCACGTGCTTGTGGTTGACAGTGACACCTCCGCCGCGATTGGGACGGTTCTTCTACTCTGTCACGTGTTGCCACAGCTCCCATGCACATCCATCGCTAGGTTATCAGCTCCTTGGGATACGTGCTGAGGCTTCTTTATTGTTGCTTCCCCAAGACTCAGATTCATTTCTCACACATGTTTTACACACACACATACACACACACACACGCATGCATGTACTTTGCAGATGCAATTTTGGTCAACACGAGGTCTCTGACTATCATTTAACATACAAAATACATAATACACACAAATACAAAATTCATGTCAATCAACCCTTTATGTCATCAGTAAGGCTTGTGGTCACCACGGGCTATGACTCGCTCAGTTTTGGGGGGGTCAGAAGTTATACACGGGTTCTGACTCGTGGGAGGTCAGTGCCCCCAGTCTCTGTGTTGTTCACGGATCAACTGTATAACTTCTTTTCAAAAGAAAACACACACTCAATATGTTGTTTAAAAACTCTCTCTAGAGAGCGGTCGGGGGAGAAACATCCCTTTGGTCCCAGGGGTTGCACAGTCTGGTGTCTGGACTATGTTCCTTCTTCTGAAATCCAAGCCCCGTCCTTCTCGTTCTCAGGCCCCATTGGAATCAGAAAACACACATCCATTTGTCCCTCTGTAAAGATGACTTCATGTAGAAAACGGTTTGGGGGCTCCTTCCATGTGATGGTGTCTTCCTCAGAAAGTCTCACTGCCTTTGCTCTGTTGGTCTAAGTAGAGAAATAGGTTATCTTACGGACTTTTTCAAGGCTTGTTCTGAACGCCTTCCAAGGTCTGTTCATCTCATTTCTGCACGCCCTGCACTGGACACGATAGTTTTAATTAAGATGTGATCCAGCCAGGCGTGTGCTTAGATGTGCAGATCTGAAAAAGTGCCCTGAAGAAAAGATTGGGCAAATAGGAAGAACTGAACCCCCTTGTCTCAGGACACACTTGAAAGGACTCCCGGTCCAGAGCAGGGGCAGGAAAACCCCAGGGGTCACGCGGGGACTCAGTGGAGGCTCTGCAAGGTCGATGAGATGCCAGGACTCAGTCCAGCTTTGAGCAAGACTCACCGGTGAGCTTGTCCTTTAAAGTCCTGCACGTTCTCGATTTTTCAGGCATAAATGAATTTATCCTAAAAATTCCATAGATGATTTCAATTTCAGCAAGGGATGCCACCGACTTCCTTTGAGGAAAACTCGGGAAGCAGTTTGTAAATTCTAAGGGCAGGAGGCATTCGAACTTCATATTTCTCCTCATACAACCCCTCGCACAGAGATGGGCTCCTAAGTGGGTGCTCAAAAAGGTAAAGCCAAATCATTTCATTTCAATGAAGCTTTAGGAAAAAGAAGGAAACAAAGACGTGTGTAAAATGAGTTTGTTGTGCCGTCACGTTATCCCAGATTAAGGCTTGCTTGGTTCGGTTTGACTTTTTTATTTGTTTGGATGTTATTTGCTGTTTGGTAAAAATCGTAGTGCACCAAGATGTAAGATGTCATACCTTTGCATTGCATGGTGTCGCCCCTGTTGATTTATTTATGATCAGGAAACCCTCAGTGACAAGAAGCAGATTGAAATACAAATTGTTGTTGTTTTTGGACGCAGTCGGTGCCTAGCTGCTCAACCCAGGAAGACGCTGGTGTGGTTACTGCGGCTCAAAGGCCTTTTCATTTCGTGGCCTCACTCGCTGTCAGTCTCTCTCTGTGCACTGAGCAGGTTTGAAAAGCCACCCCAATGTAGGTCTGTTTCCCATAGTGTCAGAACAGAGCTCCTGGATGCTCACCCCCCTCCTAGGGGAGATGAGAGAGATTTCCCGTCCAGTCTGCCGAGAAGTGCCCTCTTGGAATGGCCATAGAACTAACACCCCTGGGAAGGGATGACGTCGGACCAGCATTTCTTTTTGCCCTTGGAAAACTAAACTAAGTGTCGGTCCCATCCCCTTCATGTTGGGCCTCAGTGCTTGGTCTCCTCACCCAGGAGCAGTGACACTGGACCGGGGGCAGCGGCCAGGTGAGTGTTGGTGGCCCTGAGCGCCACCCTGCCTTCCCAGGGTGAGTGGCCATCCCAGGTCCAGGGGTGAGGCGTGAGCCCAGACGACACACAAAGGTTTCTACATGTGCGTCTCCTTGGCACCGCTGATTTGTTGTCTGATTTAAATGTGCACCGTGCGGGTGTGTTAGTGTGGCATAGAGAAACGGGGTCCGCCTTCAGGGCAGGGGGCTGCTGTCCTTGTGAGGAGCAGGCAGCAGCCCCGTGGGTGGTGCCCTGTCACCAGCCAGCGTGGAACTGGTCAGGGCTTGGAGGGGAGTCGCAGGAAGGGGAGGACAGGGTGCCAGCTGGAGCTAAACGGGGGCACGGGGCCTGAACCCCGGAAGCCAGCCCAGAAGACACAGGGAGGAGCCCCCAGGGCAAGGGTGCGTTTGCTCCATGAGCTGCCCGCAGGTGGGTGGTTGGCTCCCCCTTTCCTGCCCTTGAGGAGGTGGGCGGGAAGGCACGGGAGGTAATGCATCAAGCAGGCTGACAAGAAGCTGGCGGCTTCGGCTCCGCTTCCCGGCCAGCAGGGCTGGCAGTGCTGGAGTGGGACACGGGGAGGGTGAGAAGCGCCTGGGACCCGGGTGCCAGCGAGCGAGGCCAGTGGCCGGCATGGCCGCCATGTCCCTCCTGATCGCAGCCCATCCGAAGGTGGAGACCACGGTGTCCTGGGGGGTCCCTGGCGTGCTGGTAAGGGGTGTGTTGGCGGCTGTGTGTGTGAAAGCGAACAGGCCGTGATGGCTTTACCTTTATGCTGTGGAGTGCGGATTGAGTCTTCAATCCCGTTTTTCTTTAAATCGTCCAAGTTCTGATCTCACCAGCCGTTTTCCAAACTTGAATGTCACCCAGTCTGCGGAGGAAGCAAAGAGGAGAGGGGTGAGGGAGGGAAGTCTTTCCCAGTCCCCCAGCTGAGGGGACATGGGGACGCCTGGGGTGGCCCTGAGAAGAAGCAGAGCCTGAGCTCAGGCCCTGCTCATTTGCTGGTGGGGATGGTCAGGCTGGGGCAGGGGGCAGGGGAGTGCTTCCTAGAGAACCAGGGAAATGAGAAACGGTGGAGACGCCAGCAGTCCCTCAGAGGAGTGAATGAACCCCCAAAGTGCCGTTTCTGTGAACTCTGGATTGCTATGGAGATTGCATTGTTTTCCTGAGACGTGAAAATGAGGAGTCAGCGAAAGGTGTGCGAGTGTGACGCATGGGCGCCAAGCGGGGGCGTGGGTGCAGTGACGGAGACGGATTATTCATTTCATTAAACAGGGATTTCTCTGCACAGAAAAACTCCATTAGCGTTTTGACCCAGCGGGGGAATCGATGTGTGTTTCCCGAGATAAGCCCCTCCCGTCCCCTCGTCCCCTCACAGTGACCAGCACCCAGTAAGGGTGGGGCTGGGATGGTGCTTCGGGGGTCCCAGCATTGTCACCAATGTGAGTGTGACAGGATGAGTGTGCGGTGTGAGAACACATGCGCAGTGTGTGAGTGAGAAGGGTGTACGTGTGCGAGTGGGTGTGCACTCGCGTTTGTAAGTGTGAGACCATGTGTGCATGTGTGAGACTGCGTGTGAGGGTGTGTGAATGTGTGTGAGCAAGGCTACGTGTGAGAGCACATGTGAGCGTGTGACTGTGAGCGTGTGTACGTGAGGGTGTGAGTGGCTGAGTGCGTCTCTTACCTGCGCTCAGGGAAGCACCTCTGCACACCTGCAGCCAGGCCTTCCGAGGTGCGGCTGCGACTACTCGAGTGGCCATTGGCTAAGTGTGTTGTCCCATCGGTTTCCTTCTGTGGGAGACTCGAAGAAACTTGTGTCAGAGCAGCTGGGCCAGTGATCTAACATTACACACTTAGGCTCTGTCTGCAGTGTTAGGTCTGGAAGGAGCCTCAGGAATGCAGCTCTGTCTTTTTACAGGTGGAGGTGAATGGTCTCTCTCGGTTGAGTGATGATAAAATCTAACTGGGCCGCATGTATCACTAACTCCCATTTCAGTGTGTTTCGCTATCACGTGCTGCCTCTTCCCTAAAAAGACTCAAAGGAAGAGAGTTACAGTGAGGGAATAAAAAAGTGTGACGCTGTTTTTAGGAAGGTGGACTGTCTCTCTCCTCATATCCTGTAACAGCAACTTCTCCGCCCGTGGCGCTCACACCGTCAGTTTTCAGTGAAACATCACGTAATATTCATGGAATAGTGGGGTGTGCGTCCGGGCACTACGCTGAAGATACCTAGGGGCTAATTCTTAAATCATTTTCATATCCAATATTAAATGTATTGTTAGCTACTCCAGCCATAGCTGAGATAAATGTCGCACCGTGGAGAGTGGCGTCTAGAGAACCATCCGTCTGCTAGAGCGACGGCAGGTTTAGGCTTGTGTGGAACGTAGGGCTCATGCGATACGGCTGTTTCTTTAGTGATTCCCAAACATCTGCGAGAAGTCGCCTGTAAGCCAGGGGTCTCAACTCACTTTTCTGGTGTTTTCTTTCTTTTTATTAAATGCTCTGTCCTCAAATTCTTATTCTATGGGAATTCTGATTAGTTGGGAAGTCATTTTTTCTAATTGAAATACAACTCGAAAGTAATATTGCCTTTGGGTATGAAATCCTTCCGTAGTGCCTGTGAAAAAATTAAACTGTCCTGTGCACAGATGTGCCTGCTGAGATGCCTAGCGGTGTCTGGAAGATGCTCGGAGGCTCTTCACTGGCCCCAGGCAGGCATCCAGCATCCGTCAGGGGGTGTGGGATCCAGCGTTAGGGCTCTCTGTTTACTTTGCATCTGCCTTTTTCCTGAGAGTTTCAGAAGCTTCCAAAATACACGTCCTTTAGTTTGTAGGTAATCAATGGCAGCAGTCCTCGCGGCAGCAGAGCCAGTGGCGTGTTTGAGGGCAGGTACCGGACATCAGCCACAGGTCGAGCGCCGAGCTTTCTCAGAGCGAGGCGAGGAGGGAAAGCCACGGGCAGGCCGTCCGCAGAAGTCAGCGGGTGGAACAGCGCAGCTGTTCCCTGGGCAGGCGCTGCTGGTGGAACCCAGGGGGGATTTCTCTCCAGGGTTCTTTAAGACGGACTGAAGGCAGATGCAGTGGGACCCAGGGATTTACTGGCTGCCGTGCTTGATAACGTTCCTCAAAAAAAAAATATAAAAAAAATACAGCTTTCCTTAGAAAGTGCCATCCACATATATTGACATATGGTAATTAAACGTAATTCAGAAAAGGTCACTCTTAGCGGGGATAAACGCACCCGGTGGGAGGTGGGGGTGCCTTCCCTTCCCTCTTAGTCCCACGTACCTTCACGTCCCAGATGAAGCACCATTTCCTCCAAGGAGCCTTCTCTGAGGGACTCAGGCCACACCGGTCACGGTCTTTCCAAACCTGTGGCATTTACTGACCTTCGATTTACTTCACAGTGAGGCAGCGTTGCCACATGGCTCCAGGTCTGTGTGTCGAGTGGGCAACGTCCCTCGCGGGCTGGGATGGCAGCATATGCTGCTGTAAAGCCAGTGTCTGGTTCGTGTCCTGGCACACAGTAGGCCCTCGGTTCTGTTGCCGTCGATGAGTTAACGCGAAGCTGGAGCCGCAGGTGGCACTGGAGACCACAGCCTCGAGCTTCCAGGGACGCTCTGTGCCGACATGTCATGGAGACACGAGAATTAATGCCATATTGAAGAGCAACAAGTGTCTGTTTTTGTTTCAGTTGGTATTGGTTTGAAGAGATAAATGATTTAGGGTAAAAACAGTAGTGTTCTGTATTTGGACATTTTAAAAACGATGATTTCTTCCGTGTTCTCATTAGGTAACCATTTCCTCCCGTTTTAGAAAGACCTGGAGGAAGAGAGAACATAGAAATTCATACTCACCCTTCAAGGCTCAGTCTGCAGTCTTTTCCTCCTGAAAACCTCGAGCCACCCCAGTACACACATGGCTGCCTCGGTCCCAGACACGCCTGGGTGACGTGGCTTCAGCCCTGAGGATTAATTGAAATGAGCCTTCTTCTTGTGTTTTATCAATATTTTATAACTACAGTATATGAGAAATGGTTTGGGGGTGGGGTGGGGCGGGGGGAACAGACCAGAAACACACACACACACTAGAATGTGTATTTTTTTTTTCCCTTCAGACTCATTGCTTTGGTAGTTGTCTCATGTGATTTCCTTTGAAGCCTTTGAAATGACTTTTAGGTTTTCAAGTTTTTAAATCACCCCAACGGATAACTTTTGCAAACAATCTACACACAACACAAAGTCATTCAGTGCCACGAATTCCAAATAAAACAAATATTCAAAACGGATGATAATGTGATATTAGGTCTGGTTTCCAAAAAACAGTTGCCCTAAAAGTCAGGAACCTGGTTGTGTCTGTTTCCTAAACGTGGGGCCCGTTTTGGAATTACCCACAGAGCGAACGTGCCCTCACCATGGCAGGGACACAGAAGTAAATGAGAAGGCAGCGTCCTCTTTGAAGTAAACATGGGTACCCCTCTCTCTCAGGACAGGGTGTCCATTCAGCCACACCGAGGCTCCGGTCGGAAGCCTGAATGCTGCGTCTCTTGCTGGATTGTCCTGCAGCCCCAGTGCTGACCTCCAGCAGCTCTCCTCATATGGAAACCATGGCTGGGCCGTCCAGGGTAGAACTAAAGGGAGCTGTCACCATGGGATGAAGTCCCTGCACCAGATGTCACAGTAGCCCCACTCCTGAGACTCACCTGCATTTTGGGGTGCCCAGAACCACCCCTGTCTCCCAGCTGGACCTGGGACCGCTGCTCCCTCTCTAACTGTCCTGCCCAAGGGTTAACTCCTGACATGTTTATCCGAACGCCTCAGAGATGGGAGCCTCGTTTCTTTTTAGGATATATTTTGCCGTGATCGCTGGTAATGAGTGAATCATATGCCATTTATAAGTCAGTTTCATGCATCACATTTTAGTGAGCAGATCCTCTGAGTGAGGCGTGCACCTGGGGGTCAGCTCGGGCTTGTTTCCAGGCCTCCAGCTTGCTCACCTCTAATAGGCTTTCTCAGAATGAACACGCACACACACACACACACACACACACACACACACACATACACACACATACACACACACACACACGCCTGTTTTATATTCAAACAAGCTGGTCATGCTTATGTACATACAGCCTTTCCCTTATCTTAGGTCCCACAAAAATGAAGGCAGCTGACAATCGGATCAGGCAAATGCATTTATCAAACATTCAGCCACAATTAGTCCCCGGACATCCAGACCACGCAGAGCTGTCCAGAGGTTGGGGACATACCTTGTACAAAAGAGACCACATGTCTGCATTCATGCCACTTGCATTTTCATGAGAGAAGACAAAATGAAACACTTGTCAGTTGATGACAAGTGCAAAGGAGAAAAATAAAGGAAGGGACATGGCGTGATGGGGAAAGTTTATTTCAGAAAGAAAGCGACTCGTGAGAGAGAGCTGCGTGAGGAGAGGGAAGGAGCCATGAGGATATCTCAGGGAAGAGGGCAGCATTCCTTATCATGTCGCCGCCGAGTTCTGCCCTGCCCTGGGTCCCAGCACGTGACAGTGAGACCGAGAACAGGTCACTAGTCCAAGTTCAGCTTCACAAAGACATATCTCTAGGTAGGAGAGGAAAAAAGAGAGAAAGAAAATTTCAGACATCAACTGTGCAGAGAACCTGCCAAAACATGTAACAAAATGTGTAATAAACTAGCTGAAAGAGAGGTTCTTGAATATTTTATATTTGATTTCATGCTGTAAGAATGCAGTGATACAGTAAATATTTTCTCTGAGTTTGCAGCAACCATCGACATCATTTATAAAGTTAGGTAATGTATCAATCCAGAGCATACCCTTAGGTTATAAGAAAAAAATGTCAGGGAACTGTCATCCCAAATGCTTAAGTGCAGCTGATACCCTGGTTTCAAAACTCAGAAAAACTTTGGACGTCTGCTTCTACCACCTTATTCTAGACCTTAGTCTCCAGGGAGGATGACCGAGAAACTGGTCATGGGTCTAAGAGAGAACATTGCAGAAAACCGACTAAGAAACTCACGTGCCGTGAGATGGGAAGTGATTCTGTTATTCTTCTTAATACAGTTTATAGTTTTAAAGACCTTCTCTGGCCCGTTCTCCTGGAAATTCAATGTTCCCGTGACTTACATTGTCCTATTAAAGCATTCGTAACAAGTGGTGTCTGTAGAACTGTCTGTCCTTTCTCTTATACTGGGTGCCGTGCGTCCACCTTTCTCTGGGCCTGAGCCGCATGGCTTTAGGCCGGAGCAGTGACCGGCTCAGTGTCAAGGCTTTGGGCTCATGAGGGAAGTGATGGAGGCAGTGACCTTGGGCTGCAGCTCACTGAGCGAGTGCACGACAGGGGCCGGAAAAGAGTTTGTGCCGCTTTTGGTTGTAGTTCACTCCCGAGGCCCCCTGCACCGTGTGCAAATACAATTGGTCCTGCAGCCGGGTGCCGGACCTGATAGGAGACTGCTGACTTCTCAGGGAGACTGGCCTCGGGTCTTGTTCATTCACTCTGCTGTTTCCCTCGCTTGGCTCCCGGGCGCTCAGTGACTCCTGGCTTCTCTAAACCCATGTACCATGCACTGTTTCAGCCTGTCGGTTCTCTCCGTGACTGTTTCCTGAGTGCCCTTTATGGCCCATGTAATGGAAACACTCATAATTGAGGGCAGTGAACTCTGTAAAGAGGCCTTTTCATCGTGGAATTCTACCCTTTTTAATAGTAGTCTTTCGTTTCAGTCTGGCTGGAGAAAGAAGATTAAAACACAGTTTTAAAAAAAGCTCCTCAAAGGTAGAAAATTTATATGCAGATCGTTGTGGAAATCCGTGTTAGTAACTTTGCTGTGTAATGTTTACAAATGTACTGTGCACATAGCATGTGTGGCGTACGTGGATGGAGACGTGAGTCGGTTCTGGGCGCGATAGTGTTTTCTTTGAGCACAGAAATATCTTGCATCTGTCAGACCAGTGGGGGAAATTACTAAAGGACCTAAACATTGTTTCACTGGGACAAAATACTTTGCCATTTTCATTTCAAATCCAGATGCTGACATGCGATTCCCCAAGGAGCAGAAACCCGCCTGTCGATGGGGTTTGGTTTCCTCATTGGCTTATGTTCGTCGTGGACCAGGGGCATCTGCAAAGGTTTCAGTCCCCGGTCGGCTGTTGGAAGAGTCAGAGGCTGACCCAAGTCTCTATGTCCCTGATATGCACTTGCTGATACAGAGATGTCGTGGGTGGCAGCCCCTGCCCAGGTCCCCATGTGCTCTCAGGAGAAAGGACGCCCTTTCTGACACACACAGCCTGGGACCTGGCATTGGACTTGGCACCAGGCAGGCTCAGTACCGACGTTCCAATCTTTACACCACAAGAACTGCATTTCTTGACCTTGGGAAGCCATTTTGGCTTCAGTGTTCTCATCTTTAAGAAGAAGGGTTTGGAATAACAGAAGAAATAGGAACAATAATTAACATGGCTTGAGCATGTACCAGCTACTGTACTGTTTTAATTCACGCGGTGCAAACAAGTCTGTGACTACGTACTACAGCTAGCTCTCTCTCAGAGATGGAAACCTGAGTGACAGGTCCCAGGTCACACAGCTAGTAGGCCAGGCAGTGAGATGGCGAATGGATGGGTCCAGGTGAATAGTTGGCTTGTGAAATGGAAACTGTCCCTGGAGGGAGCAGTGATGAGGACAGTGAGCATCCCCCACTGGTGGTAGAGGAAGGATGCTGAGCTTAGCCACCAGTGTCCGTCACGGCTGCATGAGGGAGGACAGACACCACGTGTGTCTTAAAGTGTCACCTCTGCTTTACAGTTTGAGGCCCCTGCAGGCAGCAGGCAGCTGACAACAGACCCAAGCCCAGGGTGACAACTGTACGAGGCTGGGTTTGACTCAAAGATTTGGTAACATGCTTGCAGAGAAAGACGTACGTGTGACTAGAAGACTCCACGCCCGCTCGTGTTCCCGTTCTGCCCAAGTCTGTCACTGTGCCGTTCTGCAAATGTCAGGATAGCTTTCCTCATGGCATTTCAGGACCCTGAGTTGCGATTCAAACAGGACATTTAGAGGGGAAGGGGGACAAAAAAGAAGAAGAGGGGGACAAAAAAGAATGAAGAATGATTTTTCTAGACAGGTTTTTCAAGAATGAAGACAAGGGCTCCAGTTAATTTTTGAGACCCCTCCCCCTAAAGGTCAGGTTATAACTGAAGGGAAGGGGAAGGTGGTGCTGATTTTACAGGAACTGCTTTGCTCATTTCTGCTCTGTGAGCAGATGTCGTTATCAGTGTGGGTGACCTGTGCAGCCCCATGTGAGCAGTCCAGTGGCTGCAGGACAGCACCCAAAACGCGCTACTTGCGTCCGACAAATCTTCCCTAACGTGTATGTCCCAGACAACAAGCTTGAAACAAACAAAATTAAACCTGTGTGCATACTTCGGGGATCCGAGTTTTGGACAAGGAAGGATGCTTGGAGGGAGGAATCAGCATTACACCAGCCAAGCCACGCTCGGAGTCGATCATCACTGGGTAGAAGCTAACCTTGTCTGATGTCATCCTGACACGATCTCCTGGGACAATTTGGGGGCTGCCTTTGCTGGGTGTATCAGTTAGCTACACTCCAGCACTCAGTGGGCTTAACACGTCTGCCATTTGGTTGCTAAAATCCTGCTTCCGGGCTTGGCTGGTCTTGGCTGTGTTCTGTCATATGTCAGCTACTTGGCTGGCTTGCTGCTGCATATGTTGTGTCCCCTACTGTAGACTGAGCTTGCTGGGGCGTCTTAGCTGAGGCAGCCCTGCCCCAAGTGTGTCTCCTTCTCTGACTCCTCAGACTAGGAGGAATGGTCTTTGCAGGGCCACGGCAGAAATGCAAGAAGGCAAGTAGACACATGCAAGGTCTCTTGAGGTGTAGACTCAGGACAGACGCACTGTCACGTCGCCATCATTCCATTGCCCCAAGCAAGTCACATAGCAAGGGATGGGGAAAGGCGTCCCATCCCTTTGGTGGAAGGAACCGCAATGACATGTGGACTATGGAAAAAAGGAGGCGTGAAGAATGGAGACCATGAGTGCAACTTACCACACTTGGACGGGTCTTGTGAGCTCACGGGTGCTACTAAGAACAGGTCAGATCCTGAGTTTGCCCAGGAAGCTGCTCGGATGGAGGCTGTATTGTCATGACTTTTACTCTCACTTTCAGGATTGTTTTCTGTAGATTTGTTGAGGTTTAGTTTTCTGTGTTGCTATAGAAATGTAGTGATGGAACTTTTTTCTGTCTTCAGTTAATAAATCAGCCAACATTGACTGAGTAGCTACTGGAGGAGAAGCGACCGCTACTTCTTGGTTTGTGGAGACAAAGCATAAGGAGGACTGACATTTCGTGGGAAACCACCTCATGTCAGGAGCTGTGGTACGAACTTTGCAAACTGCAAATTAAATGCGAGAGACATTTTAGTACAGAGATACTATGTGCCTTCTTTTATTGTCCGTTTGGGCATATTCTCCAAGGGTGAAGATTTCTTAAAGCCATCGAGGCTGAAGAAAGGGGACTCAGATGAGGTTTGCAAGAAAGGAGAAACGGGCTCCAGTTCACTTCCAGGGTTTGGGCTTGAGTGCAGAACACCAACATGTGAAAGTTTTCTGTGGCTTTGGTGATGGCTGTTTTTGATACGTGGAAAACAATAACTAGTAGTCCGCCAAAGTCGGACTTCATTTTTAAAGAATGCCTGTGTGCAGAGTTTAAAGGCACGAAGATTGCCTTCAGAAGGCGAGAAGCCATTTTCTCCTTGCTCTGTAAGATTATCTGAATTGTGCCCGTGAGCTTTGGAGGGCTTAAGTGATTGTAGTTTATATGGAGAATTAATTATTAATGCATTAATAAGGCACATTTCTCTTAATAATGCCCTCTGCACCTCTGTCGCCTAGAATAGTTGTTGATGGTTTTAAAGGTCATCATGGTCGGTTATGTCGAAACATATTTCATTTCTTTCTGCCTTTTTCTGTGTGTTCATGGTTTTCAAAATGAGAGTATAATCAGACCTGAAAAAAATATGACTTTACTTCCTGACCTACAAAAAGCAGTGTTAGGCATGACACAGTTCTTACTCTCCAAGTGTCCATGGTGGCAAGTGATGGAAAGAAGTCAAGATCACATGAAAAGGCCATTTTTCAGATTGCACCGTGCAGGTCTTTAATTACAAGTCTTACCCACAGAAAATAACTAATTTGGTTGGACTCTGGTATGACTCTGCTCCGCCCACAGAACGGTCAGATGGTCAGATGAAAGGCAAAATCTTTGGTGGTCGGTCCATGTGGTCAGACCTGGGATCTGGCTTTCAATCCTCTTTAAATGAGAATTGCTCCGGAAGGAAGTATATGAATCATAACATTAATGAATGACTCATCAAGAATTTGGTTTGGGGGCTGGGAGACTCTAGAAATAGGCTTGAGGATGGAACTCAGGGGACAAAGCTGGAAGGGGACATGGCAGGGGGAGCCCAGATGGGGCTGCTGATGCCCAAGAGGCTGGATGTGGTGGGTTGCTGTCCTGCCAAGGATGGTTTTGAGGTGCGAGATGTGGTCTGCTGCTTCCCTGGAGGGAAGAATGACCAGAGACAAGGGGTGAGCTTTTCCTCAGACTCCCGTGTCACTTCCCACGTCCCCCTCCAGTTGGCCAGGCAGTGTGTGTGTGTGTGTGTGTGTGTGTTTCCCTCTTTGCATTCCAGAGTTCTGGCAAGTGTGGACATATGGCAGGCCCGTGGCCTTGACCATGTGCATCCAACCAGCACTGATGGGCACTGTGCCAGTGAGAAGACTGGTTCCTGCCACATTATGTCAGTGGGGTGGGCAGGCCTGGAGGCTCGCGGGGGCATCTGGGGTGGGGCTGACCCTGGATGGGATATGAGCAGCTGCAGGGCTGGAGGAAGCCAGACTTTAAGGAGGACCTGGCAACTAAAGTCCTGTCTGAAGGGTGAGTGCCAGCGGCTCCCCACCGGTGGGTGTGGTACCATGACAGGGAACACAGCTCTCAGGAGATAGGAGTGTCTGACCATCCTCGGTCCTGTAATAACACACACATTGTCCAAGGCAAGTAAACAACAGCCAACAGTAGGCTGGCCCCTCAGCTGTTCTCCCTCCATGCTGGGTGCACCCCAATATGCTGGGGTGCTAGGTTTTTCTAATATATCTAGTCAGAAGCAGAGTCCGTCCTACCTGTAGACCTCAGGATGTCTGGGTGTAGTAAGAAGGGAAATTCAGTGGCTGGAAGCAGAAATAGGTTTTCTTCTGGCTCTGTTATCCGTGGTTCTTTCCAGGTTCCCAATGTCCCCAGGCCGTGCTCCAGTGCTAAATTCAGCTGCCTTTGAAATCACAAAAAGGGCTCACCCCGGGCTGTGCTGGGCTCTTCCCAGCAGCCAAGCAGAAGCTTACATAATTCAGCAGCGGGCAGGTCTGCAGCCGCGTGGTCTGGGCGCCCTGTCCTTACCACTCACAGCTGGTGGGACCTTGCCCGAGCTAACCAACCTCTCTGTGCTTTGGTTCCTCGCCACACCTGGAGGCCACACCTCGTACATTGTCCCTGCTAGGACCACCATGACAATTAAATGTGTTCATCCACGGGATGGCATGTGAGCCTCCAGCTTATGGGAAGCCGTCAGTATGAAGGTCACCCCACGTCCAGCCAGGGACGCCGTCATTTGCCCTGGTTGGCGTCTCTGGATATTTGGTGCAGGGACGGCCATGACAGGGACTGGGCCTTTTTAGGAAGGTCACTGCCTCCCTGGAAGGGACCTGAGTCCTGCTGTTTTCAGCCTCACTGCAGCTGTTCCCCTGGAAAGATACTTGACTCTTCCTAAACTACTGGGGGTTTAGGAGGTGACTGCACAGGGTCCTGTCATCCCATGGGTCACGGAGGCGCAGGGCCACCACTCTGCACCAGCCTGGACCACTCGGCGCTCTGCCAGGGGCTGTGGGAGGCGCCCCCTGGAGTTGTGAGACGTGGTGACTCAGAGGGAAGGCCACTTAGCATTCGTCTGCTCCCCAAGCTTTTCACCTTCCCACTCAGACTGATGTGTGTTTGGTCTTCTTGAAAAAGAATCCAATATCACATCTTAGGGTGAGACTCTGCCATCTGTGCTTCTCCTTGTTGGAGTGACTTAATAGTTTGGGTGGTGGCTGTCGGCCTCTGCTGTGCTTCCAGGTCCCATGGGGAGCATTGGAAACGTCCCCTGTGAGGGTCCCACTGAGGGCCGATCAGGAGAGGTGCTCCAGTGGGACGTCCAGGAAAACTCAGATATCGATGTTTTAGAAAACTCCTCAGACCAGCAGCCAGGGGAGAATAACCTCTGATCGGTTCTCTTGTGGTTGCTCTCACAACCATGCTGTGAGAGAATGGGGCCGATGTCACTGTCCCCATTGTATAGGCTAGGAAGCCAGTCCCTAGAGGTTAAGAGTTGTCTGAGGTCACCTCATTAGTTCGTGTATTGTTCAGGGTCATTACCGCTCCATGCGTCAGCCAACACTTCCCAAATCTCAATGGCTTATCCGGGAACATGTATGTCTTACCACACAGTTACATGCCAGTGGTGGCTCCCCTGGACACTGTTTGAGGAGGGTCCTGGGGTCTTTCCATCCTTTTGTCCAAACCCCTTTCCTGTCCTCTGTAGTCGCACATCTCAGCGTCCTTCATTCCCAGGTGTGTGGGCAGAAGATACAACACAGTCATTCTATGGCCATGTGGCCCTCTCTTCAGTACTCATTCTGCTGGCCTGAGCTCCAGCCTGCAGGCCACCTGGGTGCAAGGGGTTCTGGGAAATGTAGTCTTCTCGTGTGTTCAGACATACAGAGTAGTTTCTACAACGATTAACAACCGTGATGCAATGAAATCTAAGAAGTGGGACTCTTCTTTATGTTAGAACTATGTTTCCACTGACATTTTATTTTATCGCCACACTCCAACGAGGTTGTTACTTACCTCCCCATTTTTTTAAGGATGAACAAACAGATTGAGAAAACTTAAGTGACTTGCAAAAGGCCATGCCCCTAAGCAAGGAGGGAGCCAGCTGACTCAACTTATCTCCCAGCTCTAAACTGGGGTGCTTTGGCCAGACCACACCTGCTGCCCATGGCATGTGGGGCTAGAAAACAGGCTGGATCTAAACTCAGGTTTCTTCCAGCACATGTGTTGAGCATGCTATCTGCCTATATGGACCGTGGAATCAGGTTTAGAAGTTGCTGGAAGGTTTTCCTGTTACCAAGTAGAAATACGGAACTTTCCTACTCCCTTAAATCTGTTCACCCCTCTCCTGAGGGCCTTCTCTCTAACAGCCTCACAGGACATTCCATCTTTCCCAGATTGGCGGCTGCAGGATTTAAGAATATTATTTACAACGCACAAGAGTCCTTCTGCGTGTCTCCCTCCCGGAGAAAAATATCCTCCACTGCTGTTTTCTCATGTGAAATTTCCAAACATTCTCACCCCTGCCGTAAATTGATGGGCGAGAAAGTGTTGGAAGCCACTGATCTAGGAAGAGTTTGTCTTCCCATGTTGCATTTCTCCTCACTTCAGCTGCTTCTCCCTGATGGTAGAGTTTGTTCCAGTCGAGCCCAGCAGAAGCCGGTTCCTCTGGGAGCCCAGCGCCCCAGCACTGGTGGGGAGCCACCCACCACCTGACGATAGCATATAAAACTCAGTGCACGAACTTTAAAAACTCAGAAATGATTAAAAAAAAATTGTATTTGTCTTTTTACTAAGAAAATACTGCCCCAGGGAAGAGATGCCGATGCCAATTTTAGGTATTATCATCTCTACCCAAAGTATTCTCTCTCGCTTGAGACAAATGTTTTTTTGGAAGCTGCAATTGCTGCGGTGAAGCCAAACCTAGCAAACTAAAAGGCAGGTTTTTAAACAAAATGTTATGTCCTAAGAGTGAATCTAAACAAATTGCCAAATGCATTCTTGAGATTATAACAGAAAGCTTAGCCCTGGGAAAGACCTGAATGACTGTCTCACTCATCCTCCATTTCACAGATGAGGAAACTGAGCTTTGGAGAAGCAAACACATGTCACGTCACAGAACTAGGACGTTGGAGAGTGGTTTTAATACTCGTGAGCAGTGATAACAACTTAATGTTCTTGGGATGAAACTGTACAAAATGATGGAAAAAATGTAATAATGGCAAAACAGCTATTGACAAAGCAGATGTTTTCATCTTCATCTTGCAGGTGGGAAAACTCAGGCTCAGAAACGTTAAGTGGCTTCCTGGTATCACGTGAGGTTAGTACCTGGGCTGGTCCCACCAGAGAGCCAATCTCTTTGTTAATTTTATTTCCATTCTATGAGGCTGCCTTTTTGTTGTCACTATTATTATTATTATTATTATTAAGCAGAAACCTTTCTTTCAAAGAAACCAATGATCAAAAACCTAAATGTAAGAGCTAAAACTACTAAACTCTTAGAAGAAAACATAGTCATATATCTACTATAAAATAGAACCATGTGGAAATTTTTGAACTGAAAAAGACAGTATCTGAAAAGAAAGAAAATCATTAAATATGGCCTTGGATTAGGCAATGATTTCTTAGATGTGACACCAAAAGCACCAATGACAAAGGAAAGAGTAAATTGGACTTGATCAAAATTAAAAACTTTTGTGCATCAGTGAACACCGATAAGGAAGTGAAAAGACGACACTCTGAATGGGAGAAAATGTTTTCACATCATACATCTGACAGAGATGTGTATCTAAGACATATAAAGATGATAATTCAATAGTATAAAGGCAAATGACCCAATTAAAAAGGGGCACATATTATGTACACGTCTTTATTTAAATCATTGAAGAGTTTATGATAGTTCTTGCCTCATTCATCCATCCATCCATCCATCCATCCATCCATCCATCCATCCATCCATCCTCTCAGTCTATTTCAGTAGAATTATTTTCTCCTGGTTATGGCTCGGTTTCCTGGTCCTCTGTGTGTCTGATAACTTTGCACTTGAGTGTAGCACCTTGTGGATTCTATGCTGTTGAGAATACAAACTTCAAAAATGTCTTGGTAGAGAGTTTGCGTTTTGTTCTGAGAGGCAGTTACTTTCCTGGCTGTTGAGGCTGCTTTCTGGTGTTGTCAGGGCGCGTCTGGGGCAGAGGTCTACTCACCACCCCCACTCCTCGCTGCCTGGCTGACCGGCTCTGCTCCTGCTTCTCCCCTCGCGGGGACACAGCTGCCTGGCGGTATCCACTTCTCTGCTGCAGGTTGGAGAGTGACCCGATGCAGACAGCTGGTGCGATGCCCAGCCCACCTGCTGCTTCCCCTCTCTCAAGGGTCACAACCTTGCTCTGTCTGAAAAACGTCTGTTTTATTATTTTGTCCAGTTTGATAACACCTTGTAGTGAGAAGGTGAGTCTGATTGCTCATTGTCCTCAGCAGAACCGCAGGTCTCTCCTACCTCATTTTGATTCATTCTGTTTGCGATATACTTAAGTGCTTTGCCGTGTTTAAATTCCTTGATGGGGAGAAGTTCAAGATAAATAATAAAATTAACAAGACTTTTAGTGTAGTATGTATTCCTTAGAGAAACCTCAGGTTTATTTAAACAAATTTAGGTCTTTACATGATTTTAGAAGTCAAAAATTTGGTAAAACCTAATATAGTTAAAACAAGGGGTGTCTATTTGAATGAACCTCATACCATTGTGCTTGAGCAGATGTCATGTTCAGAAAAATCGTATCTTCTGTTATAGCTGTAAAAACGCAGAGGTCAGCTTCTCCGTGTAATCGGATCGCAGGGGCAACCACGTAGAGCACGTCCTTTGTCTGTAGCTTCTCCTGTGGACGACTCTCTGCTCTTATTGCACTTTTCTGTTTGACTGGCGTGCAATTTGCCCCGCTCCCGCATACATTCATTCTTTTAGAAAATTCTCTAGGACTCTAAAAGAGACAGAATATAAGGTCTCCTCCAAGTCCCTTTCAAATAACCCCACTATCTTTTGGCTTTAAACAGGAGAAGTCTGAGTTTTAATCTGCTTGTAGTCAAACCAAAGGAAAAGAGATTTGGGGCCGTTTGCTCACCATCTCTCGTTGATCTCCCTTTGGCCATCAAGATGCCTTCAACTTCCCAAGATCTCTCTGCCATGTTTTTCAGGCCAAACGTGCCTCTCAGCCTCAGGTTCTAGGACTGCTAAACTAGTTCCCCCGAGGTGTGAATGACTCAGGCTGACTGTGTGTTTTGGACAGCAGAGCTAAGACGGGGCCCTCGCGCGCTCCATCTCAAAGTGACGAGAACTGTGGGAGTTTCTGAGCACGGGAGGTGTTAGGGGCAGGGACACATCTTTCCCCAGTGTGTGTCTGCCCCTGCCATTTATATAAAGGTTCAATTTTATACTCGCTCAACATTGTTCCTTTACCACCGCTCCCCATCTCAGTAACTGGCACCGCCAACCTCCCCGTTGATGCAATCAAAACCCTTGGAGCTCTACTGAGTTCACCTTTTCCATCACACCCCACCTCATTCATTTGGCAGCTCCTGTCAGCCTCATCTTCAGTCCACATCCCCAATCAGTCCACGACACCCCGCTTGCACTGCCACCCTGCCAGTCCCAGCCTCCATCGCCTCTCGGCGGGATCACGGACATCTCTCCCCAAAGGTGCCCCTGCTTCCGTTCTGCCCTCCTGTGATCTGTTCTCCGTGTGGAAGGCAGAGTGACCTGTTAAAATGTAAATCAGGTCAGATCCCTCCCCGGCTTTGGTTGGCTTTGTTTGCACTTCACAAATGGCAGCTCCTTCCCCGGAGCTCCAGCTGTCCACACGCTGATTCTCCAGTATATTAGATCCGTCTCCGCTGCACTCGCCAGGCCCGGCCATGTTGGTCCATGCCAAGTTGTTTCTGTGTGGCAGCCTTCGTCTCTGCTGTTTCCTCTGCCTGGACTCTTCATGCTCTGTCCTTCATTGTCCCGTCAACCAAATGGCCCCTCCTCAGAGAAGCTTCTCCCGAACACGCTAACTAAAATCTCTGCTCCAGCCCATCACGCCCTTTCCTCCTTCTGTTTTATTTTCTTCTAAGCGTGTATCACTATTAGGGTAAAACAAGGAAATAATCATAAATTGTCATTGTAGTTTCCCCATTCAAGTAGGGCAGGACCTTGGCTATCGTTGCTTGCTTTGTCTCCAGTGTGCTCGATGAATATTTATGAAGTCAGTGGATTTCAATTTTAAAAATTGAAGCATTCAGTTTTAAAGGTGGGTTTATTTGTCTCCGTGTTGCCAAGTAGCTGGTGTGCATCGTAATAAAACATCTGAATTAGGAACCAGAAGGCTTGAAACCTAGCCAAGACTCGGCGTTACCTGGGGTGACCCTCTGCTTCCATTTGTTCCTCTGTCAGATGCTCGCATCTCTTCCTTGTCTCCTTCAGGGGGTTAGTGAGACGATCAGATGAAATAAGTCATTGTCCGGTACAAAGAGAATCGTAAAGCGCCACACACGTACGTGGGAGGGTCTTGTTTGTTTTACACTGGTAGCGCCCCCTGAGAACTTCTCTTTGGCGCTGTGTAAAACAAGGTGAGGTTCGTGTGAATGAGGCTGTGTCAGGACGCCCGGACCTCATGGCCCGGCATTCTCGTGCGTCCCCACAGGACCAGCTGGTGGCCAGAGCAGGGCGATCTGCAGCGACCACGCCCACACCCACCCAGGGGCCACACCGGGATGTTCCCTGTGCAGCTGTCCCGTGTCCCATTAGAGACTGCCTCCTCCTGGCCTTGACCATCGCCCCCTAGGTTGCCCATTGCTGCACCACAGAGCCCAACACCATACCTGGCACATGCTACACGCTCCATGACTCTAAGTTCATAAGGGAGCGAGGAAGGGCTGCTGGTGAGAAACATGGGAGAAGGGCCCCGGCAGGGAGGAAGCTCCTCGGAGGCCACGTTTTGCCCATTCACTAATATTTCATACCCTCCGCAGCTAGTCTCCAGGTCCCAGGTTTATTTTTCACACGCATGAGTGGGAGCCCACTCTTTGTGGAGTCGAGGGACAGGAAACTGTCCCTGTGTTTGGAAAAGAAAGAGCCGTTCACAGCCTTTCGAAACTCACAGCCCGCCTGCCTGGCTTTTCAATAGAGTGGTTGCCATGACATTACGTAACTTGTGCCAGAGGAGAACCTTCCAGGCAGTTCCCATGCTCAGGGCACAGGGTGACTGTGATATTAAAGGAAGCATTTGTTGGTCTTTGTACTCAGAGGAAATCAAAGTGAACTCAGACTCATTAAGAGCAGGGTGAGCGCATTTCCACGAGCAGAATGTGGGTCCAGGCGGCACTTGGCTGACCATTCTCTCCTGCAGGGACGGCGGGAAGCCCCACCTGCCACTGTTTGTTCTTAAATAAGACGGGTCCTTGGGGGATAAGCAAGCGTCCTAGTGGCACGGCCCCCACCCCGTCACAGCATCTGGGTACCTTCCCCCACATCTTCAGAGCTTCACAGACAGCCCTTAAAGCAAATTGAAAAGGGGAAATGCAGCAAAATGCACAACAACTTCAGAAGATTCTAACACAGATGAATAATGCACCCCCACCCGTCGTATTTCTTATGTAGGAGACAAACATTTAATATTAATCATTTACCAAGAAAAATGGCTGTCACGGGTTGTTAACAAGGCTCGTGTGTTCTGGCTGCAGAGCTTAGGTGAGCTGCCATTCCCAACATGGTCCGTCTTATTAAGAGTTTATCATTTTGGGGCAGCTGGTTAGCTCGGTTGGAGCGCGGTGCTCGTAACACCACAGTCGCTGGTTCGATCCCCACATGGGCCACTGTGAGCTGTGCCCTCCTTAAAAAACAAAAAAAAGAGTTTATTCTTTTAAAATTTAATTTTGTGAATAATATAATGTTTAGAAGAGGAAAAAATATCCTATCTAAAGCCAGAATTTCCTCATTCCCTCCCACATCTATTGAATATTTATCTGCCATTTTCTTTTCATTCCGTTGTTTTTTTTTTTTTTTTTTAAGATTTTATTGGGGAACAGTGTGTACTTCCAGGAGTTTTTTCCAAGTCAAGTTGTTGTCCTTTCAGTCTTAGTTGTGGAGGGCGCAGCTCAGCTCCAGGTCCAGTTGCCGTTGCTAGTTGCAGGGGGTGCAACCCACCATCCCTTGCCAGAGTCAAGGAATCGAACTGGCCACCTTGTGGTTGAGAGGACGCGCTCCAACCAACTGAGCCATCCGGGAGGCAGCTCAGCCCAAGGTGCTGTGTTCAATCTTAGTTGCAGGGGGCAGAGCCCACCATCCCTTGCGGGACTCGAGGAATTGAACCGGCGACCTTGTGGTTGAGAGCCCACTGGCCCATGTGGGAATCGAACCGGCAGCCTTCGGAGTCAGGAGCACGGAGCTCCAACCGCCTGAGCCACCGGGCCGGCCCGTCTTTCTGTTGTTGTTTTTAACTTAATTTTCAATGCCAGCCTTCATGTTTCATACACACAGTGTAACCAGCTTAAGAAGTCAATCATTTTTGTCTTCAGAGATGTTTTAGTACGAGGCAGGGAGCACATGCAAAGAAGTTGCCTTATTTTTCAAATTCCCTTTTCTGTGACTATAGCCATTAAACAGTTGTATCAAGAGGAAACGCTTCTTGATGTGACTGGTTTCAGACTGTGGGGGTGGTGTTCTTATTGATCTAGTAACAGCTTATAAACAGGGATCCCAAATTAGTTCTTCTGAGCGTCCGGCTCTCCCCTCTTCATAAAACCTTTATTAAGCAACCATTGCCAATAAGAGTAGATGCTCCGCTATTAAGTTCAGTCTTCCTAGAGGTCACACGAAGCCTCCTTCAGGGAACTCGTGTGAGAGCCCAGGCAGCCTGCATCTGCTTCGGTTTCTGCAGGAACCGCTTTCGTTGTGGCGTCTGGCTGGTCACATGGCCCCCACCGCAGTCTGTCTGCGGAACGCAGGGATTGTCCATCTCGCGGTTTCCTGCTGACCTCACCCTGGGCATGCAGGTTTTACATGAAACCTCAGGAGATTTTACACACACACACACACACACACACACACACACACACACACACCCCTTACACTCTCATACATAGCCCTACCCTCTAAGATGTCAAAGTGCAGGGTTTGTTTTGTTTACATTCTGAATTCTGGGTCCATAGGTTTTTAATTTTCTTCTTCAGATACAACTGCAGTCGAGCTTTTGCACAGAGACTTCATGTAAGAACTCCCACGACTGAACGCAGTACAGGGTGAAGGTACAGGTGCAGAGAGGGGAGGAGAAACATAAGGGGCGGGAGGAAGAGAGGATACTTGGTGGAGAAGCTGACCCATGACTTTGAACCCTTGTACAGCACAAAACCGAAACCTCCCATTCTGCAGGCATCACAAGATGAGCCTGGAACGGGAGGGGCAGCATCAGGACCAGGTCTTCTCAGTTCCGACCCAGACCCCTCTACTTGGCCGTGGCCTCCGGAGCATCCGTGTTGTGTGCTAAGCATTTCAGCAAGTATTCATTAGTGCCGATGTTTCCCCAGCCTGGTGGTCAAGCCTCTGAAACTCGCAAGGGCATCGAAACAGTCTCTGACCATCGTGAGCTCAAATTCTCACTGTGGAGGTGTCCCCCAGCCCACACACTGCCCCACAGCACACGGCCAGTGCAAAGGTGACTGGAGGCACGTGTGGGTTCTAGGGACGCCTGGGGGATGGCAAGCGGCAGGGGTGGAGGACGAGGTGTGCAGAATGCAACGAGCTGTGAGCCCTGTCCCCAGCAGGCTGAGGTCCACACAGCAGACGACCGCGACGTGGAGGAAGCAGCAGGCAGAGGGGAGGAGAGACAGCTGGACAATGGCACCGTCTGTGCTAAGAGCTGACACAGATGGGTGCCACCACCCGCACCCCCAGCCCCAACCGTGATGACACTTAACTTTGTGACACTTGTCGCCCACGGACTGCGCTCAGCACACAGTGAACATTTGCCGCTGCTACTGCTTACGGTCCCCAGGAGCCTCCCAACTGCCCTGTGGGGTCACCACCATTTTCTCCATGTCATGGGTGAGGCCAGGAAGTCACAAAGGGAGCCTTTGGTCTTACGGTTGGAGGGGTCATTGACCATCAGCACAGTTCCCATCATTTCCTTTCACTGGGTCCCCATGAGCCCTCACGGGGGTGCACGCTGGCTCTCCGGGGTGCACTGCTCCAGAGCCCAGCCGCTCCCGGAGGGCGGGCCCCGGTGGAGAAGCCTTGCCCCACGCCGTCTTACAGCAGCTCCCCCACTTTCTTCTTCCTCCCTCCTCTGCCCTTCACTCTGCTGAGTCAGACGCAATCAGGAGAAGCCCAGAGAGGACTCTGGGAAGGACACCGGTGCTCCCCCATTCCCTTGCAGCCGTCATCCATCTTCACGTGAAAATGGGAAGCCCTGAAGTAGGAGAAACCAGGCGTTCTGGAACCCGGGCCAGCCCTCCTCTTGTAACGATGGTTGGGCTGGAGACACATGATATTATGAGCTGCTGTTTCCATCCTTGAGGTGCAGTGAAAGAGGTTGGGGGTGTGCCAGCTCCTCTGGCTCACTCGTTCTGTAACAGAGGCCATTACACTTTATGCAATTACTTGCAAAGTGCCGTGCATGCTCGGCTCCTGTCCCTTCTGCTGACCCAGGCCTGGGACCTGAAGCCTCTCTCTTTTATTTACCTATGGCTGCCTTAAAAACCATCCCCATACAGAGTGGTTTTCAACAAGTATTTTATCTTTTCATAATTTTCATGGGTATTTTCTGGCAGGGCTGGGCTGGGCCACTTTCCATGGGTTGTCACCTAAGGCCCCTTGGAAAGGCTGGTCTGTAGGATCCCAAATTATCGGCACTCACAGGTCTGGTCCTGGGCAGAGCAGCCTCACGTCCTCATTTCTGTGGCTCGGGACCCCACCAAGCTGGCATCCTGGGGTCTCAGGCAGGAGCTCGGGGGCTTCTTCCGGTGTCGCCTCGGAAGCCCCCAAAAGACATCTGTTGGTCTAGGAAGTCATTCTGGCTGCTCGGACATCAGGGCAGAGGGATTAGATTCCTCCTCTCAGTGGGACGGCTCTCAGAGCCACCAAGGTTTCCCACCGATATTCTTACCAAGGGCATAAGGTGAGAATGAATTGGAAACACTTGAGAGTCGCGAAAGATAATGGGAGATGTGCTGCAGGGGCTTCGTGACGATGACAGTTCTACTTACATGTTTTCTGGTACGGAAGCAATAGTAATTTATTGTAACATTTGCCACTAGACCGTTTCTTAGTGAGAGAATGTACTTTCTTTAGAAAAATAACTTGAAAAGTTGCTTGAATGGGAAAAGTCATACACCGAGGACCCAAACCACACAGAGATGGCTGAGCCCCACTGGGTAGGATGTGGGGGGCATTTGCATTTGCCCGGGAGAGAGGAGAGAGGAGCAGACAGAGAGAAAAGAAGGGCAGGTGTGAGGGAAGAATAGAAAGACGTGAGCATGATGTGAAAGTGACACGTGCCCAGAACAGGCGTGTCACGCTTCCCGCCTTAGACCTGCTCTCCTCACATCTGCAGCCAAGTCGTGTGGACTAAGAGCTGCTGTGTGTGCGTGTGGTGTGTGCGTGTGGTGTGTGTGTGTGTGTGCGTGTGGAGCGTGAGTCGAGGAGTCAGCTGGAGTTTGCCCAATTCCTCATGAGTTTCATCGCATTGCAGGTGACGGGCAAAGAGACAGGGGCAGAAGGCGGAGCTGACCAGCAGCGGTGGGGGGCATGTCCTCCCTGGGATCCGAGGAAATCTTAGTCAGGATTTTGGACTTGTGCCGAGAAAGACAAAGAGGTCGGAGCTTGTCTTGATCAGACCTCAGAGGGCGAGGAGAACCCAGCTGCCATCTGGATTTCATGTGGAATCAACAGCTGTTTCTTTCTCAAGTGCCAGCCCAAGAGTCAGTGCAGGACCCTTTCCCTCCCGCCCTGTGTTGAGGACCAGGCTTGTGTCTGATCATGAGCCAGAAGGGCCATTTCCGTTAGCTCTCAGGAGACCATGCGTGGACCCTTTGAGACCCAGGAGACCCAGTGTGTGGTACCAGTCCTGCCTCTGACACACACTTACCCTTGGCACCTCTGCAACATGTGTCCACAGCGTCCACATCGAGTGTGGCCCCGGCTCTGGGCCAGCTAGTTGTGTGACCTGACAGGGAGGAGTGATACCTCCTAGAGCGGGTTCTGGAGGTCGTTGTACATACATACATCACCACATGCACACGCACGCAAACGGCTCACATGCACACATGCTAACACACACGCACGCACACATGCACGCCCCCCGTATGCACACATATGCACACATTTCTTAGCCTGCATTCCCCAAAGCACAGTAAGAGGCATGTGTCTTCCCAGCCTCTCACACTGCAAAGCTGGTGGGGCCCTACCAGGTGATCTGATGGGTTGGGTCCATTGGAAGCAGTGCCTTTGCACTTTTTAGGTGGCAGATTGTGGTGTTACAATGACCTACACTCCAACAATATTTCAGATTTTTTTTAATTACTCAAAAATGGAGAAAATGATGATAAAAATGTATCTGTCGCTGTTAAAAATACATCCAAACACTTATTGGAAGTTAGGGCTGTCAAAACAGCTTCCCTGGATTGATTTCAAGTTGAGTTCCACTACTTTTAAGGGTTTACCTGTGACCTTTGATGCTCTGATTACTCTGGGAGCTTCCGGTGCTTAGATTCACCCAGTCTGCGGAGAGGAAGGTGTGGTTCCAGGCTGCATGCTTTCCTTCGCAGCTGGAACATACTTCTGTAAAACAAAGTGTATAGAAGAAGGAATTATGGGACCAAATACGGTATTTATCATTTGAATTAAAAGACTAAACCTGGCAGACAGTCCCGCTATCAATCCCGGAGTAGTGTCTGTTGTTGGGTGCTTAATTCAGAGAATTTGATGAGTTGATATATTTATATGTGAGCATCATGACCATCGAAACCATTTTCTTGTGTATTATTTTTCTTGTCACCCACAAATCACATTGCAAAGAGATTGATGGTAATTGAATAAATTGCTGTGTGTACTTAAAGCCTGGGCTTGTTGGAGACAGATTTATTAGACGCTCGGTTTCGGTGTTCTTCCTGCCAGTGCTCATCCGAACACTGCAAACAGGAAACCAGGACAAACAGGCGGAGGTGTGAAGGGGGCGCTCTGAAAGGTGATGTCATGTTCGGGAAAACGCTGAACTGGAAATCAGACTCCCGTGTACAGATCCCGAGGCGGCGCTCTGTGACTTAGATCATGCCTGGCGTCCCTCTTAGCCCGTGCATGTAATGATCCCACAGTGCGGTTCCTGTTCGGAGGTGTGTTGGTTGGCTCTTACCTAAACAATTGCACTACCCTGGAAATGGTGTTCCGACAGGTGAGCTTCTGTCCCCACGAGTGTGAGACCTGGGTGCTGCCATCTTGACTCTCGTACTTTCCTTGCCAGGCACCAGAGTCTGTAAGATGCTACGAGTTGATGTTTTGTAATATCAGGGTTACAAACATGTGGTTCCCTGCCCCTGAACGGGAGGCCTCCAGGGTCACCTCCGCACCCAGGAGCTCTGGGTAGGTTATAAAGCCACGTGGCAGGAAGTGAGGGTCCTTGGCTCTTCCAGGGCTTTGAAGTCTCATCCGCAGGCTTGCCAGACTCCAAATCTCATGATTTTATTGGGGTGGGGGGGATTAAAATAGTGTTACTTCTAAGATGCCTCCTTTAAAATGTCAGTACCCAGCGGAAGTAATTACCGACTTACCAACATTTAACTCTTTGTGTTAATCGGGTCATCTGATTATTTTCTTATTTTGTGGTTTCCATCTGAGATGAAATATGGGCCAATGGAAGTCGGAGGTAAAGAACAAATTTCTCAGAAGACAAGAAAAGGCCACAGTATGTCTGTTTGTCTGTCGGACCGGGGAAAGGAGAGGGAAGAAGCAGCAAGGTCGTCAGGAGGTGACGGGAGCCTCAAGAGGGAGAGTTTGGAGGGTGCACAGAACATGTTGTCTCATTAGAATTTGACCAGCGTGGTGCATATTTGACTTAGCCAGAGTGTCCTTTCCTGCTGTCATGCCATTTTGTTTATCCATGCGATACCCTCCCTGACCACTGGCACAGTGAACGACCCAAAGTCCTGCATAGTTACGAACGCGGCTGCCATTTCTCACAATAAGGGCTGCGAGCCCCTTGGCCCTGTAAACGTTTCAATTCTCTTGCATATTCATTTTTGCAAATGTAGGTTGTGACACGTGAGCAGGTCATGAAATTAATTTAGTGGGTCATGATCAGCTTAAAAGATAAAATGCACCATAAAACAATACCCAGTGTGTAGCAGCCAACAGAATGAAATCTTATATTGTGGAATTTGGTCTATTATTTGTGGATTTAGTAAGTATATCAGTTGCTATAGAAAGCATGTTTCTCATAATAGATGGCAGTCACAAAAGTCTGTAAACTTCTGAACCCCCCTTTTATGACCAAGAAAAGAAAGAGGGACGCTGACCAGCAAAGGGTTAGCTCAGCAGGCCTGCACTGCTCAACCCTTGGACCTTCAGAAAGGCCTGGCCCTTGGCTGATTTCCATGATTTCCATGGGAAATCAGCTCCCAGCCCTTGCAAAATTCTGCTTCATTTGACCATTTTCTATTCTCGAGCCCTTGGGCCCCATGGTGACAGTTAGATCAAATCGTTTGTCCTAACTGTGTGATTTATGGTGAACACCTGATTTTGCTCTGGGGTTGAGGGGTGAGTAGCTGGGGTCAGTCACACAGAAACTACATGGCTATGTGTCCAACCCCCAGTAAAAACCCTGAGCTCCTAGGCTTGGGCGAGCTTCCCTGGTTGGAAACATGGTTTCTGGGAGAATTAAACATGTCTGGGCGCCTCCAGCAGCAAAGGACACCTGGGAAGTTACACCTGGGCTCTGCCGGACTCTGCCTCATGCTCCTTTTCCTGTTTCTGATTTCAGTCTGTATCCTTTGGCTGTAATAACAACAGTGAGTAGAACAGCTTTTCCGAGTCTTGCAAATCCTAGTGAATCCTAGAGCCTTGGGGTGGTCTCAGGGACCCCCCGACCTAGCTGCAGAGGTAGGAACTGGGGCCTGGAGAGGTGGTGCTGCTTGCCGGACACATTGAATCTGAACCTGGATGCTTAGGGGGCGTCGGGCTGCAACGGTTCACACTGAATGACCATGTTTTTGCTGAGGTGGTAGGAAGGCATCGCCTTTCCAACACTAGTGACAACCGTGATTCCTGGACACTGCTTGTTCAAGTGTCACTGGGTGGTTGTCAGTAGATGAGAGCCCATCTCAATCTCCATCAAGGGACCTGACGGCAGGAGCCTGGTACAGAACAATAGGGCTTATTGGGAGCTTTAGCTCCAAAAGTCGTTCTAGTTTTCTGAGACTTTTCAGCTGGGTTTATTCTGTCTATTATGTAATGATCTCAGAGGTACTTAATTTTTAAAGTTATTTTTAATTATGGTATATTATAAACCAGTGAGATATCTCTTCAAAGTCTGCATGAATTAAAATCAATATAAGATTCAAATCCAAGACACGTAAAGAAAGTTTGCCAAACTCTTCTGCCTTACAGGAGGGCTTGCTGTTGTCTTTCCTTGTTTTGTTTGGGAAAATAATACCAAGAGATTAGTAGTACAAGCTTTTCAATTTACTTATTATATAATGAGGGAGTTCTACAGGAAATTAAACACAGCCCAATTACTTTTGGAAGATATAAATGGAGTACAGCATCTTAGCAAATCACCTTATCCACACTGCTTGCTCATTTCCCTTCAGGAGGTGGGAAAGATTTTTTGAGAACTCTTATGACCTAATAATAGTGTCTGGATTTTTAGGACACTTGTACTTTTTCTAAACAGTTTCACGTATCGTCAGCTTACGTGAGTCTCCCAGGTGTTACGTGGCATCACAGCCATGTTCACACAGTACACAGTTTGAGAACTAATGCAGGGCGCCATCTTCGGGATTCTGAAAGCACTGGGTCTGTAGGGGCAGGTCCCAACTCAGACGGGATTGAGGGGAGGAAAAGGCAGACACAGCGAATAGCCACGGCTGTTCTCCGACCTCGCTTCACCCAGAGGAGCCGGAAAATGTGGGAAGCCATTGGGTGGGGGGCGGGAGTCCTGAGGTGGACACCAGTGGACCTTGATTCTTTCTGGGACACTACTGCTCAGGAGAACCTACCCTGCTCTGAAACGTGGCTTTAGCTTCTCTCCTTTTTCCTGGACTTTTCACCATTTCCTGTGGCTCCAGGAATTTTCTCATCTTCTGCCTGCCACGCTGCATTCCTTAGCTTTTGATCAGTTCATTTTGGCTGTCGCCACAGCATGATCAGAAAAGACAGCACGTCCTGCGAGATGTCTACATGCTCTTTTCTTTCCTGACCATAAATCTTGTCGGTGGCACTTACCCACTTCTCTCCTTTAAATCTTCATCCAATACATTTGACGTTTAATCTAAGTAAGCAGCTGTCAACCCTCCATTCTTATACCCCTAAATCTAACTATTTGGTCTCCTAGGTCTCTTTTATTTATTCTCAACCCTCATCTTTTTCTGAAACCCAGTTAAATTTCATTCTCCACACCCCCCTTCTTATTGGAAAGGCTCTACTTTTAAACGATTTTGTTCCTTCATCATTTCTTCAGTGTACAGAGGGTTTTACACATGTAATCTTTCACCTTCCCAATCACATACCTTTCAATTTGAGGACAAAGAACTTCCATATGTCATTTATTAAACAGAAATCCCATCCATGTTGACACTACTTTTCGCTCTCAAGTGTCAGGAATCTCAAACTCATAACTTTTGTCTGCAGCACGATTCCTTTTTCCTGTCACCTCTGCCTCTTGTTCAAAGGTTGAACCAGGTCTCTGTTTTCCCTGGGCTGTGTGGACACGTCTCAGCTTCCTGCATTCCCTGTCATGTAACCCTGCATTTCTGGCTAAGCTGTGCTCTCCCCTTCTCTGCAGCATTGTTTAAAGCTTTGGGGCTGCTTGTGAGGTCTCCCCTTTCCCTGTTTTGTCTTCCTCTTCTCGCATGCCCTTCTCCGAGGCCCTTGCTTCTCTCTGTTGTTGTCCCTCCTCCCTCGGGGGCATGTGCTCCTGGTCTGGCCTCCTGGTCACCTTTCCTCTGGTCTCGGCCGGCATATTCCTCAGGTCGCCCTTGCTCTCCAGCCTCCCTCATGCCTCTGCTGTGGTCTCAGGAAAACAGCCGTCTGGGGTCAGTTCTCTCCCACCACCTCTGCCCGCTGGTTCTTGCTCACCCTGGGCACGTCCTGGTCCCTCTGCGTCTTCTCCAGATGATAACCTCCTCTTCATCCCCATCTCCTCCCCCGGGGGCGCCCTGTCTCAGCTTCCTTCTCACACAAGCGCTGGGTAGTTTGTCTGCTTCTCTTGAACTGACAACGCAGCCCAGATGTGTCTTTCCACTGTCCATCCTGAGCCCGGAGACAAGGGAGCTGTCTGCCTTGTTTTGTTCCATTCCCTTAGTGGTCTGAGACCTTGGATTTTGTTGGAAGGGACAGGGTTGTATAATCCACAGATGCAGTGGATGTGGCATCTCTGGCCCAAAGTCAAATAAAAACAGCCATGGCCCTCACTTCAACCTGATGGAGAAAAGATGGCAGAAAATTGCTCTTTGGGGCCCCACTTCTCATGTCCACAGCTACCCCTGGGTCAGCTCTGGCACTTGTGGATTTTTTAATATGTTGAATGGCACACGCCCAATATGTGAGAACCACAACGTCCCAAACAAGCCCTCATGTGTGGTTTCATTTGCTGAAATTCTTTCTTTCTTTCTTTTTTTGACATTCAATATTATTTTACATTAATTTCAGGTGTACAGCATAGTGGTTAGACATTTATATAACTTAACAAGCGATTCCCCCTGACTGGTCTAGTTAGTACCCACCTGGCACTATATGTAGTTATTACCATATTATTGACTGTATTCCCTATGCTGTACTTTACATCCCCATGACTGTTTTGTAACTGCCAATTTCTACTTCTTAATCCCTTCACCTTTTTCGCCTGACCCCCAACCCCTTCCCATCTATCACCCCCACAAATCTAAGACCCACCTGACACCATACAAAGTTATTACAATATTATTGACTATCATTTGCTGAAACTCTTAAAATGCATCACGTCTGGTATCTCAACAAGGTGACACTTATGTCCCATCAGTCACTTCAGTCCTGAGTGGGTGGGGTGTCTCTACCCCCGCTCGTCCGTGGGGTCCCAGCCCAGCCCCACCAGAGCCCCTGTAGTACTGCTCTCTCTGCACAGAAACCCCGTGTGTTCTGCCCTGGGAGACACATATGAAATGGCTCAGTGCCTGGGGTCAGAATACGTATGTGTGCATGTACACACACACACACACACACACACACACACACGTGTGCATGTACACACACACACACACACACACGTGTGCATGTACACACACACCCTCTTCTCTCCCCCAGCCCCCCCGTCCTGCAGCCTGGCCTGTCTGTCTCTGGGGGGATGGGTTCATGGGGGGCCACTGTGGTACCCATTCTGATCTAGGGCGTTTCTCTCTGAAAAACTCCCAGCTATCAGTTTTCTGCCATATTTTCAATCAGAATGAAGTGAGGGGCATGACATCTTTTGTTGACTTCAGGCGCGTTTCTTCCTTGGGACAGTGCAGTAAAGATGAGAAATGCAGTTTGGGCCCCTGGCTATTTCTCTGCGCCCGAGCCACGTTCTCCCAAAACGTCATTGACCAACATCTTCCAAACGGAATGAACCAAGTGTTAGAAGTCACTCGTTTGTTCCCTTCATCACACAGTGTCTTGGTGGACAGGTCGGGAGCCCTCTGGGGCGGGTGGTGTGGGGGTGTGGGGTGTGTGGTGGGAGCGTCCAGCTGCGGTCAGGGACCTGGGCTCATCCTCACTCTTAGGTCGTGATGCTGATGCTATGGGTCCCATCAGGACAGCCGCCGGTTCACTCACCTCGGGGATATGCCTGAGCGAGGTCTCGGGGGCCAACATGCCCAAGGCGCTTCCACTGCTGGGAGGTTGTAAGGTGTGATGCCTCTGAAAGCTCACCGGGCAGACGTGGCCTCAGTTTTTGTGAGGTGACAGGCTCCTTTGTCAGCTCCTAGCACAGTGCTCTCCCTGTTGCCTTGGGAGTCTCGGCCTCACACCAGGATTTCCGTCCCCGACCACTGCCATTGTCCTGGAAACTCCCCTCTGGAAGCCTCAGGGGACCCGCCACTCAGCCAGATCTGTTACCAATGTGTCCCTTCTGTTTCCAACTTGCCAGCTCAGAAATATTTCAGAGTACCCATGTCCCGGAAGCGTTTATAAACATGCGTGTCCTACGTACTAGCACAACTGCCTCTTCTTTCTTGGTGCCCATTCCTGTGCAAAGAAGAACAAACAAAATTTCGTACGAATGGCCGCTTCTTCGGTTCCTTCTAGTAGACACGGTTTCTAGGCCCCTTTGCAATCTGAATGTAATTAATTAATTAGAGTTCATTAATAGGCACCAATCAGAACCGTTTCTAGAGATACTCAGCAGAATATGTCTACCGTGGCGGTCACTGAGATGATTACTAGGAATAATGTTTACAGCTGAAGCAAATGATGGCTTCCTGACGGGGGGCCAACTACATAACCCAGCTTTTTCTACACGACTGTCGCCAGGCTGTGTGTGTTCCTTCCCAGCAACCGTAGAATCTTTATTTTTATCTGAAGACAGACTCTTACCTCGTCAGATTCTTTCATAGCAAGGAAGGTATTTCTGTTGCTCAGTATATTTCACAAGGCTTACAATACAGAAGGACCTGAAGCATTCCATTGTTTCGGTCCTTTGGATTTATAGTTGAACAAATGGAAATCTGGGGGAGACGTGAGCCTCGTGGAGAGTCGTCCAGACAGAGGACATGGAGCCTACACCGCATTCACTGCCCCAGTACCTGACTGCGGCCCCATGTAAACCACTGCTACTGTCGGGGCCTCTCAGCTATGGCCGTGGGCCCTGATGCCAATAAATGCATGTTCCTTCCTCCCTCTCTACGTCCTTCCCGCTCTCCTGCCTTCCTGTGTGCGTGGCTGTCAAGGCCAGTTGTTCCTCTTTAGTCCTGCTTTTGACTTAAGTCAAGGTACAATCTGTTTTGAAGCGTGACATGTATCGCTCCACTGAGCAACACTCCCCTTTTTATTCGTATAAATAGTGCAGATCCATTCTCACACCCATTATCAGTACATCTAATGCCACGATCGAGTGGTCGGAAGTAGCCAAGGACAGCTAGGTTATCCTTGCGAATGTCTGGCCATGGCGTGAGTCTCCCTTCACTGATCTTGGCATGTGAGATGCATTTCGATTTTTTTTGGTCTCTATTCTCTTGTCCCTAGTTCTATCATCAGCTGACTTGAATGTTGGTCTTGTTTCATGAAGACTCAACCAGTAGAAAATTGAGAAGGTTCATCTATCAGTTTATTTGGTCCGTCCTCATCAGTGGTTGGATCCAAAGCCCCACACTCATCCATCTCAAGTAGAGAAAACTGATCGTTTCTCAAGCTAAAACTTATATAAACCACATGGCCAATGTCTGCAGCTTCAACTTGACCTGCTCCTAGATTTTGGTTTCCTGTAGGAGCAACTCCCCACCCAATCCTGAGATCCCTGGATCCAGCAAACTCCCTGTGCGCTAAGATTTCCAACCTTGAGGGTCTTTCCCGGGGTCTATTTTGGGGAGGTAAAGTCTCTACCCCTCCTTGTGGAGAATTTGCTCCCTACCTAATTACTAGGTGTCCGTGGGCGGTGTGCTCTTCTGTGCCATCTATGAATGAGAGAGTGAAAAGGCTCCATTAGGAAAGAATTATGATGTGGTCGAGTAATGGATTCCCGTTAAGACGTGAAAATAGATAACTGAAGTGAATACGTTGCACTCTGGAATTCACCTTTCATATATAACAATGATACAATAATTACTTTGGCTTTTCCATGTTAAATTACGTGGATCGCTTCGTTCATTACAGATAATGAGCCAGTAACACAAGCCTGAAGTGATGTCTCCCTTACACCACGAATTCACTTTATTTCCTTTCCGCCCCACATCCGTGGACAAAGATCTTTTCCTTTTTCCTTGTAGGAATTACTTGTGATGAGGGCAGTAAAGCTAGGGATTGAGGCGTCTGGCTTCTGATGAGCAAATTTCATCTGTATGTGCAGTTAACCCTTGAACAATACGGGTTTGAATTGCTCGATTTCACGTATACGTGGATTTCTTTCAACGAATACTGTAAATGTCTTTTATTTTTTTCTATGATTTTCTTAAAAACATTTTTCCCATCTTACTTCATTGTAAGAATACAGTATATAATACATATAACAAGATATGTGTCAATCGACCATTTATGTTATTGGTAAGGCTTCTGGTCAACAGTGGGCTGTTAGTAGGTAAGTTTTGGGGGAATCAGAAGTTATACATGGCTTTTTTACTATGGGGGGGTCAGCACCCCTAATCTGCTCCATTGTCCAAGAGTCAACTGTACAATCATTATGCTTTTATCCATAGAGGCATTTATCAGTTTAAACACAGCTAGAAAGAGTATATGGAAGATATAAAAGCATCCCGAAGCTCAAAATTACAGCAGAAGCACAGAACAAGTGCTTTTTAAATCTTGTCTCAGCCAAAGACAGCCACAAAGCTTTTTCAATACATCATTCTGCCACCACTTGCCCTTTTAACATCTTCAGTACAATATACTTATTAGCTATATTTTTAAAAAAATGAATAGACTGTCTCATAAATGTGAACCCATTGGTGGAATCACTCAAGGAAAAGGCAGTGATGGTGTGACACCACAGAGGTTGATGAAAAGTGTGGTGTGTGTGCGTGAATATAAACATCATATATAAGTTTATTGAATCTTTTAAACAATCCTCTGAAGTAGGAGTTCTCTCTCCTTTCTCCAGTGAGAAACCTAAAGGACGGGAGCTTCAAATGTCTTGCCCATGGGGGTTTTGCAGCCCTGAGTTAGGGTTTTTCTTCTGCCATTTATGAAGTCACCCAGTTTTGGGGTTCCACTAGTCACGAGCAGGTGGGACGTAGGAAGAGCCCCAGCTCAGGAGACGATCATACCCTGGGCATCGTGTTACCCGTCTTTGGCGTATAGGACTAGAAAGGGCCTGCAAATGACTTTCCTTTATTGCCGATGTTCTACCCAAGCAAGGAGACATTGTTCCACTAAGAAATAAGGTTTGTGAACAGAACTGCCACTTCAGTAGTCACTCGTTACTTCAGTATCCACGGGAGACCGAGCGTGAGGGTGTGGTGACAGAAGTGTCACCCACTGCATTAGTAATGTCTCACCACTTAACCACGACATGTGTTCCAATGAGTGGGTGATGTTTCTTAGCATCTAGAGACCCAATGGGCTCATCTTTGGTGAGGGTACCTGGTCATCAGTGAACTCAGTAGAAATTATACCTCCAGGCAAAAGGAAATCAAGAAGCAATTTATATTAGAATTCTATTAAACACTGTGACATCGTTTTGTTGCATCTTTCTTCGTCCTCCCAGTTCAAGGTGGATTTAGACCTGTGAGTCTTGATTCAGACATGTGGAAATCCCTGGGCTCTGTGGAAAACCATGGTAACTGCCAAATCAGTGAGCAAGTTGTCCACGAGCTGCGTTGGGCTTGGTAGGAAGACAGCCCTCCCAACAATCAGAAAGGAGAGAGGTAATTGGCTGTGACTAGCTTCAACCCTGGCAGGTACCTTGGAGGTTTCAGTCTGTTTACATTCTTGAATCCATTTGCCCTGCTAGTATTCCCAGGGTTCGCTGGGACCAAACCAGCATTTGAAAGCAAGTGTAAGTCTCCCAGGACCACATGGCAGCTAGTTCAAAGGCTCTGCCTGGAGTCACACATATTTTTCTGAGGTTCACAGGTAGGCCTCTAAGCAAAGTTGTACAGAGTTGTTTTTAAAGAATCACTGGTGCTGTAATGAAAAACAACACTTACTCTTTAAAAATGACTTACTAGAGGAAAAACTAAGGGAACAGCCGACGGTAGGTAGCACTCGATACCAGCAGATTACTGCTCACCTTCAGTATTGCAGACACTGTGACAGGTGCTGGTTCTGACCAGTGAAGAGGATGGCGGCAGTCCCTCCTCTCAGGGAGTTTGTCCTCTGGGGGAGGAGACCTTCCGTCAGGACAGCCCGTCTGTCTGGGAGGAGTCCAAGGTGCCTGCCGGGGGAAGACACACACACACAGGGTGGACGATTTTTCCAAAGTTTCTTTAAAGTCACACACTGATTTCATAGCTAACATGACCTCCTAATGGATTACAGCCCATAGTTTCTAAAAGACTCTGTCATGGGTAATAAAGCCTCTCCCTGTTGCTGGTGTTTCACCAGCCACTGACGAGAGTGCCTCCAAACAGACTCTCAGGTGGTATGTTCCAGAAGACCTCTGTGAAGACTGACTGTAGATAAGTGTGGCTGATCACCTCCTCTGTACACCAGAGAGTTCCTGGTATGAACTTGAATCAGACATATGTCTTCTTATGAAGGAACTTAGAATGGGGAGATAAGATGCGACCAGCCGTGGAGAATGCTCCCTAATGTGTGCTGCATGAATCCATGAATGGATAGCACAGGTAGAGACTGGCATGTTTTGTGAAGCAGGTACTTATAGACGTCACAAGAGCTCAGCAAGACTTGTACTAACTTCAGAAAAATCACGGAGGGCTTCTTGGAGGGAGTGGCTTTTGATCTGGGCTTTGAAGTAGGGTTATGATTGTGCCACCAGGAAATTCCATTTCAGAACTTCCTGGGATGTGCTTTAAGTGCGTGACTCATCAAAATGACAGCAATAAATGTGGAGAAAACAGGTGGAGATGTTCTCTTATAATGTAGCACTCAGACAAACCTGAACTCTGATATCTGCACCTTGGGGCTTGTACGATTATTAAATATGATGACCTATGTAAAACATATGCTTATAAAGCTCCCCTCCCAATTGAATCTAAGATTATTCATCTAAGAGTATAGATCAAAAGTTTGCAAATAACTTCAGAGCTCATTTGGAGGTGTCCAGTGGCCCTCGCTTCCCAGATCCATTGCCCTTTTATATAAACATACATGTTTTAAAATATGACAGAAAATAAATTGTAACGCTGATTTTTCCAAATTAATGAATAGCTCTTCAAAGAGCGTAAAACTCATGTTCCCCGAGACTTGTGCAGCCCTGACCGTCAGAAGGCTGCTGTCCAAGGTCCTCGATTTATTGGCTATTTCCTCGGAAAGGGTGTCAGCCATCATAGCATACCCTCTAGTCTCTGGATGCTTTTTATCCTGGGAGGAGGAGGGAGTGGAGGAGCAGGAGGAGGGCAGAAGAGTAAAGTGGTAGGTGGAATAAGCCAACCCAGGCCCAAGGCAGCTTGTTTACAATCCAGCCATCGCTTCCCTCTGCATCGCTCCCTTTCTGCTCCCCCCTCATCAATGCCTGAAAGTCCACTATCCCATCCGCTGAGGGCCCAGTGGACAAAAAGGCCCAAGGCGATCCAGGATCCCTTCTGAACCACGGAATTCTTGGCACACGCACCCGTCTATGTGACAGGTCTGTCCTCCAGGACGAAGGGGAACTTAGCTCATTACTGTTCCCCGCCCCCACCCCCACCCCCCACCACCAGGAATATCTGAATCTTCAATAAATGGAAAGACAGTTATGGTTCACTTACTGACTTGACTTTAATATTTCTGAGAGCATTTAAAACATTTATGGAGCAGCAGTGTTCTTTTTCATTGGAAACAAACGTCTTTCAAAGGCTGCCTCATTTCCTGTGTGATCCCTTGAATGCAGAAGTGGTGTGATCAGAATGAGGGCCGCCCCCAGCCAGCCAGGGCCCAGCCGCCGGCATTTCTGAGCGCCCTAGCACCCTCAAGCGGCCGTGTCAGGCTCTGAGCTGCCCTCCCTCCTCCGCTCTGCTCCGGCTGTTTGTTTGGCTTTGCCTTCTCTGTCGTTGGTTTGTTGCTTTTATGTTTGCAGTTGATGGAGTTCATCACGGCATTGTCAAAATCAAAAGCTGTCTGGGAATTTGCCAGGTTGTTTGAAATGGTGGGGATGCCGCCACAGGTGCTGTGGGTGTGGGCCCGGGGAGAGAAGCGCTAGGGACAGAGCCAATCAGTGAGCCTGTGAGGAATGTGTTTGTCTGGTTCCTCCTGTTTCCTTCTCCCGGATCAAGGCAAGGAACGAACAACAACACACAGGGTCCAGAGAATCAAAACAGGCTGCGCGGTGAAGGCAACACACTCTACGAGCTTGTGTCTCTTGCTTTTCTCCCAGTCCTGGAGAAATCGTCTGAAACACTGCTGGCCCTTTGCTAAACAGGGCCGGTAATGACGATGTGGAATTTGCATTAATCCAACTTTTGGGGGGGGCGCCACCTCTGGGGGCTGGGTTAACACTCGAAGGCCTTGCCGCTCCCACGTGCGAGTCCAAAATGACATTTTCTTTTGTGACATAATAAAAACATATACATGTACTGAACATTAGCTCCTTCCCAGCTATTCTGAATGCCGAGTTCTGCGTGTTCATCAGACCTGGGTATCTTCGCTTGTGTCTTGCATTCTTCCTCTGATTCCTGGTGCCTGTGGCACAGCCGTGCCACCCCTGGGGCCTCAGGACTCTCAGTGCTGTCACCTGCTCACAGCAGCTCTGGTAGGAGGGACTCCAAACTGGCTGATCTGACGCCAGCTCAACGTGTGCTTCTTGGGAGCTGTTTAGGGCCAGGAGGTGGCATATTTGAAAGCACTTTGAGTCAAAAGTACCGATGAACATAAGAGGTGTTTGTTTTTTTTAATTGGTAGAGCAGCAGTTCTCTCCTCCCTGGCCGCTCCTGCTCTGCACCCACACTCCTCTGTGGCGTTAACATCCCTGGATAGAGACTATCTCACTGGACATCTTTCTTCTCTTCACATACATGACAGTTCTTGGGGAGCTGAGATCCATTTTCCTCCAAATGAAGTAGTTGGAGGAACATGTAAAAGTCAGTGAAGACTCCAAATACAGTGGCATTTCCCCTCAGAATCATAGACAATGGTGGAAAAGCTGAATGATGTGTCGTGTGGGTTGTTAGCTAGAGGCAGCCACGATTTTCCTGAAGGGCAGGTGTGTATGAGAAGCTCGGTCCCTCCACAATAACAGTCTCTGTGCTGTGGGTGAGGCTGATGGAAGGAGCTTCTCGGAAGATCCCCCCCCCCCCCCGTTGCCCATGAGAAAACTGGTGCACGTGCATTTTCCTCGTGCAAAGAGCCCATGTGTGGGGGAGCTGCAGGGCACACTGTGTCTGTAATTACACTTTTGGGGACCTATCAGTTCCTGATGGAAAGGGGCTATAACAGAGGGGTGTCTGTGTGGGGTGGGCGGCTTCTGGTTTTAGTTCAGCTCCCCGCTGTTAGTTAGGGCCCTGGGCTTCCGTCTTCGCCAGGATGGTCCTTTCTCTCATGGCTACAAAGAGGTGCAGCCGCTCTGAGCCTCGCGATCTTCATACAACTGTGTTTAGAGACAGAAAACTCGGGGGACAGAGCAGGCAGGGGGCAGGGGAGAGGAGGGTCCCTTCTCTTACCCCTCTCTGTTATCAGGAAGGAAAAAAGTCTTTCCAATGACCACCCAGAAAACTCTTTACGTCTTCAGCCACGTAGATGCCCTGAGCTGAGAACACAAACCCTGTATTGGTCGGCAAAGAGTGCGAGGGGGCGGAGCTAGATTTGGGCTAGAAAAGGTGGGTGGTCATCACTGCGAGTGAAGTGTGAGAGGAAGGATGTGCGTACAGAAAGATTTCCCATAATTTCCTCCGGAAAACAAAACCATGCTTTGGCTTTCTCCAAGGCACCACCTCAATGAACAATGTCCGGCCCTTTCCCAGGGTGCAGTGCAGTGCAAGTCTAAGGTGGTTTTCTACGTCAACGAGCAATAAGGAGATGCTCTGTGGAAATCCCCCCGGATGCCTTGAGCCGTTGGAGCTGATCAACACCATAAAGGGAAATGGTGAGAAGATAAAAGTCACAGAAGCTGGGAGCAGGTAGGGCTAGTCAATGTGTCACACCCCCAACCTCCTCCGCAGGTGACACTTGAAACACCTAGAATTGTAATCATCTGAGCGAGGATTTCTTCCCCTCAAACACCAGTGACCTCAATGGGAGAAGGAAGAGTCTCTAGATCACTTGCTGTGTTTTTCTTCCTGTCGCCGTGCTAGCTCGTGCAGGAGGTTACCGTCACTCCACTGTCATTGGAAATGGCCACCAAGGTCCGGGTGTGGCCTAACCATTCGGGTGCTCTGTGCGAAAGAAATGCCGTCATTTCCAGGGGCTGTTTTGCATTATGTGGCTAAGGCCCAAGCAGGCAGCCCTCCCGAGGAATCAGCTGCTATCTGTTAAGTTCCGGGCCTGCAGCTCATAGTTTGTGATGGGAAGATGCAATAAAATGCAGATGTAATCAGGGGATAAAATGGTAGACTAGTACCTAGTCCAAGTTTTCCATTAAAGTGACCCCACCTTTTTTTTTTTTTTTTTTTTTTGCATTTTCAAATAGCCAACTTTATCGTAAGTGGAAAGGTAGACACAGAGTAGATTCAAACCTGCTTAATTTTATTGGAACTAGCTCAGTTGACTGCAGAATGGGGTCTTCATCATAACAGGACCACATGCATCTCAAACCAAAGGTGATTCTTCCCTAGCCATCTGCCAACCCCTGCTGGGTCTGAAGGCTTATATTTTATTTTGTCATGAATTCTGTAGCCTGTCTCATAGGATATTAGATTTGATAGTGTTATATTATTTTTCTTAGAGCAAATGAAGTGCTCAAGAAAGATAATCATCTGATAGATTTGGGTATTTCAACTTGGAAACAGGATTTATTTAGATCACAATCAGCCATTTCCATCTCATTTGGCATTGAACTTGAGACTATGTGATGTCAGAGCTCTGAGAGAGAGAGAACTACAGGAATCCTGAAAGACAGATCGGAATATAGCCATCTGGTGCTTTTCCTCTTGTCACAAAATGGCTAGCAATCCTTCACAGTCCTTTGAAAGCATTCATCTACCCATCGTTTTTCGTGAAGATCGAACAGGTTCTGTATAAATGGTGCAATTTAGGTATTGTTGGGTTACAGAGAAATAAAATGGCGGCGATTATGGGTGCAATACAGAGGGCTGAGGTCACAGGGCTCCATCAGGGACTCAAAGTACAACCCACACAACAGATGGGCCCCACATCATCCTACTGTAGCCAAGAGTCAATTTTGTTTTTGCTGTGAGTAAGGAAAAAAACTGTCCAAATTGCAGGCTGATTGCACTAATGGATTTATTTCACCAGCAGGCAATTTCTGTTTACCTGTCAAGCAAAATAGAAATATAAGTAATTGTTAGGGGACTTCCTTTTTTGAGGGCAAGTTCCAATGATTTGAAATGCAATTAGTCGTATAGACAAACCTGAACTTCCCCTTAATGGGAAGGAAATTGTTCAGAAATGGGCAGACTGGAGTTGACAGAGTTACCGTGCACGGTGAATTGAATTCCCCCCATGCAGCACGTGCGTGCCCTCATTTCAGTTTTATTGCTCCTAATGTAATATTTGCACGAATGAGAACCCAGTCACTGCTTCTCGTGTCGGACATGTCAGCATAGGCACGAATTAGCATTTTGCACGGATATCTCTTGTGTGTGCTCGAGACACTGTGAAGACCCAGAGCTTGACGTTTCTTTTCTGTCCCAGGGTTGAGTCTCTGCCTTCACATTTGGGATCTGTTGTGTGTATATGGATAGTTACCCAGAAATGGTGAACATGAGAATGTGATACAGAGAGCATGTTAAAATTCAAGAACTGTTGAGCCACCTGAAGTGACATCAACCCATTTTTTAATTTGTAGGTATGTCCCATGGACATTTGGAGGGAATCTTAAGAGACGGAGGGAAAAAATTACGAAGTGGATTGTGTAATGAACATTTTAAGGTGCCGTAAAGGAGTCGATTTAGGAAAATTAAGTTCATAAAAGTCAGTTTTCAACTTAAATATGTTTATTAACTTCATCGATTTTTAATTCACGACAAGGTTTTTTTTTATTGCATTAAGAAAAGAGCAATGAGTCTAAATGAGAGGCAAAGAGGACTTTTTCATGAAATCAGTTTTTGAAAGGAAGGCTTTTTATTCTTCTTGCAATTCTGCAGAGCTGATCTGCCCAATTGCAAATGTTCTGGCAAAATGGGAGAGGCTTTCTGCTAATGTGCAAAACCAAAGGCCCTCTGAGATCAACCCCAGTAGGCATGGTGTCTTAGCTTTGACAGTGTCTTTGGAGTCTGCTTTGTCATTTTGAAACCCGAGGCCAAAGGAGTCCGGGGCTCATGCTGCCTTTGCCGCTCAGCCAGTCGACTGACAGGGAGCTGGGTCACAGAATGAGCGTTTATTGTCTGAGAACCAAAGGTCTGAGAAGGCAGCGGGTTAACAGCTCCAAAAACTGCCGTGACATTCTCAGACCAACCTGGGATATTTTAAGGGGAAATCTGTGCGTTCCTCCAGAGGCCACATGATGGTTCCAGGGGTCTGCATGGAGCCTCCCCTCTGGTGGTGTGGCTCTCAAATGTGGTCACCAACCCAGGTGCAGCGATGACAGTAACCTGGAAAGAATGCTAGGCCCTAAAGATTGTAACTGGCAAGCACGGGGTGGCGGGGAAGCATTGTGACTGGTAAGCAAACATTAGTTTCAGGGTCATTATCTAAAGCAGAGAACTGGGACAGGGGACATTCCAAGCTCAAACTGCAGGGAGGGGGTTGATCATTGTCAAGCTTGAGGGCAGAGAGAGGTGGGGCCTCTTTTGTGGGAGTCCCAACTAGGCCCTGTTTCAATTTCCCTTTTGGCCATTGTCTTCTTCCTGAGATGAGCCTTAAACATGTCAATTCAAGGGCAAAACAGCCTTCTGAAAATGTCCTGCAAAGACCAACTGCACTCCATTCTACTCGGGCTTTGAATCAACTGCTGAGGTAACTTCTGTTTAAATGAGGTAGATGGGCCTTTGCACATTCTCGAAAAACTCCTACCATCTGGAGAAACCCTTCTACGTCCTTGAAATTGGTAAGTCCCATGAGTAAGCACATGTGGTAGGAACCTTCTAGGTCACCTGGATGCCATGTAGAAATGCACTGTTTTGCATTATTCTAATGCAGTGTTTCTCAAGCTTGAGCATGAGTCACCGTCACTTATTAAAATGCACATTGCCAGCCGCTGCCTTGAGTTCTGATTCAGTAGGTTTGGGATGGGCCCCCAATTTTCATTTCTAACAAATTCATGGGTGATCCTTACAGGACTGGCCCAGAGGCCATTCTTTCAGGGCCACTGCGTTACTGGATTGAAAATGCTGCTCTCCTGCAGTAAGTCAGTGGGGCATTGCGGGCGTGTTTGGGATCTAGTGGTTTCTAACAGCCTTTTCCTAATAAAACTAGCAGAGCTGTAAACGTAGCAAAATGAATAAGAAATTGAGAAAACTACATCTGTTCACAAAAAGAAAGGCTTTATCGATCTGGCTGTGGAATTGACAGCGTCTGTCCTCAGGCAGTGTTGGCTGTGATCTGTTTGAAAGCAAAGACTGGGTTCATTTTAGTTCCTCATTTCTTCCTGAGAACATAGCACGGTGACGGGCTCATAGTAGGTGCTCAGGCATTTCCTGGGTAGGCGAGCGGGGTGCTTACAATCCGCACTCACCTTAGCCATCCCGCTGCTCATGCGTGGGTGTGGGTTTTGTTTTAGGGAGCTAGCGATGCAAGCACACTCTGTACCAAAGCATCCCAACGTTGGCGGCTCATGCCACACATATTTAGTCCAAAAGCCACACTCCTGCAGGACTGAAACGTCCAGGAAGCAGGTGGCCCTTCTCCTGCCCTTGACCTGCCTCAGAGATGGTTTCTGGTCCTGACTCGAAGGCGTCTTACTGTCCCTCTTCACCACTTAGAGGAGGCCCTCTTTTCTCTTCCCTCTGTGTCACCCAGCCAGCTGCAACGGCACAGTGACATGTGCCTGCGTGGACCTGCCGGCCGGTTCACGGAGCTTGCATCACTTCCTTTTGCTATTTCTGGCGGACCAGCGCCGTCTTCCTGGGCGCGTTACGTCAGCCCCACACTCAGCCTCCTTAAATTTCAGTCCTGGCTGCCGCCCTACCCCCTCCTGTTCTTCACAACTGGCGTCCTGTTTAGTGGAGTCACATTTTAAGTTTTCTGTGACTATTTCTATGGCTGTGCGAGGGAGGGTAACTTGCATGGCAGGACATGAACAGTAGTCCTGTTCTCTAGGATCTAAAGGAGACCCTGCGTTTGAATGACCTTGTCTCTGGCTATCCTTTTCCAGTCCATTGCTGCTTTCAAGAAAAACCCTGAGAATCCCTTTGGGTGACGTGATGCAAAACCAAAAGCCTCACGTGAGGGTCTGAGCCCTGGGCCCCCCATTTAGTTCTGTGGCAGCCTCGGCTTTGGTCTTTCCACACGCTTGCCATCGGTCACGAGATAAAAGCTTTCTCTTCCTCCAGAAAACAACCATCGCCTCTGTTGCTTGGAAAATTGGAGCTCTGAATTGCAGAGGCTCATCAGCATCACTTTAGCTTCAAAGGGAAGCAGATTTAACTTAATTCACCGGACTCAGATAATCACAAGGTTGGAAAGGGCACAGAGCCCTAGGGGCAGAGCAGAGTCACTTCCCTTCAGAGAGAATATGCCTGATACAGAAATTGAGACATGTCAGGTAATGGCTTGGTGACACTCAAATAATCACTGGGGACACACAGTGACAACACCCTCTCTTCTTTATCTCATGCTCTAAAAATCTTAAGAGCTCTTGGCAAACATCATGGCAACTATCATCAACCTTTAGAAAATGTGAAAAGACAGAAGTTGGTGCGTCCTCTAGGAGGTAAAGTAATTATTTGGACCATTTCTGAGACAACGTTGGTCGTAAAGAGCAAGGTTTTGTAACTATTCAGAGAACGGCAAGGAAGTTTTAGAGAAACAAAATAGACAGCCTACTATTGATTGATCAAGAGCACAGACAAGAATGAGTGACAAGGAAGAGAAAGGGAAGAAAGGAAGGTAAAGATGGGAGAAAAGAGGAAGTGGGTTATGGTCCAGCCTCCGAGGGGGGAGGTGACAAGTGAGAGGGAGACTCTGCAAAGAAAGGCAGGGTGGGTTCTGACACACCCCTCGCAGGTTCTCACTAGGGGGACGGGAGCCTGTCAGTTGAGTGGGTGGCTGTTTCACTTCTTTGGCCATTAGCTCTGCCACCCCTGTTGATTAAGCACGTGCGGTTGTGTGCGGGCTGCTGGGGGGGTTAGTTGTACTTCTGTTTTCAACTGTGCGTCCATACCAGGCGGCTGCACGATGGCAATCCTAAAATGCAGAGAAAAGTGCTCTTGGCAGATTAAAATTGAACTTCATTAATTTTACAGTAAGCCTTTTCCGTTGGGTTGAAAGAAATGTTTTTCTTTAAAACATATGAATCTTTCAGTACCAATCTGGAAAGCTCAAAATGAACTTCGTTCATTCTTGAATGTTGTGGTTTTGAAAAGCCAGGGACAGACATTCTTTTTCTCTTGTGCGGGACATCACCTGCTTGTAAAGTTTGTAAAGAAGTCATACCACCCAGTCCTAATTGGTAGTCATCATGCAAAAACCATTTTTTAAAGAAAGAAAGACAGAGGGAGAGGGAGAGGGAGGTGGAGAGACTTGAGAATATCCTCTTTATGTATTTAGCACTATTTTCGCAAGCTACCCAATTACTGCTTTATTTCTCCTGATTTATGTGAGTTCAGGTGCTAATATCAGAAAGATACCGATGCCCAGTGTTTTCGGAAGTTCTTCCTCCCTAAAAGGAAGAGTGTGCTACGTTGGCCATTCACTTCTCCAATATCAGTGTTTGGAAAAGACTAAAAGTCTTAAATAGCGTTCTGCCCTCCTCCTTCTCACAGAGAAAGGAGAAGTAAACGATGGGATATAATTCTCTCCTAGCAATAAGAAAACCTCTTAGCTAATAAAAATCATGCTTAGGCTGCTGAACTCAGGGTGCTTTTGGTATTTTTATAATGCTTAGCTTGCATAGAGACCCAAAAGTTGCCTTTACTGTCATTAAAAAAAAAAAAAAAAAAGACTACCCACCATATTTTGCAGCATCTGCCCAAATCCAGTGAGTTAACATATTTGTTTTGTCATTTGGTTCCAGGGGAAATAAACACACTCGTGCCTTTATTTAATAATAAGGAAGACATAATCCTGGGAAACTAGGTAGGGAAAAGGGTCAGTGGACATAGTTTTTAGTATTGAGGAATTAAAATCTTGGTATGAAACAATCTACAGAATATTTTTTTAAACAAGCCTCCCCATACTTGCCCAATAAGCAGGAATGGAAATCTACTTCAATACAGCCTATTGGGGGATGATCAATGATAGGGTGGTTGACAGGGGACAGCTCTTGATGACATGTTCCCTTTTGAAATGCTACAGCTATATTTAAATGCCCACTGCAATGTTTTGCTGCTCGACCAAATATCTTTTTTCCTTATTCAGGGGATGGGGTTCTGAAAAGTTATTGAAGGCCAACAGTGAATTCATTATGTATTGTATACGTTAAGTGCCACCATCTGTACGTCTCTGCAGTGCAGTACTTCACTTATCCTACAGTATTCACCAGCGTACTCTTTTGCATTTGGGACTTCAGAGTCCTCACAGTTTATGTAAAGGGACAGCCTGCAATTCACGTATCAGCGTGTAGGGCAGATTTGGACATGAGCATGCACACAAGCTGGGAACACGCGTGCACAGGCTTGCACAGCAAGTCTAAAACGTCCTTTGAAATGAATCGTGTTCCATGTGCAAGGCAGAAGAACGTAGCCAAGTTCTTTTTCAGTTACCTACTGGGACCTCAGTCTAGACTGCACCTGAGAACCTCTCCCCGCAATGTGTCATCATGTGATTTCTCCCTTCCTTTCACACTTGCCTCAGAGGGGTCCTGCTTGTCCTGAATCCCCATTTCTCTTGTTTAATTTTCAGGTTTGCTTCTCTCAACACAAATTTGTGCCTCCGTTCTTCCCCCTACTGTTTATGAGTTTTATAGTATATATTTTTTTAATTTTTAAAATAATTTTAAAGGGAAATTGCTTATCCTGTTGTCTGAATATTTTAATTAGGACTTTTAACTTGGACCAAATGGCAATTTGAATATCTACGAGCTCACCTGAAAACATAGCTTTTAAAAGTGAGGGACACGCATATCTTCTGTATCTCATGTTCAATCTATTATCGTCGATATCCATAGGTTTATAAATAATCGTGTATGCTATATAAGTATTTCCATAGAAATACTGTTTTGTATAAAATGTTAGTACAGAAATATGTATATGCTTCTTACAGTTGCTGTAACACATGCATGCATATTTCCTCTATATACATATATATTACATAAGTTAGACCCTAATGGCATCTAGATTTAGTGAAATGTCAGGATCCGGCCCCACGGCTAGCAGCAGGAGCTGTCCTTTCAACTCCCTCTTAGGGAAAGGCAGCCCAGCTGGGGCGGGGGATGAAAGCAAGGTTTTCTATGTATCTAAATGTGATGACTTTTAAAGTTTATCGCTTTGTGGCTCTTATAATTGTTGCCTCTGTCTTCCAAAGTAAAGTGGGCCGGGGACGCTCTCTCCGCCGCCCAGGCCTGTGGTGGCACCTCTGCCTGTGTAGGGGGCATCAGCCTGGCAGAGAGCCTCTTCCTATGCAGACACACTGGCTTTCCTTGTTTTTGTAGTTGCTGTAAAGAAACGTGTTTTTAAACTACCTTAAGGATTGCACTTCCTACACAGTGATGGGAAAAACACACAGGATTAAACAGAGGATGGGTGTGTATGAATTTTGATTACAACTGAAAACTGCCCCTCAGGGTCCAAGCTTAGGGAGAGTGTGGAAGGGCCTGGAAGTTGTTCTTTCCCAGGGGATCTATCCGTGAGCATCCAGTTCTCCCTCCGGGGAAAGGAGACAGAGGGAGGGGACAAGTTCAGGACTAGGCAGGGTCTGTCCGGGGTTTCTGGTCTTGGGCAGTGGTGCCAGGAGATGGCCTTGGACTCAGACCCAACAAAGGCTGGCGACCATGGCCTGCTGAGTGGTGGCCTTGCCTGAATAGAAGTCATTGTGGAACCTCAGTGGAGCAGAGCAGGGAGCACTGTGGAGTCCTGGAATGTGACCGTGAAGACCCCACCCTGACCGGGTGTGGAAGGAGCAGGTAGGATCTGAGCAGGTGCAGAATCCCACCTGTCCCCTCCCTCTGGAGTTTGGGGTCCTAGTCCCTGATGACACTCAAGATAGCACAGATCATCGCAACTGCAAGGGCTGCCAACAAAAGTGAAGGGACCTCATGAGGAGGATGGTGGGGGGCGGGGGAGGGGGGCGGGGGGGACCGGTGGGCGCTAGACGGGAACCAGTACTGCCCAGAGCCTCTAGAAGGATGACAGCGCGGATTCCAGAAGGTGGGAGAGGGGCCCGGAGGCCAGGAGGGAGGAATCCACGCTAGGAAAGGGAGGGACGTCTGAGTGGGAGCCGAGCCCCGAGCCGTAGTTCGCGTGTCTCCACACAGGGGCGCTGGAGCACGTTGTACTGCAGGAACAGCGAGCGCGCACCCCGACCCCAGCACCTTTCCGTGTCCTTTCTACGCCTCCCCCACTAACCCCCAGAGGGGCTCGCTCGGGAGTTGGGGGGCGAGGAGCAAGCTTTAGAAAAGTTGTCCGCATCCCAAATGTTTCGGCCTCTGCCTGAAGTGATTGAAAACGAAAATGGAGTTGGCGATCTACACAAATAGGGATGTGTGTGTGGGGAGGGCGTGGAATTGAGTTGCTCTGAGGCCCCAGCAGGCTCCCCACCCCCGGCCCCCACCCTAGTCTCCCGCCCCAGCTTGCCTTCCCTGGCCTGGCCTTTCCTTCCTTTTGAGGCTGGGTGGAGGGGAATGCATCTGTTTTCGGAGAAGAGCTTGGTTTGAAAAGGAAAGAGGGCGCATCAGAAAGCGGTTTCCCCAGCGCTGCTTCCCTGCCAGCCCGACTGTTTACTCTCCCGCACCCCCATGTACCCCCCCAGGGGTCCTGGCTGTTGTGATTTCAAGTTAGGGAGAAAAGCTGGGGGGGACACCGGTGGGAGCCAAGGCCGCAGCTGCCGGGGATGCCAGCGCGTGGACGGAGCACAGCGCGGAGGAGGGCGCCCTGGGGTGTTGTCCCCCAGCCCCCCCACTCCTCACCTTCGGCCTCTTCTCACGTGCTTTGTCCCCCGAGCGACCTCCGGTGGGGACAGCAGAGCTGAGGGCCCCCAGCGCATACCCAGCCCTTGCCCTCGCTCCCAGCTGGTGCCCAGAACCTGCGAGCCCCCCCTCCATCGCGCCCCCCGCCGTGCCCGCCCCTCCTCGCCGCCAGCCCCTGGCCACCCAGGCGCCATTGCCCGGCGGGTGGCGGGCCGCGTGGGGAGGAGGAGCCGCGTGGGGGCCGGGCGGGGAGCCTGGCGATCTCCGTGCAGGTTCGCGGCTCTCTAGGTGGTGCTGACGCTGGGGCCTGGGCATTTCCCTCCCTGATGCTGTTCTGGACGTTCCTGCCTCTCATCAGGCCCTGCGTGGCCGGGGCGAGGAGTTGAAAACAGAAAGGGAAAGAGAACACGCCCCCAGACCCGGCCTCGCGGACGCCAGGGGGGGCGGCGGAGGCTGAGCCAGGCGCGCCGGCGGCGGGCGGAGCGGGAGCCGAGGAGCCCGCTGCCACTTGCCACCCGCCTTCCTCCTCCTCTTCCCTTTCCCCGGGAGGGGGTGGGGAGCGGGGACCGAGCGGGAGGACGCGGAACAGAAACCCGCCCCGCAGACAACCGGCCGGAGCGCGCGGGCCCATGGCTTCGCTGTACCAGAGGTTTACGGGCAAGATCAACACCTCCCGGTCGTTCCCGGGGCCGCCGGAGGCCAGCCGCCTCCTGGGCGGCCAGGGGCCTGAGGACGACGGCGCGGGGCCCAAGCCCCTCGGAGCCCAGGCGACCGCGGCGGCTCCCCGGGCGCGCGGCAGCGGCGCGGGTGGCCGGCCCCGGTTCCAGTACCAGGCGCGGAGCGACTGTGACGACGAGGACGTAAGACCCTCCTGGTGGGTGGGAGGCGGCACGGGCTCGGGGCCGAGCGCCAGGGGAGAGGCGTCCACCCGCATCTCGGAGGGTGTTTGGCGGTCCTCCCCCCCCCCTCCCTCCCCCACCGCTCCCGGGGGCGCCCCCAAATACACCCTTAACGGCCACCGCGATCGCCAGGGTCCTGGCGCGGGTCTCTGTCTACAGCGGCGGCGACCAGGAGTTGGTGGCTTGAGAGCCGCGTCTGTGGGGCTGAGCTGCGGGGATGTGGAATTGGCTGGGGGTTTCCAGGACGTGTGGACGTCTGCTGTGCACCGCACGGGGCGGTGGGTCCTAAGCAGAGAATTCAGTCTGGTTGTACTTACAAGTTGATTTTTCTTTCTTTTTCTGTTTTAAGACTCTGGGAAGATAATGTCCCAGGCTCTTTTTCTCTCCCTTCCACCTGTCACTGCATTCTATCCATTGTGTGTCCCTTCCCAGCTGCCCTGACCGCGCTGTCTACTTCTCACTTCTCCAAGGCACTCCCCCCTCCCCGCCATTGCTGGTGGCAGCCTCGGTGGTGGTGGCGGTGGCGGCCGTGGCAGTGGTGGTGGTGGTGGTGATTGTGGTGACGGTGGTGGTGGTGGTGACGGTGGTGGTGGTGGTGGTGACGGTGGTGGTGGTGGTGGTGGTGGCGGTGACGGTGGTGGTGGTGGTGACGGTGGTGGTGGTGGTGACGGTGGTGGTGGCGGTGACGGTGGTGGCGGCGGTGGTGGTGGTGACGGTGGTGGTGGCGGTGACGGTGGTGGTGGCGGTGACGGTGGTGGTGGTGGTGGCGGTGACGGTGGTGGTGGCGGTGACGGTGGTGGTGGTGGTGACGGTGGTGGTGGTGGTGGTGGTGGTGGTGGTGGCGGTGACGGTGGTGGTGGTGGTGGTGATGGTGGTGACAGTGGTGGTGACGGTGGTGGTGGTGGTGGTGGTGCTGGTGGTGACGGTGGTGATGGTGATGGTGGTGGTGGTGATGGTGATTAACAACAACAAAATAGAAGCACCAGCACCGAGGCCCAACCACCTGTCCCGGGCCCAGCACAATTTCTGCTGCTGGGCTTCAGGCCCTACCTGTTCATCGCACCTAGCCTTGGACTGGCAACTCTACCTTAGACTGTGTTAGCTGAAAACTTCTCAGCGAGCACGTTTCCTACTCTTCTCTGAGCTGGACACCTGGGTTTCAGAGGTTGCATTTGCATATCACCTTAGTAACCGATGACTCAGGCAGGACAGCAGGGGGCTGCATAGGTGGATGTGTTCAACCATTTCTGTTGACCCCATCCAGCTATTCAGAGGGCCAGGGGCGACCACGAAGAGAGGCAACAACCGTTTTTGAGACCTTCTCTTCCCAGGGAAAAGAGAAAAATCCCAGAAAAGCTCTCAGACAGGCAGCAGGGCTGGCTTGGCTGGTGCAGCCCCTAGAGATATGCAGGGTGGTGACACCCAGCGCGTTTACCCTTGAGGAATTCCCACCTGGGCACTGGTCCTCACACAGGACTCTCAGCGGCCCCTGACATAGCTGGGGAGGTACAGGTCCCTGCACCAAGTAGGAATTGTGGTTATTAAACATGTCCTGCCTTGCATCACACTGCTTCACCATTGGCTGTGGCTTTTATAGAGCAAGGTAGGTGAATGGGGGGTGGAGTTTGAGTGCTTTTCACTTGGGCAATTCTGAAAAAGTCACTGGGGTTGTGTTGTTGCTACTGGTCGTCTTTGGTTTGTTTTATGAATGGAGGATGTGGAGATTGTAATAAAGATGACCTAAATTTGCGCTTGCGTGCACACACACACACACACACACACACACACACACACACACCCTGCATCCGATCTTGCAAGAGATTCTCTTATTTTCTTTTGGAGTCTCCCCTGGTTCCATGGAGACAATCAGAGATGTGTCCCTCACTTCAGTGGGTCAGGACCGAAGGGAAAATCAGGAATTCTTCAGGCTTCTAATTTGAGGAACTGGACGTCTTTGAGGAAAGGTTTCATTGGGGTTGGTGAAAAATTCTGGAGGATTATACTACTGGAAATCTTGGGAAAGACAATTCAGCTGCAGTGCAGATGGAAATGATGCACTTTTTGCCTTAAATCTAACTTAAAACTGTCAAATTGTGTTATGCCTGGGTTGAGAACGATGCAATTTCTTCTCACAGTCTCTAGGTGTCGCTAGGGGAAAGGAGAGGCAAGATGTTCTGAATTCTGTTTCAGATGCTCTCCACCCATCTTTTTTTTTTCTTTTTTTCTTTTTCATCTTTGCCTGGGGCATATAGTTCCTTCTTTTCAGGCTGACATTTGTCTAGAACTGTTTCTCAGATAAGCAAAAGAGTTGAACTAAGGAACAAATTGAGGATTTAACATTTGCAAATTATTTCTACTGACGAGGCCTGAACAGCATCTCTAACTTAAATTCATTAAGTCCTGACATCGTTGTTTTTTCTCAGAAAATTTAGAAGTGTGTGTGTGTGTTGTATGTAATTATAAGTATAGCATATGTATATGCAGTATCTTTATGAAATACATAAACGTATTTGATATGTGCGATTAAACCAATGACACGGGGCTAAAAGGTGGCATCAATTTCTTAAAATCTTTATGTGCTTGTCTCAGAAAAGTTATTAAAATTGGAAAAATATGTCTAAAAATTGACTCAGAGATAGATGTGCGTAGTAAACAAATCGCTTTACCTCCAGGAGCACCGTGTGTAATTAGCTTAACATAAGAGGTACTAGTTAAACACAGAGCTATAAAAAACTGCTTTTCTGATACCTGCCCTTGTCAAGATGAAAGAATCTTGAGTAATCATTTTGCTACCCAAATTTAATCCTGAGCATACACGACTAACTGGGAACATGTTGCCTGTTATTCTACGTGTCTTGACTCAACCATTTGAAACATGCACTTCAGCAGTTTGAGGAGCGGCTTGCTTAGGTGGGTGCTGTCTGCGGTGCTGAAGTAGGCTCTGTGTTAGCGCCCGGGGAATCGCGGGCAGCTCTCTGCTCAGTTACAAACTAAGGTGAGTGGGTGACTTCCCTGCTCTTCTGTGGCTTGTCAGTCAGAGAAAGCTGTTCCATGGCACAGAAGCAGCTGCCCTGCCATGGTCACTGAGATGATGATAAGGAGCATACTTTTAAAACTCAGTGGGCTCTGTACCTCTTGCCTTTCACCCACAAAGGGGAAACTAAAATGAGTTCTTGACCTCTGTATTTGTGCAAACATGCAGGCCTGACTAAGATTGAGAGTGGGTAATTCCCCCCTCCCACGTTTAAATTTAAGGTAGTCACAAGGTCTCGCACAGATAAATCAGATGGTGAGGTTTGCGTAGCAGGTAATGAACTAGCATTGCCTCACCTACTTGCACAAACTAAACGTGTACGGGAACCTCCCCACCCCCCAATACAGCACCACAGAAAAGCCTGTTTTGGGCGGCGGTCAGTTCTAAGATGTGAAGTTTAACTGTGACATAGAAATACAGCCACAGCGTCTTTTCTGTCAGGGTTTCCTCCTCCATCTTAGATTTATTTAAATGTGAAGTCAATTACTTGAGCAACCCCTCTGAGGAATCAATAGCTATTTTGATTTAAAGTTCATTTTGCAGGTTTAAAAATAAGTTGCCTCTTAAAGGAAATGTTGATGGAAGTGACTTTTAATAGAATTTAGTCACTTCCAACAGGAATTAACTGTGATGAATTTTAAAATACTGAACTTTGTCACACCCCTGCTTGAGCATTTCCCTTTGATTTCTTTTAAAACGATTTTTCATTAAAATGTTGTTGGCAGACAATATTATGTTAGTTTCAGGTGTATCTTTATGATTTCTTAAAGGACTTTGGAGGCCTCGGTGATGGTCAGAACAATAGTCTTGTTGAGGTCACATCAGCATGTGTCTTTATTCTTCATTTTTTGGTGACATGTGATTTCCTAACAATACAAATTCAATGACAACAGGATTTTAAAACAGCAAATTGGCTGAAACGCGGATTGACCAATGAATCACTACTCATGATCTCATGATGTCTACTGGCCCGACAGGGCCAAGTTCATGGCCCTTTCAGCAACCAGCCCATCTCTCTCTCCGTCTTGATTTTTTCCACCGGTACGATGTCAGCATCCTGTTAAGTTCTGCTTGGGATTCATCAGCTTTAATTTTTTAAGTAGCTTGACTCCACAAATTTGTTTATATGCCCTATTATTTTTCTTCTGCTCTGGTTTTAAATGTTGTTTTTAAAATATTTAATTCCACATTATTATCCTAACACATGAAAAAAAGGCTAAAGCATCCAGTTATCTCTTCATACTTGATCCCATTCCTCTCATTACTAACTTGGAAATGCTTAGTGGACTAACCTACGGCCTGGCTATGGGACAGTATAGGACAGCTTTCACTGAGGATGCTTGTAGAGTTACGACCTCCACTCCTTGTAAAGAAAGTACCTACAGAACAGGTGCTGTTGTATGCTGGGTCCTGGGAAGTGCTCAGTGAATATATTAACATGTTGTTGCTATTACTAATAATATTACCGTGTTTCCCCGAAAATAAGACCAAGCCGGACAAGCAGGTCTACTGTGTCTCCTGGAGCAAAAATTAACATAAGACCCAGTATTATATTATATTTATTATATATTATATTATATTATATTATATTATATTATATTATATTATATTATATTATATTATATTATATTATATTATAAAGACCCAGTAGTAAAATAAGACTGGGTCTTATATTAATTTTTGCTCCAAAAGTCGCATTAGAGCTGATTGTCCAGCTAGGTCTTATTTTCAGGGGAACACGATACCCCTTACTCCTTCCTTCGCCACCAGTTCTTCCTTCTTTTCCTGCAAAGAGAAACAAAGATCACCTTCATTGGTCCCTACTGCCAGCTCTGGCTACTGTCCTGTTTTTCTTGCCTTCTTTTCCTGTCCAACTTCTTAACCAAGCAGTTACCCCTGATCACTTGTTATCAGTAACCCTTGTTTCCTTATTTCGCCTGGTGGCAGGCTTACACTCTGTCTTCACTACAGCAGCTGCACGCAAAATGCCATCGATGTTCTCTTAATGACTTGATATATGGCCTCTCGGATTCCTCTTTAGTCTTTGTGCCTATAGCCTTTGGTCTTGATGACCGTCATCCTTCACATAAAGCTTTTGTGTCATGTGTCTTTCCTGATGCTACGTGAATTCATGCCCTGCCCCTCCTCTCTCTCTCTCCCTCTCTCTCTGAACTTGGCCTTGGAGTTCTTTGGTAAATCATTTCCTTCTTCTGCCCTTAATGTAGGAGTGTGGGGGAGCCTACATTCCAAGGTTTGGGTCCCCACTATTCTAGTCTTTCCTTTCCTGCCTTCCTTCTTAAGATAAATTCGGAATTAGCTAAATTGGAATGAAGATAAAGGGAGCTGAGTATGTTCTGCAGCTTCTGTGTTAGGAGCCGATGAAAGCAGCGTCCTTATGCTGATGGACGCCTCCGAGCATTTCTTCTGAGATACTTTGCTTTTCTGTTTTACAGACACGTAGAATTGGAAGCGCCCAGTGACCACCTTCCTGCGCTCTCTTCCAGGCTCTTGTTGCACAGGTCGGGCAGCTCGACGCTGTATCAGTTCTGTGGTGGTGACAAGACATCCACACGCAGTAGATACTTTGCCTTTGCTCCTCTCTTTACAGCTGCTTAGTCTAAATACCTTTCTGTCTAATCCCCTTCATTCTCCTGCTATATGTAAGCATGTACGCATTCCTTTCTCTCAACGTCTTAGTTTCTTTCTTGTAGCATGAAGTATCCCCTAGCTCAGCCTTGAGGTCCCCTGTGGGTTTAATGCCCTGTAACTATATCGTAGCGTACTGCTGGACGCAGTAGCCATCCTCCTGAAAAGTTGAGTTTTTGCACGTCAGGATATACTTTAAACACAGGGCAAGTGTTTACTACCTAAAACCATCTCTCTGTGAATGTTGTCATAAAGCGAACGATCGCTCAACTTTTTAAACTATCGTTCTATACCTCTAGAGAATTTTCTGAAATTTTGTCTATAACAAAATTACATGACATTTTGCTGACTGTCTAGCACAGAGAATGTGGTGCTAATTAGGGAGTTGTCTGTATTGAGGGAAGTGAGACTAGTGACGTGGACAGAGTTCCAGCTGAGTGACAGGTGAAGCCACATATAGCAACAAAACACGTGGCCTCTGCACTGCACTTTGTAGTCTTTTAAAGCGTGCCTGCCTGTCCCTCGTGTCTCCATAATTGCCTTGGCTAGAGAGGAAAACCATAGCAAAGAGCTAATCTGTTGGCTTGAAAAATTAATAAGGGGAAGCCTAATTTCTTTTCATTTGGATGAGTCAATTGTCAACTGCAGATTATAGCAAACAAATTTCAATGTGTTAACAAGCCTTTGCTATCTATAGCCGGCCAAAAACGTATGTATTTGCTTAAAGCCAAATTTGTTTGTGAAACACGACAATTGTGCCTTCCCAGTGGATTTGAGCTGTGTCACAGGAAGGCATTTGCAGGTGGGCACGGAAGCCAACTTTCTACGGCATGCATTTTACTGCTGCTCGTGCAGCTTTTTAATAATTTACTTGTATATGTTACCGTAGATTTAAGGAGGTCTGAAGCATTAGAATAACATAATATTAGACTTTTGACAATGGAATCCACTTATTTTCCCACACGAGATTAATATTGTAGCGTCACTACGTACACAGGAATTTCTCTAGTTGTTGGTTTTGGATATTTTTTTTTTCTTCATAAAATGGAGCTTTTTAAAAATTTCGTACCCAAAGCTTTTTCTCCTTTCGAGTCAGAATGATTAATGAGTTTAATTTTTGCAAGCAACTGGCAGGAGTTGCTGAGTAAGATGTTCACGCCGATTGTATATAACCCTGTTCCCTTTAATTACTGTGATGATAACCAGGCATTTACCAAGTGCGTGCGGAACGCTTCTCTGCAGCCTACGGTATTGATCCCAGGCATGGAGCCTTGCCTTCCCAAGTAATACGGAGCGTGATCCTTTCCAAACGAAATTCTGCCTAATGTAGTGTTTAGGGCCACAAGCACCCATGTGCCCTTTTATGATTTGCTTCCATTTTAAGCACATTGGTTTGATTTTATGTACATGCAAGAAATACTCAGGCTTTCTGGTTAATGACTCTGGGAACGTTTATCTTTGGAAATGATCACGCGTTGTGAAATTATCCGAAAAGGAACATTTTAAAACTGGATAACATCTCATTTTACACATGGGAAGATGATCAGTAATTATGTGAATAATATTTGGCAGATCCCTGTGTTCTGGGAGCCTCCGAGAACCCCAGCCCTGTGTTGTCTCCTGGGTTCTGCTCGTAGACTCCGCGGTGCCGCCGTCCAGAGGAGGAATTGACTTCCTCGTATCATGGAGTTGAAAACCGATGGACATCATGAAACCTGACAGTCCACGTCCGTGAGTGGACATGGAGGTGCTAATTGTCCAAGGGAAAAAACAGTGTTCTCACAGCAGTGTCAGGTTTTGCCAGACGTGATTTCCCCAATGGTTTCACTTGTATTCCTCCATCTATTGCTTTCTGTTTTCCTCTATTTCCAGCAGCATCCAGATCCATCTGGAGGACAGGAAATGTTTAGTTTTGCCCCATAATTGAGGAATGTGTGTATATATTACCGTATACAATATAGTTATACATTACTGCATTAATTACAGTAATTCTGTCTTTAAAATACATCTTGCTAAATGGTAAACAAGAGGCGGTAGAAAGGATGAATTGGTCTCCTCAATTCCAAATTGGAGAAGATGCTTATATTGCTTATGTAGCATGAAGACGGGAGGCCAATAGGCCTGCAAGGTCCAGCGGGTAGGAGTCTAGGCATTGAATCCCTGCTTCCCCGAGTCAGAACACCTCAGGCGACAATGCAGAGGCTGTGGGGGTGAAAGCTGAGTACAGGCAGGGATTGGAAGTGCGGGGGCCTGTGGGGAAGACTCCTGGGTCTGCTGAGAGCATGGCTCCCTGGCCCTGAAACGGCCTGTACCTTCAATAAAAGGCAAGCCTCTCAGTCATCTCTGCGTATGCAGATAAACAGCTTGGGGGCCTTAATGTCATCCTAACAGCGTATCTAATGGAAATGGGGAAAAATACACACACACACACACACACACACACACACACACACACTTTTATTTTTAATTGAAAAGGAACTGAAGGATTTTCCAGGCCACCACAGTCACTGTAAAACTGTATTTTTAACTTCTATAGTGTTCAGATTTCACTTGATGTCGTAGATAATTTTTGGTCAACTGCGACCTGTTTGTTTTTTTTAAAAACGGGAATAGAGAATATAAGCGTCTTCTCCAATGTGGAATTGAGGAGACCGATTCATCCTTTCTACCGCCTCTTGTTTACTCTTTAGGAAGATTGATTTCAAAGACAGAATTCCTGGAATTAGCACAGCAGCTCTCATACAGCAATGGGCTCTTTGTTTGCTGTCTGTGACGTTTATGTGATTGTCCATGTCCATTATAGTTTATATATTGTGCACATAACATATTTAAGGTGGCACCGGCCAGAAGAAGACCTGACATGGAATCAGCTTTGAAAGAACCAGGAATCCAGGAAGCACATAAAGGGAGAGGGGGCAGGATGAGCAGAAATTAAAGGTGGAGAAACACAAGAGAGACTCTCTGGTCTCAGTTCCCCAGGCATTCTCTCCAAAACACTCAAGTTTTCTGAGCTGCATTCAAACCCTTTATATGACTCATGCAAAAATCCCATCCAGTCACTTTTTTAAAAAATTAAAAACGAATGGAAATGAGAAACCTTTATGAAAAGTCTGGAGAGGTGAAGTTATCTCATCTCTGAAAACATTTAGAGTCACGGGGTGTTTACACCCTTATGAGGGAGCCAACCCCGTGGGAACAGCTCTGGTCCCCGGGGAGGCATGTCCCGTCCTCTGCGCCTCTGTAGCTTCTGCCCGTGACCCTCGCTGTAGCTTCTGAGCCAAGGCAGAGCTGTCCTCACACAGTGGACGAAGTCACGTGGTCCCATGTCCTCCCTTCTCATTTTCTGCCTCACGGGTTAGTTTCCTCACCGCCCACCTTTGCACATTTTCTCATGAATGTGCGTGAAGGGAATTGATGTATTATGATTAGGACACGTGGGCTCCACTATAGGACACGGAGCTGCTTTCCAAGGTGAGCTTTCAGGTCTCCATCATGCTCATTCCGTCTTTCCCAACCTGGGAGCAGACGTTCTCTGTTGCCAAGTTGAAGAGAAATGGGCTGCGTGCAGGTGGGTTGCTGAGTCCAGAGGGGTCCACCTGTGAGCAGCTGCGTGCTCATGTTTCCTCCCATGCCAGGGCACACTGCCAGCCCTTCAGAAGGGACACAGGCCCGGCTGAAACTTACAGGAGGAGGCGGTTAGGTGGACGGAGGCCTAGGAGATGCCATTGGGCAGAGGAAGGGAGTGGAGAAGTCGAGTTTGGTTCAGAGTGTTCAAGCTGGAGCTCACGCTCAGTGTTTGGAGAGGCCTGGCTTCTCGCGTGGGCGTGTGTGGGGGTCGTCCCTGCGGCTCTGCAGTGTTTCCCGTCTCGTGGGCACCGGTAGCGCTGGGCTTCTCTCTCCCTTTCGTGTGGCCATGCGGGTTCCTGGTGGGTGCAATGGGGTGTCAGCGGGCACAGCTGTTGTGAGTGGAGCTTTAAGACCCAGCGCATGAGTTGCTGTGCTGTCTGTTTCCATTTGCCATGGAAACCACCCCTATTTCAGGTAGTGTTTGTTCAATGAGCAAGAGACAGACTGGTTTGTGAGATGGTGTTAGTACGGCATAACCCACCCTGAGCTGACAGACCCAGTGGGATAAATGTGAGCGGGAGTGGGTCGTCGTTCCTTGTTTCTGGGCGTCCGTGGCGTCATTTTCAATGGACAAAATTGGCACTTTCTAAACTTCTATGCCTTCCTGTGTTGCACAGGAAACTTCAGTTCTTAAGGAGACTGAAACGGAAAGGCCCCCAAGGAGGGTGGGGAGCACGAGTCTCACCAGGTCCATCGCCTCCGTCCCTGCAGCCTGGGTGCTGGCAGAGGGACCGGGCCGTCAGTGGAGGGGGCGTGATGGGCTGCTCGACAGCCATGAGGAAAGCAAGCGGTGCAGCCTTGGACGCTCAGAGGCGGTGAAGGTTCCCGTGCAGAGAAAAATCTCAGTCCCTCATGCGTGTCCCACTGTGTGCGTGCCCTTCCATCGCAGGTGGATCCAGGCCCCGCTTATTTACAGTGTAGCCATTGAAGGGTACGTGTCTTCATCTAAAGAACAGGAAATGGCAGCAGAAACCTCTAACTTGAGCAGAACACTGTTCCTCCCTCAGTGAGTATCCTGCCCGTGACCATTTCATCTGCGGTTTGTAGGTGGAAAGGTGTCATGGGTTTCCCTTCCCTCTGCAGACTTTCCATTCCTCTGAGTGGACAGGAGATTGGCTCCTAAGTGACTGGTTAGCTATTAGAGGGAGGAGGGGAAGCCGTGAAAGACGGGGCCTGTTGCTATAGAAACGGGAGCTGCTGGTGGGGAGCGGGGCGTCTGGTTTGCTTGTTGGGCGCTGGCTTCCTGAAGATGCGATCACCGACACGCTCCCTCACCACTGTCCTGAGGCTCCCTGATCACGTCGGTCAGCAAAGCTTCTGTTTGCGCAGGTGCCAGGCGAGCACCTGAGCAGGATCCTAACGTCCCCGTCCCCTTTGTAGTCCTGCCTCTGCTCCAACAAGTCTTGTGTCCACCACAACCCTAGGAAAAGCACAGTCTTGGCCTTCAGCCTTCATTGCTCCTGGAGCTAATGGTCCCCGAGGCAGGGGAGGACCTCGTCTGGTCACCTGCACCGTTATCTGTCAGTCCCTCTGACCCCCGAGAGTCCTTTTCTCCTGTCACAGACGCCCGGGGAAGCTGTTCCCACCTTTGTCCCTGATACACATGCTCTGGCTCCAATCCGGTCCATCGTGCTACAGGTCACGTCCATCTCCTTGTGTCTGACCTCACCACAGACAGGCCCTCCTCCCGGTTCCTATGGTGACAGGAAGGCCCTCCCCACTCTCACTGTTGGGCCTTCGCATGGGCTGTTCCATCTGCCGGAACATTCTTCCCTGGGTCTCCATCGCTGGTGCCTTCGTGCCTTCAGGTCGCTGCTCCGGCGTCCTTCCTCAGTCAAGTCTGCATCACCCACCCTGTTTAAAATTGCAGCCCCCACCCCTGCCCCTCACTCCTGCTACGCCCACCCTGTTCCACTGTGCTTTTCTATTACCCTGGCGTTTTCAGCTTCCAGAATGGACTTTTCTTACTGTGCCTCTTTTCGTTGTGTCTCCCCTGGCAGAATAGTAGCTGAACTAGAACGAGGGTCTTCAGCTGATTTGTCTTCTGACGTATTCACGTACCCAGGGCAGTGCCTGGCGCAGCCAAGGTCTCAGTAACTACCTGTTGAATGAATGAATGAATGAATGAATGAATGAATGAATGGTACCCTCTCTGAAGGAAATCTCTATTCTCCTCTACCTGAATAATCACATTTCCTTTAACCCTGTTCTCCAAACTGTTTTTGAAATTTCAAGTGTCCTGCCCCTAGAGCTCTGAACCCCTTCTGTGGCCGCTTACACGTGTCTGCAAATTGACCCTCTTCGTTTCAGGATTTCCTTTATTGTTTGGTTATAAACAGGCCCCTCCTGATGGTCCAGTGTAAGACGATGGTTGAGAAGTCAAGGTAGTGATGACAGAAACAGTACAATTTACTTTTGTTGGGCCTGCTTAGAATGTGTAATGCCGTGTCTGAATTTAAAACGAAGCACGGGTTAAATATATTTTTTATGCACGACTGTTTTTGCGGACTCTTTGATGTGGTTGTCAGAGAAAGCAGTAAGGCGGGAAGATGCCAATCTTTGAGCAGAAGAGGGTCCCATAAATGCAGCACGTGACAAGTTGCTTTTGATTAGAAGTTTGCGTCACCTAGTTTTCAATTTAAGTGAGAGAAGAAGACCTACAGCTTCTTTTTCCATGATCCTGGTGTCATCCCTTTATCTGGCAGGTCGAAAGTCAGAGTGGTTTTTGTAGTGTGTATCATTAAAGGAAAACTAAAGACCCCGGGCCACAATGCACAGTTGCGGGCAGAGGAAAGCAGTTTCTGGACTCTGGAATCTATTTGAAACTGCCTGAGGCCCCTTAATGACCCTCGACCTACAGTTAGGATGCTACGATCAGAGCTACGTGGATCCCAGGAGGACGGGAGCCGGAATGCTTCAGGTTCCATCCTGATTCTCTGCAGACCTGCCTGCACTCCCCTCCCGAGGAGTCTCAAGGCTGCAACGAGACTTCTATTTGAGACCCTTGAAATACATTATGCAAAGTAAAGATTTGCAATTTGCATTTTCTGCTGCCAGACAGGGTTGCAACGCTGCTACGTGCTGTGAGTGTTCTTTTGGCATCAGACTGAGCTGAACGGTGGGACCGCCCTGGGGGCGTCACTGTCACCCTCCCATTTGAATCCCGTGTATGTCCCAGGCAGCATGTGGAACAGGTGACCCTGAATCTGCAAGCAGGCTGCATCCTTCCCCTAAAGATGTGATACTAAGCATGTGTAGTTCTGGATTTGTCAAATGGTGCGAAGTGCACGCAATTAGTTCAAGATAGTGCAACAGATAATGAGGAGATGCATAGCTGTGAGCGACCGCTCTCTGCCCACAGAGGTTAAGTAGTCAGCGCCTCACAAAAGCAACTTCCTGCTGTGATTACATGAAGAATAGGTGTGTGGGTGAGTGTGCCAAAGTTTCAGGGCTCAGCGCCCCTTCGCATCCAGGGCGAGACAGGAGTGCATGGCACGCACACCTGGCCTGGGAGGGCCCAGGGGGCCCTGGACACCTGCAGACCTGCCAGCTACCCGCCAAGCAGCCCAGGCAGGGTCCACGGGGGTGTCCTGCTGTCCCCCCCTTTATGTCTCTGAGGGGTCAGAGAGTATGATTTCCGGTGCCTGGGATGCTCCCGGGCCACCACACTCAGCCTCTCACTGTCCCAGCACAGTGACGTGCCAGTCGTTGGGGACATACACATGAGCATTGGGGCGGGGATCTAGGTGGGGAAACCTCAGACAGGACGGCAGAGTGCAGACTGGCAAGCAGACGTGGGGTCCAGGTGACCCTGGGGAGCACATGGAATTCAGCCAGGAAGGTCGGAGGTCTCCGGTGACAGCACGCAAGCCATACTGTCTGTCAGTGATGCCCACTTTACCTGGCCCCAAGGAGCCTGACCCAGGCTTTGGTTTGGAGCCTTGATTTTCAAAATCTGCTTCCCAGAGTCACGGGATTTTGGACGGGCGCCGCCCAGCGGGGGAGGGGAGATGGAGCCAACAGAACTTGGTCTCCTCCTGGAACCAAGTGCCCTTTTTAATACTTGTGTACACAGTGTCACATGGAAAAGGGATTTTGCTATTAATGGCTCTTCTTGAGAACCAGCCCAGTCACCCAGTAAACTCAGATGCCAGCAGGGTTCTGTCATGAGCTGTGCTCGTTACGGTGTATAAAAGTGTCGCACGTAGAATTCGGTTGTGAATGTGCCTAATACCATGATTGCAGGAGACACGGCCTCGTTTGACGGCTGTCTCAGGGGTGCTGCAGCTCGTCCCACGTCGCAGAGGGTGGGTGTGCGCCCCTGACTCAGTCTGCCCGAGCCTGAATACTCCCCACCTACCCCGACTCACCACTTAGCCTTATGAAGTTCCTGAACCGTATTTGTTCTGCAGTTTCCTCATTTGTAAAAGTCAGGAAAACATTGTGGTGTTTTTGTCATCAGTTTATTGTGAAGGTGGAGTTAATACAGGTAAAACACTGAGGCCAGCCCCTGGCACGCCATATACACCATATATAAATGCAATGGTGTGATGCAGGCCTTCTTACGAGGTCTAGTTGTTCTTGGAAGGAAGGAGAAAGACTCTTCGGGCAGAGCGGCTTGGGTTAGAAGTGTGGAGGGAAGGGAACCCGATTTTCCCTCGGGGATCACAAGTGCACTGGTGATTTAACAGCCCCATGTGTTTATGACTCAACTGTAATTCTGACATGCAGGTGAGGGGAGTGGCTTGGTTATGGGAGAGCGGGGCTGATGGACACGTGGTTTTAGGAGGAGCCGACGATGACAGGCTCCATCCATCTCTCCCATGGCTTTGCCACTGCACCCACATTCGTGGAGGAAACATGGGGAGCTTTGAAACAGGGGCTTCTGGGTCAGCCTGCCCTCCTGAGAGGAGGGCACCGAGGAAGTGCGTTCTGATCTCAGAGCAGCACGTTAGGTAACGTGCCAGAGAATTCAACAGAGAGAGAGAGAGAGAGAGAGAGAGAGAGAGAGAGAGAGAGAGAGAGAGAGAGAGAAAACGTACATAGGCTTTCCCCAAATGAAACAGAACCAGTGTTCCATTCAAAGTGTCTTTGGAGAGTTTTCTACAAACTCAAAAGTCTTCAGGATCAAAATGCTCTGAGATGGACTCAATGGTCAGTGAAAGCCTTGCAAAAGTATCGTGTCTTGTGAACTACAATGGCCAACCCTGTGGCCTCAGACAACTTGGGGTCGCTTGTGGCCATCAAGGGTTCCAAGTTTGCCTGCCAACTGCTGACCTTCCCGGCGTTGCTGTGCGGTGCCTGTAACTCGGAACGTCAGCAGGGAACCAAGAGGACCTAGCAACATCTCTGGGCACGTGGCTCGCTTCTGAGTCAGTGCCTTCCAAGCGTCATGCTCACCAGCAAGGGCCTCCCAAGGAGGTGGCATCTCCAGCTGACAGCCCTCCTGCACGTTTCCTCCTGTTGCGTGTTTCTAGTCCAACGTGGAAAAGTCAGAGGACAGATCATCGTTTCACATTATCAGCAGGTCTGGCACTTTTCCTGGTCTCTGTAGCTCCGGGACTGGCCTGTTCTCTCATTCATAAAGCTCGAATGAAATCTGTTGACTTGTAGAATAGAAAATTCCACTTAAAAATATAATTATGAGGACCCTAATTTAACCTAATTCTTTTGACATCCATAGTGCATCTATATATTTAACTGTCGGCTTTGCAGTGCCTTTCAAGTCAGATTGGGTCCTCGTCAGCACAGAGCTTAGGGGAAACTGTACAGGGCCATTGTCCAAGCTGCCCCTTTAAAAATCTGTTCTTGTGCAGAGAAGAGGCCGTGGTCAAAAAGTCTGGGAAACGCTGTTCTTCAAGGTCAAGGTCATCTTTTTGCTTTAAGTAAGAGTTTCACTGTTAATAGGAGAATATTACGTCAATATTTATGGCAGGATTTCTCACTTGTTTGTGTCAGTTTGTGGCAATGGCAGTATTTTGGGGGCAGAGAGTGTGTCTCTCTCCTTTAGAAGGAAGAGGAAATCTTTACTTCAGGCTCCTGGAGACTCTTCTGGTTACTTTACTTTTTCTGACATTTTTCTTAAAGCGTATAGCTTTTTGGTTATTTTAGACTATTTAAAGGGTCACTGTCTATCCTGTTGAAATTTTAAGGACTAATATGTTTGTTGCTGTGTTCGACTCATCTGCTCTGTGGAGATCAGTTGTCAATAATCATTGCCAATCGATTGGCACTTCGTGTTCTCGGTGGCTTTTCCTTGGTGGGAAGCAATGAGGGAAGCAGAGAGGAAACAGATTGCGATGCAAACAATTAGATGGCCAAAACGATACAACATCATGCATTGTGCTTTGGGGGGTATAGAGTCACGCAGAGACACATCACAGCTGGATGCATTGACAGGAAAGGGATTGTCGTAGGTTGGTTGGTGCCACCGGGCTCCAGAGAATGGCAGCAAGACGCTCCAAACCCAGAGCCAGCCCCTTGTTTGCAGGCAGCTCAGTCTGCACAGACTTCTGGTCGGTCGTGCTCGGAGATGCTGCAGCAGAGCTGGTCTTGGAATGAAGGCACAGCTAATTACGTGACAGTGAGGCCCCGGGACATAACACACCTGTTTCTGTCATCCTGCTGTTCCAAAAACTGGCACGCCGGCCTCTGGCAGGGTCACTGCTGGCCGAGGATGCCAGGCTTTATTTGTATGTCTCCTTTCTTTAGATTGCAAACATGAGTAGCGGGGAAATTAGAAAATGAAACGAAAGACGATGGCTGCCAGACTACACACCAAAACCTCTGTGTTCTGTGCTGTTGCAACAGGAAGGCGCGTAGAAGCTGGTGCTAGGAAGGGACCTAAACAACACCGCACTGCTGCCTAGAGCCAGGCTGGGTCCTCAGTGGGCCACGTAGTTGGCACGTTATTTCTTCTGCTCCTAAAGCGTGGGGCAGGGGCTCCCGGGAGCCCGGGGTGGTGGTGGTAGGAGACAGGTGTATGCTGAGCCCTCGTGTGCGGATTGCAGGTTCTAGGAAGCCAGCCCTAAGCTGCCTATAGGTTTAGACCTACCTTCAGAGGGGTGGCGGGGTAACGTCCTAATGGGGCCCTGAGGTGTGGAGGCGCGGGGAGCTCCGTGAGGGCCGCTGGAAGCCGGGTTATCTGCTCCACCAGCACCTGCCTGCCTCTGTCGTGGTCCTCACATGTGATTGGTGCCCCTGTGCCGGAAATCTATACCCTCCTATTGTGTTTAGTGCTGCAAGGCTGTGGCCACCGGGGTTTTGGTTGAACTGCACTCTCCCTGCTCCCTTTGCGTCTCGGGTTACAGTTCAGACTCTGCTGTTTCAGGGGCCAGTATGTGGCCCTTCCTCCTGGAAGCCACCCTAACCCCCTGATGACAGGCTCCTGGAACGCTCCGTGTGCTCAGTGGTGACAGCGCCTGTCACACCGCACTGGAATCGGAGCTTCTGGAGGACGGTGGCCGTGCGTCGTCCTCCAGGCGTCTCCAGGACCCAGCCCTGTGCTTGTTCTGTGGTCGTGACTCCATGTTTGTGCTGTCTGCCTCTGCTTGTCACGCTAGTTAGTCATTAGTCCACCAACAAACAGTCCAGGATGGGAAATGAGGACATAAATAATGAATTCCCAGTGCCACACATGAAGAGGTAGGAAGTTCTGCGGCCCCAGCATCCCTGACATTTCTCCATTATTCATTACTTCCCACCCAGACGCCTCATTTCGTGCTGCGTCCAACTTAAAAGAAATGAGGTTATTTTTAAGATGTGTCCTTTCAGAAAGCCACAGCTGCATCTCTCTTGGGGTTTCCATGCCTTCCCGGGCAGTGGATAAAATCTATGTTTGGGGTTGAACAATACAAGGGAAACGTTTCCCTGGGAAAGAAAGAAATGTAAAATGTCACAAGCGATTAAAGAGGCATTGCCTTCGTTCCTTTTCCGGTCCAGTCCGTCAACTGACTAAGCGTACACCTCAGGGGATGTTTCCCTGCCACAAGTTAGCTTTCCAAGGTGACCCATTTCTGTCCTTGGTTGGGACTCGAGTGTCATCTTTATGGCCTGTCTCACAGTCCAGCGCCTTTTGGGTGCACCCTCTCCCTCTGACACCTCTTTCTGTGGGTCACAACGGCCTGGCCCTTTGGCTTTCCTCCAACCTCCCACGCTCTGACTTGTCTGTACTTTGGTGTGCAGGGTGACCCATTGCCCCTCTGGGCCCCTCCCTTTCTGAAAAGCACCTACGCGCCCTTCTAGCCCAGCATGGGGTCACATCCTGTGAGGTAAGTTTTGAGGAGGGGAGAGGCCAACCAGTGGTTCCCTCCTCTTTGCTCCTGTAGCACCGGGCCACGCAGCCAGGGCAGAACCAGGTGATTTCCTCACATGCCAGCATTGCCGCTCAGCCAGAGCCCTTTAAAGCGAGGGCACGTCCTATTGCCCTGGAGCCCCCAGTGCTGGAAGCACATACACGCTCGGAGTGCAGGCAGGACAGTGTGGATGGTGATAGACAGATGTCCCGTTGCTTTATTTCTAGAATATCTCCAGCTCTCTGCTTTCTGAAATAGGAAATTATCGATAAAACTAGTGGAGGCACCAATAAAATGAATTTCCAGATCACTGGTCTGGTCCAGGAACCAATTTTTCGGACCCAAATTTTTCGAGGACAAACCAGATCGTACGTACTCTTGGCTTTGTGGGCCATTTGGCCTGTCATAGCTACTCCATTCTCTGAGACAGGATGGCAACCGTAGACTACATGCAAATGCACACACATGGCTGTGTCCAGCACGACAGGCAGTGAGCAGGATTTATCCCCTGGGAGGCACTTTGCAGACTCCCGAGTTACAGGAATGGGACTTGTGACAATGGAGCATCAATGTAAAAGTAGGGAATCAGTGGTCACTGACCGAAGGCAAGCTTTGTAGAGGGCCTTGGTGACCCGGAAAGTAAAGAGTCTCCCAGTGGATGTGTCATAGGCCTGGGTGGGTCAGTTCTGGATGCTGGTTTGCCAGGACAGCTCTGGAAGAAGGCAGTTTTGGCTCTTGGGTCATTTGAAAAGGAGTGAGTGTGAAACACCAACAAAGAAGACAGTGAGGGGAAGTCATGTCAGGAGGTGAACAGCAGCCAGTTCAGGGAAAATTCCACTCAGATGATGGAGCCAAGAGCCCAGGGAAATGAGAAGAACCCATGAGGAAAGCAGGCCCAGGACGCGGCACTGTGCCTGAGAAAAGCGTCGGCGAGTGACTACGACCCAGCCCCCAGCTGAGGCCCGGGATGAATGATCTGACAGTGGCTGGTGCAGTTGGGATCGATACAGACTGTATCCTGGACACACGAGTTCAGACTGGAGGAAATCAGGTGTTTTATTTTATTTCTGTCACTGACATAAGGCATCGGCTTTAAGAGACAGGCAGGTTTGACACTGGGGGCATTATTTTTCCAAGGGCCTCTTAGTATCGTGCTAATAAGGCAGTTTCGAAGCCTCCAAACAATGGCTCCAAATGCTCCCATGTGGCTTCGTTAGAAAGCTCTGTGGAGACAGGTCATCGGAAGCTTCCTGGGTGTCCCCAGCCTTGCTGGGCCATTTCTCCGTGTGGGACTCCTCCGAGAGGCATCTGCCCTCCTGCTGCCATGGACAGTGGAGGGCTGAGTCCTGAGTCAGGCCAGGTTCCGCTCGGGAGTGGCGAGAGCCCAGAGGCTGGGGAGCCCCTCTGACCCGCCTGCCTGAGAGCTTCCGAATAGGAATTGTGTTTTCTCCTGTGGGCGGCCGTCTGGGGTCCCACGGGCCTTCACACTCACCCAGAATACCTCTACTTTTAAATGTCGGAAACCTCCCTGTTTTTCTAAGCCTCGTCTTACTATGTCTGTAAGTACTAAAGTAAATACCAGCCATGACCAGGTTCCAGCTCCCTACAGTAGTGCCGCAGTACAGTTCACTGGACTGGTCCCTGCAAGACTCAGCCCTCTGCTGGGCTGCGGTGGGGCCAGCCTGCCAGGCTGGACTCCACTGACCGGGCTCAGGGGCATGCTGGACCCCACACCTACCTATGGTCAGATGGAAACTGCCACAATGACATAAGTAGAGCAGCTCAGGAGAAGGGGGTCCTGGGCCCAATGTCTGAAAACTGGCGAATTAACTGTAGTATATAATGGTAATCTCACAGTATTGATGGCAGTTATTCCTTCAAAATGACTTTCAACCATCCTCTCTGGATAGTTTAAATGGAGGCTTGAGATACATAAGGGGTGGCAAGTAGGGATGTTTTCGTATTGAAACAACTGAGAATAACATATAATATAAAATAGTAGCTTATCATGTACCTACATGCATGTTACTTTTTTGCTGGTACAATTTCAAGGATCTTATGACAAATTTCAAGGTGAGAGGCTGACACAGAGCTAAGTAACCGTCTCAACCAGGGCTAACAAGTGAGTTCTCAGCGGTTGTATTAATGACCATTGAAATTTGCATGTATCTGGGGTTTGCTGGAAAGTGGAGAAAGGGAAGCTGTGTCATTTGCCCCCTGTGTGCTGGGCATGTACATACATTCTCTCACTTTATCTCCACAGTGACCCTGGGTGGTAAGTTTTATTATTCCCATTTCACAAATGTGGAAACTGAGTCTAGACTTAGTGACCTGCCCAAGGCGTCCCAGTTAGTGGGAGGCAGAAGCTTGAGCTTTCTGATTTCAAAACCCATGTTTCTCCCTCTCCCCAGTTCCCACATCAGGATGTCTCATCTTCATGAAACTTAGGTGGGGGAGCCAAGGTCACGGGCGTTTCCAAATGCATGTAGCAGTAGCGGGCATTACATAATGAACTCACGGCACCCATTTCCCCGCGTTGTGGTCCCCACACTTGGGGAATCGTGCTTCTTCCATTTCACTACCACTGTAATCTCGAGGTAAATCCCAGCCACCATGCAGTTTCCACTGAAAATATTTCATCATATCAGTGGCCGTGGGTCCCATTTGCCTCCTCGTTTATGGTTAGACTTCTCAGAAAGGATGCTCTAAGCTGTCTTCAAAAGAGTGTTAAGAGGGTACCTCCCCTTGTTCATAAAATACGGATTATTGGGGAAAGGGAGGGGTTTTCCTTCTTTCTTCACCTTCCCTAGGTATTTCAAGGAAAAATGCAACTAGTGAAATTAGGCTGAAAAAGCTCAACCCCTTGCAAACAGAAAATCAGCAGTTTTAAGCACACATATTTCACCCCCGAGGTAGCTCATGGTTTCCATCCACCCGCCTGAAGATCCTCCTAATGTGGGGGCAATAGGGTTATGTGCTTCCTAAGTGTGGACAGCAGAGGGCAGAGTTTACTGATTAGATCCTGTGGTCGGGCTTTGCAATCCTGCCGTGAGGCTGGAGCAGGAGCAGCTGCCGCCATGAGAAACCGTTCCTTGTGCTGATAGAGCAAACGTGTTACGTAAGGGAGAACGGGGAGATGGAAGTGCTGCTCACAGCTTGCCGTCCAGTCAGTGCCCCTTAAATTCTGTACGTCTTTCCAGGATTTCCATGACAAATGCTTCTGACGGTGTTTATGTTTCGTGATACCAAACACCCTGTCTAGAGGCAAGAACCTCTGGAGCATGCTCACAGCCCAGCAGAGCATGGCAAGGTGGTTTGAGAACCTCCAGGAAGTCACGGCACACCTACAGGAACAATGGCGGCTAACAGGCAGGATTTGATTCCGCTAGGCCCTGAGAGAGCGCCCTGGCTGTGCGTTTGCAATGCAGGGGTCTGCCCTGCTTCTAGGCTCCCGTGGCTGAGCTGGGCCGCCATTTCCTACATTGTTCTTCTGACACAACAGTAGGTGTTGGAAGAACAATGTTGTCGGTTATCGATAGGCTTGTGCTTGTAAGTACGGTGTTTCATTCCCTGTCCACCGAGCATCGCTCGGCTGCACTGAGTCCCAGATGAGTAAGAGTTGTCTATTCCCTGAACTGAACTATGTGAGGGCCTGAGCTCAGGGACACGGGCTTCCCTCTCTGGTGGGCTGGGCAGTGTGGCCTGGACGACCACGTCTGTCAGAAGCCACCCTAGCCCTGACTCTGGCCTGCCCTGTGAGCGACTGCTGTCCTCATGGGGACCCCGGGCTGGGAGGGGAGAGCCATGGGGCCTATTGTACCCACATGCCCTGCCTGTGACAGTGAGGCCTGATGACCGTGAGCTGGGGGGTGCCCGTCGCCCCATCTGCTGATCCTGCTGCCTCTAGTTTGTCACCACCTCTGGCCCATGACGTAGGGACCTTGGCGGGGCCACCTAGGTGCTCGGTGGAACTTCTCTGAGCAGGTAGACATCCCCAGTGGGACCCTAAATAGATGACACATCTAATGCTTCTGTTTTTCTGTTACGTGAAGTCCTGACCCGGCCACCTCCTCTCGTCCTATCTCAGCTCCTTCTGTCATTTCCATTCGAATGAGTCCTTGACTTTATTGTAGGTTTCATCTCTCTATATTGTGACCTTATATTTTAACTCACTTTTTCCCACCAGCTATTAAATGTGCTGAAGAGAGAAGATGATGTCACCTGCTTCTCTTGAATCTTTTAGAAAGTCTAGCACCGGGCTGAGAATATGATAAATGCTCTGAGGAAAAAAGAAGCGTGTAGATAGAATGATTAAAGAACGAATCCGCCCTTAGTTCGTGTTGCAGCCCGTCAGCACACCTGCACACACGGCACTTCTTAGGCCTCGTTAAATCTGCATCCATCTTCCACCCTGAAGACGGAGAAAGATTTCAAAATGTCAGGGAATTTTAAAATGCTCTTAGATTGTGAGCAAGGTGGGGGAGAAGTCAAGCTCTTGCATTGCTCCCTGCAGCTCGTTTAGTGACAAAGTTGTGGGTTGGTGAGGTGAGCAGAAGCCAAAGCCACGTATTAGCTATGGAGTGGGGAAAACTGGGGACGGGTAGCGGCTATAAATTAAGCTGATCGGGGAGCTAGAAAGATTTGGGGGTTTTTGTTGTGGTGGTGGTGGGATTGTCTAGCCAACTCCTGAGAAATAACAGTGGTTGCCATAGCAACCGCCCCTTCGCGTGGCACTCGGATGAACAGGGAATGGGTTCGGCATGAACGAAAGCCACCTGGTTTTAGACTTTAGTTTTGCAGAAAGAAATTCACCCCAAGTGATTTTCAAAACACACTCTTTGATTTCCCTTCCAAAATTAACACAGAAAAAAACGATTTTCTTTTTAAAAATTCAACACCTTGATGTCAGTCCTGTGGAGAAAATTGCTCCGTCCTTCCCCCCACGCACCCCCTGGAATGGAGCTGTTTGGGGCATAACTGTCCTTACACGTCAGCTCACATGTGTGTCACTGAGCACCTGTCACCTGCGGGGGCTTCTCGTGGCCGCTGCTCTCCAGGGGCTGCTGTGCAGGGGACTAAATGAGAAAGACTCTTGGGAAACATGGGGGAAGGAAACAGTCAGCAAATGAAAAGGAGGAGCTACTGAAGGGAGGAAGGATGAGGCCTGGAAAGGCTCCGCTGAGGGCCAGGCGGGCCTGACGTCTTCATCAGGGCGACTCTGGGGGAGGCGGGAGCGGGCGACACGGGAGGGGGGGGGAGAGGCGCTGCCCAGAGGACATGTGCACGGCCGCATGCGCTGGAGAAGGGACCCCCGGGGCGGCGTGGATGCAGAGCTGGGAGACGAGGGCAGAGCGGCTCCAGGACAAGATGGGACCTGGGAACTCGGGTAGTGGGCTTCGGGGTCCAGGCAGTGACGTGGCTGACAGCAGCAGGCTCCTCAGACAGTGGGGTGGGGTCCCCAGCCCTGTGTGCTGGTCCCTGCTGCCTCGACTGCTCCTTCAGGGTGCTTCCCACCCCAGCCACCGTCTGCACCCCTCGCTGGTCCAGCGTTTATGCTCCTGCTCGGTCACATCCAGCAGCGCCCCGTGCGACCTGGGCCCTCAGCATAAGTCCTGGAGGAAGTGCCAGGCCAGGAGAGTAACCTGTGACACAGTGTCCGGACCCTGGGGGGACAGACGGGGCACCAAGTTAGGACAGTCCAAGGACGGTGTTAAAAAGGCACCAAACACAGTTGGGGGAGTGGCAGGGGACCCACAAGGGACGTTGTGGGACATCTCAGGGACGTCTCGGGGGATTTAGCTTCGGAAGTTTCAAGTACAGAAGGGGGAGGGGATGTAGAGCTCATCTCTTCTCACCAGCTGTGCACGCGCACGGCGTCTTCTGCCAGAGCCCACCCGACCTATGGCGTCCTTCCCTCAGAGGTTCCAGGGCATGTGGGGGAAATGGGAGGGGAGCAGCCTCACACATGGCCTGGGTTTCCTCGATCTTGAAACTATAAGTGAGATGAGCTGTGTTCTAGGAATCCTCGGAGAACTGCCGTCGTAATGCCGTGCTTCAGGGCTCATGGTGGGCTTTGCTGGTCCCTGCAGAAAGCACGTCCCCTGACTCTCTCCCCCAGGGAACTGGGGACGTTGGCTCTTCTCATGTAGCCAGAAAGCATCTGAGACTTGGGGTCTGAACTCAGGCGCGTAACACAGGGCAGGGAAGCACCGGAAATTGCCAGAAGGAACAAGAGTGGGGCTGAGCCCTGAGGAAGATTGGAGATGGACACGTCCTCCATTTTGCAGAAGGAGAACAGTAACAGTAACACGAACAGACAAAACATATGCCGTTTGTTTGACTTAAAACAAGGGATTATTAACAGGTTTGACCTGAGAGCGGCGTCTTCTAAGGAGACCGTGCATCCCTCCAGTCTCTGCCTTCCTCATGCTGCGTCTTTCTCAGAAGCGTTTCTAGCGTCCTCGAGGGCAAACGGAGACCCGGGTCTAAGCTTGCGCAGGCTGGCCTCCCGTCTCCCGACCGAGTCCCATATCCGGGAACGCCACCCCCAGCTTCCCGTCTCCGGGCAGGCTGTCCGCACTTCCCGGGAGAGCTGACCTAACCGGACACTGCCAGCTTGTCCCGACATGAGCTCCCCGGGAAAAAGAAGGCAAAATTGCCATCTTCTTAACTTCCTAAAAGGAAGGACATGTTAACATTCTGAACACATACCATAGTCTTTCATTATGTAGATAAAAAAAACAACACAAAACAAAAACCACTTTCCTTGACAAAACACTCATTATCACTTTCTACCTTTTGAAAATTTTACCTCAAACTGAAAACTCTTCATTTAGGACCAGCAGTTCACGGTCGGGCACGTCCTGGTCGCTGACAGGTCTCACCGGGCAGATAATACTTCTCCACCTGGAATGTTCTCTTATGCTTCGTTTTATCCAGACCCCAACTGCCCTTCCCACCCCCAGGGCTCCCCAGCCATCCTGCAGCAATCCCCACCTCATCTGGCCCCAAGCTCTTGTCTACTCTACTCAGGTGGCCTTTGTCACACGGTCTTGTGGCATCTCTCATGTAGTCACTCATCTTGAATGTGTCTTGCCAGCTAGACAGCAGCATTTTACATCTCCTTTTCATTTCTATTATTTTTGTCAACATGGAGTTCTTGCTAAGTAAGCACTGGGAGTTTGCTGAATGAACAGAGTAAGTTCTACATGGTACTTCCTGTTCCGGGAACTATGTTGCCGTTTGATTATAGAGCCACATAAGCAGGGGAGGAAGGAATTGAGAAACTGGCCCCTGACATATGTCCTAGTGAGAAATCAGAAGCTAAAAACATAAAGCCATGGCTTTCTATTCTGACGCATATTGCACTTAGCTTTTGTTTCTAACCCCAAAGCAAAAATACAGATCTTTGACTAAAGCTTACGAGAAGGTAGCATCATACTTGTCATTTGCAAGTAGATACACAGATTCTCTCTGCTTTCCCAGAGCCCAGTGTTTCTGAGACAGACCAGGACGCAGTGAGTGTAAATGTGAGACAATCACAGTGAATCAGAGTCCGGAGAGACCAAGAGGGAGCAGGTTTTGACAACTTGGAGAAACGCTCTGGATCCAGGAGACATTGAGCCATAGTTGAGGAAGGAAGAAAGTGTGGCCTGGTGGACAGTGTGAGGAAAGCTTGTGTTTCTTTGGCCTGGATTCTGTGCTGGCCTCACACGTGAGGAGATTTACACTGAAGGGAAGTGACTGCAGGCTGAGCTCTGGTGAGTCAACACGCGCTGCGGTCTGCAGGCTGGACCCCAGGAGGGCCGGTGTGTGACTCAGTCTGAGTCTCAAGGGCGGGCGGCGATGGGGTGAATCCCATCCGAGGGCGGAAGGGATGTCCTCTGTCTATCAGGGAGGCAGGAGAAAGGGGTAAGTCCCCCTTGCTCCCCTTCTGTTGTACTCAGGGCCTCCAGTGACTGGACGCGGCCACCGCCTGGGGGAGGGCAGTCTCCCCCCCGAATGCACTGCCTCCCATGAGGCCTCGTTCGGAAACCCTGTCACAGACACGCCAGAGCTCGTGTTTCATCTGGGCACCCCGTGGCCACTCGGGTTGACACACACAATTAACCGTCATGGAACTAAAGAGTTTAAACAGGAAAGTGACAAGATCTGAAACGTGGTTTTAAAAGATTAATTTGTCTGCTGCCTGCAGTCTGGAGAGGGACGGCTGGATCAGACAAGACAGCGAGCAGAGGTGACTGGGAGTAAATACGGGAGACGCGAGTGGAGGCGGCAGCGTGTGGGAGGCTCGGGACCCCCAGGAGTGTCACTGACTGGGTGTCCGGAGGCGCAGCAGGCAGCCCTCTTTAGAGTGAGTGGTGGTTTCCCTTGTGTCTCTCTCGCTGCCCGTCCCTAACCCAGCTCAGGAGAGGAGGAGAACGCTGTATCTGAAAGGCTCCCTGGTCTTCTGCTGCCTTTTCCTGCTTTTCTAACCGGGTCTTGGTTCTCTGAACGTATATTGGTGGCAGTCAGGGAATTTCGGGGCTCAGTGGTTAACTCTACATGGGGTGGTTCCCAAAGCTCAGTGGTGTCTGTGACCAAAGATACCGTGCTCGGGGATTACCACACACACACACATATGCACAGTGTCCCTGGGTTGGCATGGTTACCTGGGAACAGGGAACTTCTGCTCCTGTTGGCTCTGCACGATGCACTTTGCACAGCTGGAAAATCAGGGTGTTCACTGAATGCACAGACCCGCCGCAAGCCTGGCCTTGGTGCCCCTGTTCATTTTCTCAGGTGTGCTGTGGTGGGCGTCCAATCATATGTCCTCTGTTGGGCTCTGCCTGTTCCGCCAGTTTTGTCCAGCAGGAAGCTGTCCTGGCACAGACCTTGATGGGCACCATGGGCTGAAACGGAAAAAGCCACTCGTGGCCTGGAAACGTGACTGTCGCTATGGCTTGGCCCTCGGAAGGCCTGTGCTCCTTGCCTGCCCGTTGTCCCATGTGCAGCCCCATTACACCACACGTGGCCTTGGGCACCAGCAGCTGCACTCCCTGCCCACCTGTAGGCTCGTGAGGGAGCCGAGACTGATGCTGTCCTCCCTGACACGTTACATGCCGTCTCCTCTGAGACGGTTCCGAGCACAGCTGCTTGGCGGTGTCCGTCCTTCGAGGGTTATGCGCTGGAAGCAGCACGGCGTGTAGGAAGCTCGCTGCTTAAGTCAGTGATGTCCGTACATTCAGGCAGCCCCCACCTGTGCTAGGCCCGTCCTTCCTCCAAATCCTGTGTGGAAGCCCCGGATGGTGTCTGGGGACGGCAAGTACGAGTGGGATGCATGTAACTGTGTGTGAAAGGCTTGCAGGTTTTAAATGATTCTCAGTGCAAGACATGTCATCCAGGTGACACGGCCACCAGGAGAGCTAATGCAGTGACAGTCGGAATCTATAGAAAGGCACTGACTGTCACCTACATCCGGGGCCCTGAGATCAGTTCTGGAAAACATGTGTGTAGAGAAACGTGTGCTTTCCTGGGGGCTCCAGGGCTGTGACTGATGTGGTGGCCACTAACCATACGTGGGCATTTACATTTCAAGTCATCAAAATTGATTAATGTTAAAAGCTCCATTCCTCCAGCACTAGCCACATTTCAAGGGAGTGAGTGGTTGTGCCTATTGGTTAGAGAGTTAGGCAGCACAGACACACAGCAATTCCTTCTAGAAAGTTCCACCGGCCACTGCTTCTCGAGAGAAAGGCCAACCGTGATGGAGAGAATCTGGAAATATTATGCAGTGAGGAATGGATGAAAAACTTAAAGCTGTTTACCCTGAAAAATTGTCCCCGAGCAATGCAGGGTCTACGATATGGAAACAGAGATTGGATTTCTTAGGAATGACTCGAGAGAGCTTAACTTGAACTAATAAAAGGAATATAAAGTGAGTGGGTTTTAGCTCAATATAAGTCCACCGTTTCTATCGAAATGTTCAAAACGTGGAATGTAATGTCTCCAGGTACTGAGATGGTCCTTTCATTCAGGATGTTCAGAGACAGACAGGTGTGCAATTAGTGGAGATACTGAGGACAGAGTTCCTACCCTGCACAGAGGCCGTGCAGCCCAGAGGGGGCTGACGGGGGGCCAGAGTGTCGCCCTCTAACCTAAAACACGTGTAACCACAAAGGGCAATGTGTGGGCCTTGGTCACGTCCTTTCCAGTCCCACAGCCGTGTTTGAATAATTAGGGCAGTTATTAGATGACAGTGTATGTGACACGAGGAAATTGTGTTCATTTTTTTATATTGTGAAAACGTTCTCAATTGTACAGGAAAACATCTAGGGCCTGGGGTCCCCATTCTTAAGAGTTGACCAACACTCACATTATAGTTTTAAGATGAATAGAAAATTGTTTAGGGGCAAAGTGCCTTAATGTCTGTATTTACTTGAAAGGATTTTTTAAATGGGTAAAGAATAAATAAGAAAAATGAGTAGCAATTGTCAGCATCTGGATGATGGGAATATGAAAATTAATTATGCGCTTTGCTGCCCTCTGCTCTTCTAAATGTTTTCAATAACATTTTTTTTCAAGTTGCTCACAGTTTTATTGGCGATATGTACATTTTGTCTCTAATAGGACATTATTCTCTCATGGGAGGGGGAGACAGTAAGAATTTGTTGATCTGATTAGCAAGTCTTGACCACCCATTGCCACCCATAAAGGACCCTCAATCCCTAAAAAAATAAGGCCTGGAATAGGTATGTTTTATGGCAGAACAAGGAGAGGGGACCCTTCTGAGCTCAGTGTCTTTGTGGAAGAGGGGTCTGCAAGGCCAGTAGCCTCAGGTACCTGGAGGGTCCACACCAGGGCAAGGTGACAAAGGCTGAATTGGAACCACAGTGGGGAGAAGGTGAGGGCCTGCAAAATGCAAAACCCAGCTCTTAAATCTTTGACTCAATGTTGATTGCTACTTGTCTTTAATGACTGGAGGGCTTAACGTGGCTCCAGAGAGGTGTCGGTGACCAAACAAGTCAAAGAAAGAGGAATGGCAGCCATGTTTTGCTGGGGCGCTCGAAGGCTGTGCATGCATCAGGGTGGTTTTCAGGCTGCAGATGGGAGGGGGCTGTGTGCGGGAGGAGGCCCAGACGTCATCCTGTTGTTTGCCTGGTGGGGTTTCGGATGCAGACGTAGTCAATTCAGAACATTTTTCAGTTCACTCCAACTCGAGTGTTTCTGCTCTTCTGGTGCTGGCTGCGGGAGACACGGAGATTGGTTCCAACCCCGTGTTTCTCCGAGGGGTTGAGTTTCTCATCACAGAGAACCCGTGAATGGATCTCTCTGCTTGGACAACCAGAGCAGAATCTTTGTTGCCCCTCAAACCTGGAGTTTACCCCAAAGCAGACGAACACTAATAGCCAGAGATTGGCAAATAGACAAGAACAGAAAGGGAGAGAAAACCGCGGCAATTCCTCAGGCTCTTATCATACAGGTGCATGCAATGTGACAGACCAGGGACCGCGCAGCTGTGGTTCATGGGATGGAACCAGAGACGTGGGGCTGGGCAGGCTGAGTGGTTTGCCTTGACCTGAATGGGGGGGCTTTCTGAGAAGGTTCAGCCTTTAGCTCCCATCCCACCAAGAGGAAAAGGTAGGGAGGCCTCCCGGTCAGGAGGTCATCAAGCAGACAGACCGCGGTTACAGGACAGGCTTTGGAAGACGTTGTTCTAGTCAGTTATGAAACCTTCCAGGGCCTGGGGTACCCGATGGCCTGGACAGACAGACAAGAAGCAACCAGAGAACGTGAGGGCTCAGTGTGGGCTGGAGGGATCAGCGAGCACAGTTTTAGGGTAACGGAGAGTTAGGGACGAGTGGGGAGGGGCAGCGAGGGAGGACACAGTGAGGGAAAGGCCGGAAGGAGGCGGATGAGATCTGGGAAGAGGAGGACCCAGCCCATACAACAGGGCGATTCCAAGTTCAAGGACCAAAACAGGTGTCGGGTGGGTACAGAAAAAGGGCCTGGACAGCACCACACACTAGGACAGACACGTCCCTTTGCTGTGATTGGTGACCATTTCTAGTTCCATCATGCGTGGAACAGAGCGTGATGCCTTCTGAGCAGGGCTCTCGGGACAGGCGGCCGGGCTTCCGCGAGCAGAGGAGGCCGTCAGTGGCATGAGAACGCAGTTGCGTTAACAGAGCAGCTCCCGGGCAGAACCACTTCACCCTGCTGTGTCTCACTGTCCTCACCTGTAACACATGAAAATTTGTGTCTCCTTCATAAGAACTTGGTGAGAATCAATAAGAAAACCTACGTCAGGCTCTCCGAAAAGTGCCTGGCACACAATCCATAACCGTTAGCCGTTGTTATTATTATTACAGGTGTTTATTCCCCGGAGGCACCTGTCAGCGTGAATCATGATGTATGCCAGCGGCTAATGGGAAATATTTATTTCAATTCTTTTCTTGTCTGGGCAGTGCTAGTGGGGAATGTAAGAATAAAAGCACACAGGTTATTTTGTCTGTTTGTTTGCAGGCATGATTTAACTGATGCAATTAGATGTCTCTTCTGATCTGTTTCCTCTTTGTCCTTAGACTGGGCCACACAGTCCCATCTAAATGTAACTAAAGAAAATCTCCATGCAGGGTCTTGTTGGGAGCATGGACAAATCTTCAGAATGCTCATGCGTCGATGGGTGGGCAGGTTGTATAATTAAGGGTAATTTCCCCACATCATTATAATATTTTTAGGCATAAGGCCTGATCCTTTTTCTGAACAGAAAAATAGTGAAACACACATATATCTAAATGTTTAAAAAAGTTATGTTTAAATCTCATTTAGACCAGAACAGGCAGGGCCTGGGTGAAAGAACCACGTCTTCCAGCTGACCTTCCTCTTCTCCAAAAAGTTCCCCTGCCTGTTGGCTGCCATGCGTCACAAACATGGAGAGCTAGGAATGTCCAGCGTCTTTCAAGTCCAGTGAATTCAGGTGGGCCTTGATGTGGACAATAGATGCTGTAGTGAATGGGATAAAACCATCCCCAACACTGACAGTTCCCATCAGACACCAAGGAATTTGCTGTCAAAGACAGATCAATCACTTGGTGAACTTAAATCAAAGCTACATGATCAACGAAGGAAGAGTGAAGAAATCTATCAAGCTTTTTAGCAAGGGATGCATTGACAATAGATAAAAGGGATCCTTCAGTAAGTATTAGGGAAAGATGCTACAAAATGGCTTATCTTCACAGAGTACTTTGCAAGAATATTTTGCAAGAGTTGAGCTCCTAGAAATGGATCTTAGGTCATTTCTTTCTCTGGCCCGTAACAGGGTCATCCTACCCAGAGCTTCGGTTACCATAGCCCTAGACTCACCAGTAGGTCTCCACAAATGCCAGGCAATGTCCAATTCAATGGCACGCTCTCGGTTATCCATGGCAGAACCATACCTTTTGGGTTATCTTGGCTCTGTCATGTACTAGCTGAGTTCCCTTGGGCGTGTTACTTAAACTAAGAAAACTCTCGGTTTTGTTAACAGTGCTTATGCCACAGGGATGTTATAAACATGAAATAGATCATGTCAAGCCTTCTAGCCAAGCTGTCTGTCCTGAGCCTGACACATGCTAACAAAAGCTAACACATATAATTATTGAGGTGGCGGACGGAGGAGAAAGAATAGGACCAAAGCACAGAGGTTATTTCCCAGTGAAGTTCAGAACTTCCCCCGTGAGTTTCACCTTCCTGAGTAGGTGGCCCTTAACACGTTCAGTCCAGAAAATAAGGTGGATTCCTTCCTCTGCCTCCTCTAGCTTCTCTTGCAAACCTTTATTTTTTCCATTGTTCAACTTGAGCTGGAACCTGCCAGTCCCTATGCCACATAATGATGTTTGCAAAATGCCTTGAACTTGGGAACTATTCATATTGGAGACTGCTGCTTAATGAGCTGAAATGAACTAGTCATTTGCTAACCCTGCTTTGCCCGGTGCGGTGGGTGGGAGAATGTCAGATAAGGTGTGACTGGAACAGGTGAGCACACAGATAGCAGAGCCATGTACGGGGTTTCTGAGTGAGGAATACGGCAGGGCCCGGGTGGCACTACACATCTCTGACCGTCTGCAGCAGGACTAACCCTACTGATGGTGACAACTGAGAAAAGTAGCAACGGGGTGAGATTGAACTTGCCGAGGCAATGGTACTAGGGAGGGTATGCCTGTATCTAAAAGTCGTGCTCCTTCCTGGGCTGGCAAGGGAGGGGTAGGCAGTGGCGGCTGAGTTTTGCTTCTTCTCTACCTTGTTGACATCATATCTTCATCACAGATCTTTAAAATCCATCCCCCATTACCCCTGTCCCTCCAAAAAAACCTGGAAAGTTCTTTCTTCCAATGCGCTACCTTTGGAATTTTTGCAACGTGGTGAGAGGTGGTCGTGTAACCCAGGACATGTCTGAGAGATGGTGGGAGCTGGAGGGGGTCTCAACGCAGGTGCCCTCCAGTCTGGTCGCTGGAGTGAGGCACCCAAGGTGCTACGTAGGAGGGTGACTACCCAGGGGACCGCTCCAGCTGGCCAGGCCAGGTTTGCGCCGCGGTGTAAGGCTGAGGTGTTCTGGGGGTGGCTCCCTTCTAACCTGAGGTGCTTCATGTCAGAATCGTGGATTAGCATTCGGGTGGTTTGCTTTCGTTGTTTGTTTGGATGCTGAAGGCTGAGATCCAGAGTTCTTTTGTTTTGAAGACAAAACTGCCACATGGAAGTGACAGATGGCCCAGCTCCACCCTCCTGCCCTCGCTCCATCCGCCTCTCGCCACTTTCACCTGAGAACAGGCGTGATCAAAGAGGACATCCTAGACCTTCAGTATAAATATGAGTATTAAGCATAAACATGGCTGTGCTCACAGATTTCACAGTACAAACCACGCACAGCGAGGCTGGGCTTCTCGAGATGAGGCACAGGCCGCTACTGAGCAAGCCACCAAGGACAGTGTCACGGCAGACGTCTCGGGTCTTTCTGGAACACATTCCCATAGGAGAAATGATACTTTTGGTCGAGCGCCGTGAGCATCCACGCGGATATGAACGAGGCCGCGGGTTGTAGTTCATACGTGATGACCCAGGGTCAGTCAGTGGCCACTCAGACCCAGGAGCCTCAGCCACACCCGAGGGAACTCCCGCAAACGACTGGGTTTCCTGAGCCTTATCTTCAAGATGGGGGTGGGTTGGATCTCTCTCTTCCATCATTCCACAGGGTGGTAGGTGGGGGGAAGCGATGGCCGAATATGTTTGAGAATTCTGGATTCGGCACAATTACATTTGCTCATTTGTCCTAAGACTTAGAACCTACGTTAAGCTGATGTGAAATACAAAACTCCCAGAAGGGAGTGTGGTGTGCGCAAGCATGGCCCAAGCTGACGTGGCCGTGACATCTTGTTTGTAAGGAGTGTCTTGTGACTGATGCTGTCCTAGACCCAAGCTGGGGAAACTGAGGAGCTGGTCTCAGAGGACTTTGCCCTCCTACCTTCTCTGGCTCTGGCTGCAGAGCAGCCAAAATTAGAGCTTCACGTCCGACGTCCTCGGTGCTCAGCCAAGGAGGAGCTGAGCATGCTCAGTGAGGTCCACTTGGAAATAGGTCCTCACCTTCATTTACTTCCCGGCTTTTGTTCTGCAATTACAATGTGCACCAGGAAAGGTATCAAATCCTATTTGGAGAATATTGGATTAGCAGAAGTTTTGATTAAATCAATAATTGGAATGGTAAGGGACTTTTCTCGTACTAATTACATCTGGAAGCACTAATGCTGTCTGTGGGGATACAATGTGAAGCTTTGATCATTATGTAAATGAAGATAACTCAAGGAAAAAAATATTTTGAAAAAGTGCCCTTAGGACTCTGGCTTAGATATGTCTAATGGGGAAATACTCAAGGAGAAAAGGATAAACAGTCTCCTGAAACTTTACATGGATTCTAATTATAATAGAAATGAGTTCAATTCATAAATTGTGCACTACTCTGAACAGTTAAATGTTAGCCTGGAAATATAAAAATAAACGGGATCTTTCATTTTTATAGGCACACACTTCTTTTTTCCCTTCCAATAGATAAAACAACATCCTTGAAGGAGAAATATGGCAAGCTTGAGTGTTCTGCAAATGAGGGTCAGGCCTTAATTCTTCCTAAATTTAACCTGGGGGAAGAAGTAGTTTCAGTTCCTGTACGTTGACTTCTAGGCCTTGACCTTCTGCCTGGTCATGACAGGTACGGAGACGGGAGTCACGAGCCTCATAGCTCCATCTGCCCGTCATCATCAGAGAAACTTGGGTTGGGCAGCTGATTGATTTGCTGGTTTTCCCGCTGGCTGGTCATTGATCCAAGTATTCCCCTTGGCTTGCTAAATATATTCTGTGTGCATCAAGCAAGGTTTTTGATGTCTTGAAAGGAAATGAGACTGTAGTTATTGCCTAAGACCCAGTACTTAACTTGGCTTATCCCCCGGGAGCTGCAGTGGGTCAGTGCCTGGCGTCACCGTCTCCACCTCTCAAACCACGAACTGGAGCTGCACTCGGGCCCCGCCCTCTCCCTGCCCCCGTATCTCTGGTCTGCGGCCCCCATCATCCCCACCTCTGCGGCCTCTCTCTCATCTCACTCTGCTCCCTCCTCATTGTCCATGGCCATCGTCCCGCCTCGTGTCCTCACGCCATCTCAGTCTTGTAAGAGGGTCCCTGCTGCACCTTCTCCCAGTGCATTGTGTACTCTGCAGCAAAAAGGGATGTTTCCTGTCTTTGGGGGGATTTCCATGGCTTTAATGGTAAAAGCAGCAAAAAGACGCCCGTCACGTGGCACCGGCCATCAGGCCTCACCCCCCACCATGCCGCCCATATGCTCACACAGGAACCACGTGGCCCAGCTCACTGGCCCTGGTACGGAATGTGCATCTGTGTCTCCGCCCTTTGTCCCATATGACTCTCTTTTCCTGCATTTCCCTGCAGGTGGAAACATGGCTGCATCCAGGTCCCAGCTCGTGTTAGCTCCCCTGGAATGCTGTCCTACCTGTGGGACGGGACCGCGCCGTCCCACATGCCCTATACCGTGTTGTGTGCAGCGCTGTGTGTTGGACGCACACATCTTCCGTGTGTCCCTGGTTTATGAACCCTGGACAACGAGAGCGACAGAGACAGATAATGTAATCAAAGCCGTGTTCTCCTCATTATCACCGATATGAGCATATATATTTAGAAAGATAGCCCTGGGCCAGAACTATTTCGGTTCCTTAAAAGCGGTATCTTATTTCATCTTTAAAATATGCCATTTTATCATACCTCATCAATAAAGAAACAGGCCCAGGGACGTGAAATACAGTCCTCAAGTTCACACAGCAATTAGCTGCAGCTTTGGGATTTGTCCCTTCCTGCTGCTGCTTCACCTGCCCAGTCACGTGTGTCCTTCAGAGGTTAGTCACGACACTTCGTGGCTACGGAAATGTGTCTGCGTGGAACCACGTGGCTTCTTCTCGGAAGAGAGTTCTTTGTGAGGAAATGTGAAGACACCCCAAGGTAGAAGAAGATACTGTACCCTCCCCAGGGGGCTCAGAGAGAGGAGATAAGTGAGGCAGTGTTTGGAAGTGGACACAGACTGACCCAGTCAAGCACGAAGTGTAATGCCCCTGGGAGGAGACAGGAAAATCGTTCCCTTGCAACATCCTCACTTCGTAGTTTTTATACAATTCGGAGTCCGTCAAACAATAGATAATGCGGGGAAAGGTAGGTCTTGAGGAGGAAAAACGACAGGGGCAGGACTATGCTAAATCTGAGGGGCAAGTTCCCGTCGTTTCTGGGACAGAGTAATTGTTCTCAGTAGTGACTTTTTTTTTTTTTGACTGTATACCCTGTGCTGTAATTTCCATCCCCGTGATTATTTTGTGACTACGAATGTGTATTTCTTAATGCCTTCCCCTTTCTCACCCAGCCTCCCAACCCCTGCTCCCATCTGGCAACCGTGGGTTTGTTGTCTGTATCTAGGAGTCTGTTTCTGGTTTGTTGCTGCTGTTGTTGTTGTTGTTTATTCTGGTGTTTAGATTTCACATACAGGTGACATCATAGGGTGTCTGTCTGTCTGTGTCTGAATTCTTTCACTTCATCTTTCGCGTCCATAGCTCAGTGCCTTGTTCTCCTGGCATAACTTGGCCTTGTCCCTGGGAGGTAGAGAACGGACTCAGTGGTACCCACAGGACCATGCAAGTCTCCCACAGGCTCTATCGACCCTCCATTGCCTCTGCTAATGAGGTTCACCTCGCTGCTCAGCAGCCTCCTAATGGCACGACACGCACCCCACGTGGAAATAGCTTCCGACCTAGAGTTCATGGAAACTCATGGCTGAAAGTTCAAAATGGTTAATTTGGTTTCACACTGGGCAGTGCTGCAACTCATTACAACCTTTGTGTTTAGAAATACTCCCTCCCTCAGCAGGCAGTTTGGCTGTGAATCAGTGAGATGGGTCGTTTCCGTGTATCACACCGGGGACTCCAAGAATGAAACAAAATAAGGCTAATTCTTCTCTTGCTGTTTGTCCGCTGGACACCCCTTCCCCCTTCAGGCAGAGACCCCTCTTTCTAGCTTAGAAACCCAGGGAGGAACCTTAGAATTTTAGTGCCAGAAGTCTCTAGATCTAGCATCGCATGCTCATGCCCCTGACGCCTTTCCAGTGAGGTCATTCGGTTCATTGACAGACACCTGCAGAGAGAGGTGTCAGAGTGGGGACAGCGTCAGCACGTGGCTTGGGGTTGCTCACAGAAGAAAGGAGATGCTGTGAGAAATGGCCTGATTCCCAGACCTGCTTGTTCCTACTGGCCCCCTTCCTCAGAGTCAGATTCCAGCCAGTTCTGGGTCACTTCCTGACTCCTCCATGCTGACAACTTCCTCTGGGCACGTGTGGACAGAACCCAATGGTGTGTGAATATAATGCTGTTTGTCTTCCAAAAGTCGTCTGGTGTGATCTGGCCCCTGCCGGTGTCTCCACCTTCCACTTCCTGTGAGCACGTTTCCCGTGAATGTACCCTTCCTGTGTGGGTGCTTCCTGTGTGCGTACACTTCCTGCGAGTGTGTACTTTTTGTGAGTGCACCCTTTTGTGAACTCTTACCTGCGAGGTCGCTCCAGACCCACTGGGCCTTCTGGTTCCGAGGACACCCAGCATTCCTTACCCTGAAACCCGAACCTTTGAACAAGTTGCTTTCTCAGACTTTTCCCTCTCATTCGCCCAATATCAATTCATCCTTCAGCTCTCTCCTTAAGTATTGTTGGTCTCCCTGTGGTGTTGAGACCTGTGTTTTTCCTCGTGACACATACTTAGAAGGATCCTTATTTAATGACAGTGGATGTCTTCCCCCATTTTAGAGGGCAAGTTCCAAGATGGCAGAACTGAGTCGATGTTGTTCTTTGCAGAATCTCCAGGGTGCTCACCAAATGTTTCTTAACTGAATGGATTTATTGCAGTTGGGGTTTCTCTCTTTAGGAGAAATAATTAAGTTTAAATATGGGCTTGGGCATTTTTCTTATGCACCTTTTACGAGTGAAATTTGTGTAAACACATACAACCTATTGATTTCTCAGCAATACTTGTAAGCACATTACAGAATCCTGATTCCAGATTTTTGGAAAGGTGGAGAGTAGGTTTTATTTAGTTTCATTTATTCTGGTGGCAATATTTGTATCCTCTTATCAATACATCTTCAGACACACTTCACTTGTGAAACTCCTAAAATCCTTTGAAAATGCTCTCACAAGCCTTTTAAACACATTGCTTCTTTCTTATTATTCAGACACTTCAGACCTAGAGAATTGCTTTTGGAAATCCTGATTCGTAATTCCTCAAAGACAGTTTTCTTGAGAAAGGTAAGGTCCAGTAAAATGTTATTATTAAAACCTTGGAACCTTATGAAAACAAGATCCAAATCAGACTGATAATTGAGGCAGAGTTCTGGGAAACATTAATCTACTAATATAGGTCTAATAGTGGAAAAGCTGCGAAAACGGCTGCAAACATATTATTCCAGCTGCAAACATCGTATTATTCCAGCTGCTGAGTGTGGTGCATGACGAGCTCCCTAAAGATTTCAGTGCCATCTGATCACACAACCGTGTGCTCAGTGATGTATCTGTACACCCAGGTGGCAAGATTGCCCTGTCCTGTCCCAGTGCAGGGACCTGGGACGATGCCCCTCGGGAGATGTGCTTGGGAACCTCAGGTGTCTCCTGGTCATTTTTTATAGTCTTCTGGATTATTTATTAGGGTAGAGAAATAACCAGAAATCTTCTTTGTTACCCCCTTTGAGGGCTGCTTCCTAGGCCTGCTTTCATGCCAACCCTCTGGCCTGTCCAGTTGGGGGGCTAACCCCTGAGTAGTCCTTCCTTGAGTGAAGTCCACGCTGGAGGTCGGCCGCCTTCCCGTTCACCGTCCATCTGTGTCTCACAGCCTCGGCACGCCTTCGTCTTTAATGAGTTCAGCCGTTCGAGTCACCTTGCTCCAGGGCTCCCACAAAAGCAGAACCATAATCTTGGGACATGGATGGGGCTTAGCGATGGATGGGTCCAGTCAGTGCTTTCTCACCAAATCTCAGCCCACTGACGAAATGTGGTATTTTTATACATAATTGAAATCTCTGAAGCATGGCTTACAGTGAGAAATTCATGCATCACTGGTAGGAAAGAGCTACTTGGCGGGTGTCAGGTTCTTTGCCAAGGGTCTGTGGTGCTTCTGTCACAGGGAGCATGACGCTGAGGGAAGTGCAGCAGCAGGGGAGGCACATGGCGAAGGTAATTATCCGTATTGGAAAAGGCCCAAGACCTTTGGATGAACACACTCCTTTCCGTTGAAGAAAGTGCTCAGGGGACCATCATGGCCGCCAGCTGCCGTGACCTCCATTTCTCCTCTCACAGGGCACGGAGCCAACATACATCACAGGCAATGTCGTTAGTGATTTAAATCGAAAATGACTGTAATGTGCAGGGGCGATCAGTGTGGCTTCTTCCTCCTGCAGTACAGGGCCATTATCCCCGCTTCTCCTTAGTTCACTCAGCAGGCACTGCTCTCATCCTAGTCTCGTCCCCTCGGCCTTAGCTGATGTGATTCCTTGGATCAGGGACCCGTCCATACTTCTTTTCTTCTGTTCAGATAAAAGCACACCAACATTCAGAAATCGCCATCCTGGCTTCTGCTCCCCTGTCTGGTTTTTCCCTCCTTCCTTCCTTCTTTCCTTCCTTTTTTCTTTCCTTCCTCCCTCCCTTCCTTTTTTGAATGCATACGTCTTTGCAAACGAGGTGTTTTCATGAACAGAAACGGTGTAGACTTTACTACTTCACTAGCTATCTCCAAAATTTATGAAAAGCTTGCGATCGCACCAATCACAGCTTTTTATCAGTCACAACCAAGATGTTTCATGTGTGTGGTGCCAATAAACACACTTCTCCAAAAGGAACTAGTACTACGTACATAAAGAATATGCTTAATTCGAGTGAATGGAAGGAGAAATTAGGGAAGGCTTGATTATGGTCTTGGAGGGGGTTTTGGAATGAAGCTATGATTTGGCAAAGCTTGCTCAGATCCCGAGGACAGCCCTGTCATCAGCCCGGATGGAGACTCTGATTCTGGGCCAGCCCAGCTTACCTGGAAGGCTCAGCTCCGCAGGAGACAGGTCAAGCTGATCGCTTTGACTTGTCAACAGTAGGGCGTGGTTGTCACTCACACTCAGGTTGTGAGACTCGAGGCTGATCCTCTGTGGGCACGAGCATATTGGGGCAGCTCTGAAGCTAGTGTTGTCACAGCCTGGACCTATGACAGCACAGGTGGGAAGGGGGAAATGCAACCACACGTTTTGGGGGACTTCTGCTCCCACTCACAATTCGAAGCCCACATTTGTACTTTATTTGCCCCAACCAGAGAGCTCTTCATTTTTATATGCCTTTTTAAGAAAGGGGCCAGATCTAATTAAACAACCATGATTCTGTGAGCACACATCGACCCACGTATTAGAACAGAGAGCCCAAATACCCCAATGTAATTGTGTTCACAGCATTGCTCTGTAGGATTACATAAGACAGTCACGTAAACGTGGGTTACCCTTCACCATAGTGTAGTTCCCACCGCTTGCCTTATACAAACCCATGAGGTTGGTTTTAGGAATCCTTTGAATTATCAGGAGGATTCAGCTTGTTAGTATTTCTTTCAAAATGCCACCATGTAGGAAACCAATAACTTGAATCATTTACCTAGTGTGGTCTAAATCCATGGAGTTTTAGAAACATATTTTTCAAAGTCTCACTTCTAATAACAACACAATGATTGGAAAATTGCCTCAGCGCCTTTCTGGAGGTAGGCAGAGTGTAACTAAATCAGCTGATATGAAGTAAGATGCTTGAAGCTTTGTGACCTTCTGGCTCTCAGGTTTCTATATATCGAATTAGAGGTCAACCCCGTTAAGACATCTCTAAAGTCTCTGTAATGTAGAATTCTATGTATTTTCTGTGAATCCACGTTAAGTTGGAGGCCAGTTGGCTTTTGTGTTTGTTGACCATCGTTTGTAAAAATGGAGTCCGCTTTCCTGCCAAGTTCAATGAGCTGGGATGGATGTGTCATGTCCAGGCTCTGAAGGCCTCTGAGGTCACTCTCATTGTATTGTGAGGGTGTGTGGGGGCCATTGCTGGGTGCAGCGCTGGGTGCTGGGACAGTGATTTGGGAAAGCCATAATTCATAGCTTATTTTCTTTTTCTTTGAAGAAAGCAGCTTGTTGCCTTCTGGAAAATTAGAATTTCACCACACATTTCAGTTGAGAAAGTGCAGCTTGTTGTAAGGGCACCACACGTGCTTCCTCCATCTTCCTCCTCTTGCCTCCTGCTGTGAGAGCCCCTCGTTTTACAGATGGAGGCCATGCGGAGTTCACCTTGCTTACCCTGAGCCTCCAGAAACATCCGGGTTTTGAGTCTGTGTTGTTCACTGCTATATCCCTATGACCCAGCCCTCTGCTTAGCACACAGGAGCTGCTCAAGGGTAACATTTGAATGAAGGAAGGAACGAATGAATGAGGGACGTGTTTCTGAATTCCTCTTGGCCCTGGCTATGCTTTAAACACTTCCATAGCTTCTGCTTCTATCAGAGGGAACTTCATAAACTTGATGAGCAAGCTGCCTACACAGCTCATGTTGTCACTGTTCTGACGGAGGAGTCACAGTTGCACGAAATTAGTGTTTCTGTCCAGGATTATTTAAAGTAAGTGGCTTATCCTTTATGTGATGAAAAGAAACCCTCCATCGATATTTCTCAGTGGTAGCAGCAGGGAGACCCACATTCATGGCAATCCTGGAAGAAGAGTCACCAAAGATGAGCAGGGTACCAGAGAAATTCGTATCTATGGGTTTCAGAAATTCATAGCAATGAGCTCGTGTGACAAATGGATTTGGATGTCGCTTACTGGCCTGCGGTTCATGCCAACTGCTTGCTTGCAGCAGAGCTAATAAAAAAGAGCTAAACCTGAAGCCCAGAAAGAGATGTTGAATGACTGTAGCTGAGTTTATGCCATTAATTAAGCATCTCCTTCAGAATATACTTCTTGTGGCTGAGATTTGAAAGACACCGTCTTGCCAAGAAAGGTACAAAGATTACCACAGATAAACCTATAATGACCTCGTCCTCAGTTCATTCCACACATACTCCCTTAAGTGGTTAAAATAAGTGATAGAGGCTGTTATTTCAAAGTATATTCATGGAAGAATGTTTGGATTTAAGTGAGATTAACATAATGTGCTGAATAATGGCTGAGAAACTGGTGTTTGGTTGGCATTAGGTAACTTGCTTGGTTTGAGATTTGGGGTTCCAGACTGAACCTGTAAATCCATGGGCAGGGAAACGGTGAACACAAATGTAAATAAAGACAATCTGTGTTTATTGTTAGTAATGTATTCTCCAAAATACGTACAAAAGTGGAATGTGAAAACAATCAATAGTGACTTTCCATGTTATGAGATGGGGGAGATTGTTCTAAAAGCTACGAAGGGTTAAGAAGTCCCTCATTGCATCTCATCTTTAAGATACAAGACTCACCAGTGTATCTGTAGTGTTTACGCATATTATTTCCTTGTGTTCTTGTCTAGTCAAACGAGTACACAGTGGACTAACTTTGGGGGGGGCTTTCATTGCCATTTATCGCTTTGGCAAAGTCTAGTCGTATAATTGAGGAAACTATGGAAAACAAGTGGATGTGATCTATGCATCTTCCCATTCGAATCACTGCTTCCATTTTCACATTTTTTAAAATTCATTTTTACCATGCGAGCAAATTGTGAAAGGAAAAATCACATAAACACTTATAGGTGTGTGTGTGTGTGGGGGGGACCATAAGTGTTGCATAGATGTCCTGATGCCAGGCAAACAGCGTCACAGCAAACAGTCCCTCGGCAGCTCTGAACGGAGTTTGGAATGTGATGCCCCAGGTGGCCTTCCAGATGGCGGCTCTCACGTGGGGCTCCCAGTGCGCGTCGTCCCAAGGTCAGTTGAATCCTCCAAAGGACTGGTCCTTTCTGGTGCTCTGTGCTGGATAGTAGGGGTCCCTGCAGGTGTGAGAAAGCTGGCGTAGGTGCCTGGGGCTTCATGCTCCGCGGTGCTGCAATGTCTGCAGTCTGTCAGTGACGACAGGGCACTTTCTGAAGCTCCACGTACAGAGTCCCCTGTGACTGAGGCAGGGCCATGGGACGTGCACACACACGCACAGCAAAGCGTGGATCCAGCTCAGACTAAAAGAGTGTTAAGTAAGTGGATGTGACCTTGACCGGGTCCAGCGGGCCCTCTTTGGTGGCACATGGCAAGAGTAGAAACGGAGGCAGCAGACCACAGAATCCTTATTGAAAGCAAATGTCACATGTGTATCTACATCTCCAATTTGTAGGAAACGCTATTTCCCTTGTTTAAACGAATTGCCCTCCTGAGCAACACCTCTTAGTAAGTTGACAGAGCCGGGCATGGTTTGGTTACTTGATCCAATTTAGACCTTGAATTTAATAGGGGCTATATAAACAGATGACCAGTGAGTATCAAAGGATTCCCTCTGGATCAAATTTAGCCAGAAGAGACCTGATGGTCTAATCAACTTGTTCTTACGGGGAAAGCACTTTCAAAAACCATGCTCTGTTGGCAGGCAGGGGAGTTACATACTGGTGCCCTTGTTTATATCGCTCTGGAGGCAAAGAACAAGGTACCTTTGTCATTTCTGGAGAAGAATTGAATTTAAGAGCTGTGTCCTCATTGAGATAATTAAGTCTTGATATGTATGATTCTTTCTGTTTCTCGGGTGGAAGAGGATGTACTTTAGCTATTCACAGTTTGGTTATTCTGAACACTTTTGCTGAATACACCACAGAGTTGTGATACTTCAGGGCATAATATTTTTGCATATATAAGAAATCTCCTCATTTGAATTCTCTGAGCCAAAGGAAGAGAGGAATCGGGGAATGCTAACTCAGTGATTTAAGCTGCCACACAGGCTCTCTGCCCAACGCATGTGAGAGAACTGGCAGGAATTTTCAGCCAAAATCCTGACACTAAGTTCTAGTTCCCCTCCCTGCCCCTCCGCCCGCCCAGTTTCTGTTTCTAGAACACCTGAGAGGGCTTGAAAGCAGGCGAGAGGAGAAGCACTCTGTGGATGGGAATTGATTCTCTTGAATTCTCCACTACGTAGATGAAAATTCACCTGCTGCTGCAGGTGACAGAGGACCCATTTCTGTTCCCCGGAGCCTGGCACCCACCACGGGCCTGAGCCCTTCCTTCCCACCCCAGCAGGCGGAGATGGGCCCGATACGTGGGACCCCTGGACTGACAGTGTTCTGAGTTGGTCATGGTTTTCTGTTGCAGTCACTTTGTTTGTATCTTTGTTTCTTTTCCGTTTTAACCCACCCTTTAATTATCTTTAGCATTTTCTGTTTCATTCGTTGCCTTAACCAAATAATCCACCGCAGATGTATTCCAAACATGCTTCCACCTCAAATTTCCCAAAACTCATGCATAAGAGTTGTATGCATTGTAGCTCAAATGTACATTATAAATGCTCTGACTAGGAAGGCAGATGCTTTAATGAGATCGCCCAGTGCGCTGGCAGCACAGTGCTGCTTTCTTATTTCCACAAATTCTTTCTCCAGTGGGGTTGGTGGGTAGGTGGGCTGGAAGGTGATTTATCCTGCGAGAGCTGTGGTCAGAAGGGCTTATCAGCCGCCGGAAAGGATCTGTGGGTTTCAAAGGGCTCCGTGGAGCTGCAGAAGGACCCGGGCCATGGAAATCCAGTGAGGAAGGCAGGGCTCCTGCCCCGTCCTGCGTCAGCCATCACTGCTTTCTCCCTCAGGCACCAGGGCGCACCTTCCTACCAGCTGCCCTCAGGAACAGGCATGTCCCTTGGCTCCAGCCTGGCACTCAGGCCTTCCTCTCTGCCTGCCAGTGACCCTTTGTGATGTTGCTGACCCTTCCACTGGGAATCGCAAGTGGACATGGTGCCCTCACTTTTCCATCTCCCTGCCTGGCTTGGCCACCACCACTAAGCCCTGTGCTCTGCCTGAGCGGAGCCTCTTCCTGGCACCTACAGCCTGGCCTCCTGCATGGTCCAGGGTGACAGGTACTGGGCCATCTGCACAGTTCCTTTCCCGGTATCGGTTATAGGTACCTGGGCTTTTCTGACTTTTTTAATATAAGGCCTTTAAGAGATCGCTCACTCTCCCCACCTCCGTCCCTCCAGGAATTAAGACATTGAATATTCTAGCTCACATCCATGATTTTTCGCCGGAAAGCCGACAAATGCCCATAATTATCTCCAGACTCCTGTTGAAAACATCATTTGTTTGACTTAACACGGCAACTTCGCATTGACCATTACGTTTGTTTTATAGCTTCACTGAGGTATAATTTACATACCATAAAATCCACTCTTTTATAGGGTACAATTCAATGGTTTTTAGTGTCTTCACAGAATTATGCAACAACCACCTCAATCTAATTCTACAGCGTTTTCATCACCGAAAAAAGAAACCCAACCTCCATCAGCAGTCACCTCATTCATCCCTCCCTGGCTTCTGGCAACCTCTGCTTTTTATCTCTTTTTGTCTTTTTGCTTCTTCGAGTCATGTCATATACATGGAACCATATAACGTGCTCTTGTGTAAAAGGCTTCTTTCACTAATGAAGTTGTGAAGTAATAATGTTTTAAAGATTCCTCCCTGTCGCAGCGTGTGTCAGAACTCCATTCCTATTTGTGGCTGAATGCTATCGCTCTGAGTGGACATAGCCCCACATCGCGTAATCTCGTGGTCACACCCTCAAAAGACGCATCCGTGCCTGTTCATAGCAGCCTTATGCATAACAGACAAAACATGGAACCCGCCCAAACAGCCATCAAATGATGAACGGATAAACAAAATGTGGAGTCTGGAGGCAGGAGTAAGTGCATTGTAGGTTTCCTTGTTTGATTCGCTCTCATAGTTGTCACGACAGACGCTGTATTTGCCGGAGGAAGGTCACCTAGCAGCTTCCCCGCAGAAGGTGTCATAGCTCAGTGCGGATTTGAACAAGGGGCAAGGTTTTTCAGATCACCAAGAGCCTCACCTTTCTGATTTCTCTCTTTATTCCTTTTCTTGCTGCGTACTTTTCTGTATTGCTCCCTTCCTGGTCCGTCAGTCTATCTAGATCTGTCTGTACGGCAACTCATGTCCATCCTATATGTCTCGCCTCTTTTCTTCAATGTTTCTTCATATAGTTTTGAGCAGGACTAATAATAGATTACTTCAACAGGAGAAAAACGTAAGCCTGAAGGAATCTGTGTGTCATTACATTTGGAGAAAAAGCTGGAAGATATTCCGTAGGCACACATTTAACTCTGGTCACTGGAAAGATAAAGTGGTTTCCGGTCTCCTGAGAAGGGGAAAGGTTCTGTCCTTCCTTCTCAGCGTCACTTTTTCCCCTGCTGACGGCCAATGGAATCTGAGATTTTATCTCCCTCCTCCCTCCCCACTGACCAGCAGTACCACCAGATTATTCTGCCGTAGATTCTGACACATTGACCTAAACGGGAAGAGTGTTGGGGTCCTGGAGGAAATACTCTTCATTAGCGGTTCTGGTTTTCTCAGGAGCTGCTCCAGTAGGGTCACTGGGCAGCATACTTGTGCAAATGCAAATATGGGAGAACTGTTCCCTATTCTCAAGTCCCCAATTTGCGAAAGATGAGATAACTATTTTCGTATTTAGTAGTTGAGAGGAAGTTACTTACCGGCTTGAAGGCAGCCTAGCCCATTTCTACACCAGTCACCAAGCGTCCGTTAAGTGTCTCTTCAAAACCCAAGCCTGTTCTGGACGTTTGGGGCAATGAAGCAGAGAGGGAAATATTTTCCATCCAAGAGTTTAAAATTAAATTGCAAACCTCTGTGTGTTCATGTGCGGGTCTTGGTAAGGGAACTCTCCCAGGCCCCCATGTCTGTCTTCAGAAAACCACCAGCTGGGAGACCCCCTTCACCCACAGCTTCTCCTGGTGCCAGCCCCGCCTTCCTGTCACATAAGTAATGACTGGGAACCACACAGTGTTGGAAGGCACCAGGAGTGGCGAGAAGGCATGGAGGAGAGGGTAGGCAGATACATAGAAAGTCAGCACTGTCACAGAAATCACTCTGGACCTCAGAGTTCAGCAGCACAGAAAAACTGACGAGTGGCATTTTCCAGGAAGCTCCTCGATTCGTGCCAGACGTCTGCATGCAGACAGGGTGGTAGGTGCCAGGTGAGCTCTGAGCAAAGCCGTGCTCGGAAAGTTTCAAGCTGGCGTTTCCATTCCTCAGCATGAGCTTGCCTGCTGAAGGCATGTGTGTTGCCCAAGGCAAATGATCGCTTGGAAACACTTTCATATTTTAAGCCAGATCTTGAGATTTGAGGAGCTGAACTCACTGCATAAGCATTTTACAGCTTCCCAAAGTGACTGCCCTCCTGAGGGGTCTCAGCAGCCACTCCGCCTGGTGCTTCCCGGGACAGCTTTCCAGGTGGAGAGCTGCTGCATTTCAGGAAATCCTGGAGCTACGACTCCAGGGGGCACTTGGTTCCTGTTTCCCAGGGGGCATTTGGTCTCCCTACTCAGGCCCTACAACATTAGCTCTGTGTTGCCTTAGCAAGAAGAATCCAGACTTTGCAGTTAATTTAGTGCCTTCATCAGTTTGTTAACCCGTTTTTCCTGTTCATAAACTGCTCGGCACAAATGATGTTCTTTAATCTCCACAAAATGCTGTAAGATAGTTACAGTCACCCTTATTCTTTAGAAGAGGAAACTGAGGCTCAGGTGGCGTGAACTGTGTGACTCAGTCAGAGAGCCCACGATGAGAAGCGTGTAGATTCACACCAGGTCGCCCTTGACGTTCCACCAGGCCTGTCGGTCTCCCAGGGCCGCAGATGGAGTCTTCTTGGAGCAAATGCTGCTGCTCTGCCTCACCCAGGACAGACCGGCCTGTCTCGCACCTGTCAGGCAACTTTCGTCCTCACAATGCTCTCTGGGCCCCAATCCAAACTCATTTGGAGCCGTTATCAGTGTGCAAATCTGTTTCTTTCTATCAGATTCAAGGAGGCAGAGAGACACTGGAAATAGGCGAGTGGCTGCAGAGAACACCAGGAAACCAGCCTCCAAGGAAGGAGCAGAGCCACTGCAATTAAAACTGTCACTCAACCCGGAGGTTATGGAGTCAGTAGAAAAGCAGCTCAGAGTCAGTCTAGACTGTAGCAGCCCAGACAGACGGGAGAGAGGAACAGCTCAGGAGGCCTCAGTATTCCAGCTGTAGGAAGATCCATGGGATCAATCAAATAAATGAGCTGTTTACCCAGGCCGGCCGTTGTAACGCAGAGGCAGACACACACATGCACACTGACCACCCCACAAGAGCCTGCTGGTCTACCCTTCAAGGACAATGCAAGTGGAAAGAACATACAGAAAAGACACTACACATATTGGGGCCATAGGTCTGACCACGGTCACCTCCTTCTCTCTGAGGAGGGCAGGACACACTGTGATCTGTCCTTCAAAGCAGAGGCCAAGGCTGAGGCTGAGGCTTGACTCTTCCAACAGGCGCTGCTGGCCAGGGCCTTGATGCGACGCTTCAAAGTCAGTGTCTCCGGATCGGATCGTAGACTCTAACTTGCCTCGTGTGCCACTGAGATCGGGGCTGGGCAGGTGGCGGGATTTATAGGACCTGTCAGAGGGTAGGAAGTGCATTCCTCTCATAATAATGGCAGGAGCAGTAGTGACCCTTCCTTGAGGGTCACGAACCCGGCAGTACTCTCAGGACTCCTAAGTATCCGCTCTTACACCTCAGCACTACCCTGTGAATTGTCATTGTCCCTTAAATCTCAGCACTACCCCGTGAACTGTCATTGTCCCCATTCTTACATGAGGACACTGGCGTTTAGGTAGCGTATACTTGGTAGGTATGTTTGTGTAGCACAGATGAAACTCAACTTGAACTTCCTTCAGCTGAAAAAAGGCAAAGCTGTGGATCAGGCATGAGCCAGGCTGGTCTTGGGGATGCTGGACAGGAACTCGGGTGCAGATCAGTCCCCCCACCCCCCACCCACTCCTAACTCTGGCTTATCCACTTAAGGAGTGAGAGGAGATGACCACCTGCTATTATGAAGTCATTTCCTTGGGTCCCTGAGTAAAGAGGAGAGACGGCTTCTCCAGTTTGAAGAATCTCAGTCAGGAATCCTGCTGGCCTGGCCTAGACCCTAGACCCAGCCCTGAACCAGTCCCATCGTTGGTGTATCAGATACTCAAATTGGTCCTGAAAACCACCATCCTGTGGCAGGGGTGCGGGCGCGCAGGACCCATCACCGGCGAGAGAGGGCATGGGACACGGAAGCACAGAGGGAGCTGGTATGAAGCAGGCATTCACGCCGGTCTCCACTTCCGCGTGGGAAAGTACGGAGTTCGTCCCAGTGCCAATACCTCCTGGCTCTGTGTCTGTACAACTGCTTCCTCTTGGTGTCTCCGTTTCCTTCACTCTAACATGGCGATCGTCACAGCTAATGCACAGGATTACTGGGCGAGTTACGCGGGTGACCACCTTAGCGCAGCGCCTGGTACCAGCTAGGTCGTCGTGAACGTTAGCTAATATACTGATCACCGCCCTCACTGCTGCTGTTACTGTAAGGAGCTGAGTATCTGGTCCAAGGCTCCTCCGACAGCTAGGAAGGGTGAGAGTCAGGATTGTTCCAAGGTGACGATGGGGATACGAGCTCGTCTTCCTCCGAGTGTCCTAGGCCCTCATTCGCACACCCCTCCTTCATTCCGAGGTTACACTGATGGACTCGACAGGCGTCACAGAGGCTCTGCTCAAAGCCATCTGTGTCCCAGCTGACCCACCACTGTGCCCAGCTCCATCCAGACTGGGGCATGGCTTAGGCCCATCCTGGAAGCGTCTCCTCTTATCAACCGTTGTCCTGAGGGATCTTTCCATGTCCCACATCCCGAAACTCCCTCTAAATGTGGTGTATCACCCTAGACCCCTTTGTGGGTAATCCTAGTCTTCCTGTCGGCCCACCCCTTGCACGTGCTGTTTTAGACGGCCCCTGCTTCTCTGCTTCTTAAACCAGCTCTTCTCGACGTCCGTTTGTTCTCTTTCCTGAAGGCCGTGTCCACGACCTGGCCCAGGCTCTTCTTCATCACAGGGCTCAGCCATGGCCTGTGACCTCAGGACCCATATAGAGGTTCCTCACTGTTACAATTTAGTGCCCGAGGTGCCTCCTAGGTTTTGACAAGACCTCGCTGCCACGGCTGACCTTCGCCTGTCTGAAACCTCACCATTTCCACAATGAAAGAGGGTGTAAACACTGTGACCCTAGCTGGGGAGGGGGAGGAGGAGGGGCCTAAATATGCAAATGAGCAAGCCACAGGCGTAGAACATACCGGAATTTGTCCTCCGAGACTGAACTCTATGGATTAGTTCGTCCTCTGTCGCTGGGTTAGCCGCGTTTCCCCAACGGCTGGGTTTGTGCTGCAGGAGTCACCGTGCAGCCTGGAGAATTGGTTGACCAGCATGACTGGACTCACAGTATTCCCTCGGCGGTTGATTTCTGCCAAAAAGGAATGACAACACCTCTGCAATCACAGTTCAGCTCTCTTGGTACGTGCACCACCTCCTTCTCTCCCCGCTGTTGGCAGGTGTTTGCTAGGAAAACCAAGTCCTTTACTTACTGGCTTAAAGCAAGAGGCGTGTTCTCTGAGTGTGTAGGTGAACTTCAAATGGAGCTTTTGCTCCTACGGGGTGGGGGTTGTTTGACCTTGGGCTGGGTGCCTGATTTCTCTGGGCTTGCACTTCTCCCAGGCAAACGCAGGCTTCCGCCAGATGATGTCCTCTGAGTCGAAATATCCCGTGTTCTCCAAGACAACTCTGCTGTTAAAAGGGCCTCCCAGCAACTCTGCGATTTGTGTCGTTTCCTACCCTCGGAAACTCTGGGGTCAGGGACAGTCCTTCGCACCACAGCACCACCCGTGTCCATCCCAATGCCCGGCACATGACGGTTGTGCTATGAACGTGCTTTGGACAAACGCACAGTGTGGCCTTTCGCTCCTCAGGCACAGTTAGTAGAGGAGGCAGTTTAGTCAGAGTCTGAAAACTCCCTCAGGGAACTTGCCTGGGTTCTTAGCACATCTCAGTGCTGCTGCTTGCTTGGCGGGTGGGGGCTAATGGAGTTTGAGTTCCAAGAACTCGCCTGTGTGTCATTTCAAGAACCATGGAGAAAGCAGGCCTCTGCTTGAAGCCCACTACCATCTCCCAACTGTAACTCTGGGCCTAAGAGGGACATAACATGCAAGCAGAATAGAGCCCGGCCTTAGCTGAGAGCTGTGACAGTCCAGGTCCAAGGGGATAGTGTACTGGAATATTCCTTAGCCTCACTGTCTATCTTTATAACCCTCAAAAAGAGTCCAAGAGTCCCCACCAAACCCTGTGACTTCGGAACCGCCCCCACTATTTCCTGTTCTACCCACCCCGCTCCAAATACATAGATATACTATACGCATGTAAAATTGAGACTAAACGTTGTCCCTGATTGCTTAAAATGCACAGCCTCTAGCGTGCTAATCTCTCTCCAGCGTGTCTTACATTGCTAAATTATTCCTATTTTTCCTCACTAATATGATGACTGAAATAGGGCAAACATTATGATTCACATTTTACAAAGACTCACAGTTGGATCTAGAGGGATCATGTGACCCAACACAGGCCCAAGGTCAAGTCTCCTTTGGCTTCTGTCTCCCATTAGAAAGGATGTGCTTCCCTCTAACTGAGCCACATCCCAAGATTATAAGGACACCATGCCAGTTCCTTCCTTCTTTCATTTATGCTGCACATATTTAATGAGCACCAATGGTGTGCCAGGGGCAGTGAAGTGTCCTGGAAATAATGCCAGTACATTATTTAATAAGAAAGTGCCAAGGCGCGATAAGAGCCCCGGTGAAAAAAAAACGTAAATGGTGAGATTGCAAATGACTTCACGAGAGCAGGACTAAGTAGACCAGTGTCATTTGAGCAGCCTACCCTGTGAAGAAATGGACAAAGAACATTCCAGGTAGAGAGACTCATACTGTTAGGGTCTTTGCATGTGGTTATCAGCTTCGTAGTTCTGCACATTAGGATATTAACTGTGACTTTCACGCTTGACCTCCTCGCCTTGGAGAAGGTGCATCTCCACGTCTTGGACCACCCTTAGGAAATTCGTTTTGGCGAATGTGATTGGCTCTCCCGACGTTTGGAGACTGCTGTGGTTGGAGGCTTTAACGGAAGACATTATTTACCAGTGTGTCTTCACCAGGAAATTTATTTTGTTCATTAAAAATCTGTAGTGGGAAAGGAACTACAGGAAAGGGCAGGCTATTTTTGCATTTAAAAGCCGCATTTGGAGTAAATGGATTTCCTGGTGAGTTCCAGTAGAATGAATCTCAACCCCCAACTACTTTCACTTACTTCAGAGGAATTGTGTCTGACAGAGTTTGCTTCTTGTTCTAGTTGGTGTCCTGCTTAATGCAGCCCAATAATAATGACATTACGAGTATTTGTGTAACGAAAACTGTTCCTGGCTGTGCCAGCGTGGATGAGATGAAAGTCATCATAGTTTGCCTTAAGGAATGCAGATTTGGATGATTGAGACAATTCTAAGAGAAATATATGGCAGGAGTTTTGTTCTTCGTGGTTTTCTAAAAGTCCAGTAAAGGAAACAGTTCAGGTTAAGTCCCAGCTTCTCCATCCGGGCGTTTAGGTTAGTTGGGCAGACCCCGGATATGAAGTTGACGTGAGTTTGACAAGTCAGGAGACTTTCCCGGAAGTAAGTGTTTCTTTCTGGGGGCTCTGGGAAGAGTGTGCTTCCTTCCTAGCTCCGTCTGTTGTGGGATCCCCTTCTGCATTTTAGGGCGCTGTGGTTCCATTGCCCCCCCCCAGATAATCCAAGATAACTCCCTATTGTAAGGCCCACAGCTTAGTACACGTAATTCCTTCTGCAAAGCCCCTTTTGCAGGTACCTTAACGCATCCATGGGTGTGACACCAGGGGACAGTGACCACAGGAGCCAAAATTCTGCCTACTACAGTGGGTCAGAAACAATGTTTGTTTGTTTTTTTGCATGGAAGTCAGTATTAAATATTAAGAATAATTCAAGCATAAGGCATTTTAACTGGGAAATAACTCCATGTTATGTGATGTTAAAAATAAATAAAAATTAAATTAATGAGGGTTTGCCCTATTGAGCAGCAATTCATCCAGAAGTCTTTGCACAGGCAAATAAATGACTCAAACCTAGTGTTTGGTTACAGTTTTCGGAGGTTGGGAGCCAGCAAGAATCCTCCAAAACTTTCTTGAATAATTTATTTCCATAGTTGGTTTTGCCAAAAGGAAGCTCAGTTCTGAGGACAAAAGCAGCCCTTTAGCCACAAATGTCCAGTCCTTTCACTCCTCAGCCAGCACTGCCCTGCGTCCCTCCGGCTTTGCCAGGGCTCCATGCTGTTTTCATTTGAAAATCAAGTTCTAAGTATGTCCACTGGGAAAATAACATGGTAGGAACACCAGCCGTGCATGGTTGGGGAGAGTGGGATGCGCTGATGCATTTATAGTGCACAGCACATTTTTAAAATTATTATTGAGGGCCTGAGTCCTGGTCCCAGGCCCTTTCCGGGACATCAAGCTGCCTGCCACCGAGCAGTGCCACCCCTTTGACCAACCAGGGCGCTTCGGAGAGAGTGAGGGGTGAACCCAACCCGGGCACAGACCCTGGGAGCCAGTGGTAAGATTTATGCTCCTTAATCCCTCCCGAAGGTGGAAGATGCACGTTGTGTTCAATGAGCTCTGAGGCACGAAAGGTCATTGCTAATTTGCAGGCAAAAGCTTTATACAGACAACGTCCAGCACTTACTTCTGCGCGGCGGTTGGCATCCGCCATGGGCTCAGGAAGCAGAGCAGGCGTTGTCGAGCTGCCTCTGAAGTCCCCGGGGCCTCCCGGGTCCGCACGCCGTTTCTAAAGTGCTTTCTTGCGGAGCACCATGTTTGCTCGTCTTCCTCTGGGTCACAGCTTCGGTCCCAGAGCACAAAGTCAAAGCCACAGGAAGGCACAGAGGCACAGTCATGGCTGCCCTCCACCCACCCCTGGCAGACGTACCGTAGTTGCCATAAGTTGTGAGGACTTGGAAAAGGAATACCCTCAAAGCACTAATTCTACGTGAGCAGTAAAATGGCGTTCTGCTGGATACGGAACTTCGGACGCAAAAATCTGGATATCTGAAGGAAGTCACCAACCATGGCTTTGTCCTGAAAGGGACAGCTAACTTTCGTATACAACTGCGCACCTTGAAAAGATCCCTTCTCATAGATCTTGTTCTGTGACAGCCCTTTCCAGTTTATGTCAGGGGTCCCAGATTGGGAGGGGGAGGCTGGAGAGCCTTTGAAAGACCTAAGAGAAGAAATATCCCCAGACTAGGAAGGGAAGCAAAGTTGGCATGTCCACCTGAATGGGGGCCTGTGTGCTGCTTCTGCACAGAACCCAAGGAGAGAGACGAGACCCCAAGGGGAAGCCTGGATGGTGCCCTCGCTAAGGCTGCGTCCTGGGCCCTTGGGCCTCCATCTCTCTAAAGAGTTCTGTGTCCCAAGCCAGCTTCTAGTTAAGTGGCAGGTCTACCACACCTGCAGGCATGATGCCACATGAAATAATGTCCTGTAATCCAGATGATCCGAAGGTCCCTCCCCTCTGCTTTGTCACCACATAAACCCACAGCCTTGGTGTGGACCTGGAAGGATGTTCCAGTGATGACAAGACTGAGTGGCCTGTCGTCCTGCCAGACAGAACATGAAATTCCAATTCTATTTGCCTTCAAGAAAGCAAGGAAACGTGACATTTCTTGCACACTTGAATGTGTAGATTACACACAGAACAAAGAAAGGACAGAATGAAGGTGCAAATGGTCGTGCCGTGTGTTTATGTGAAGTTTGAGGGAATGGAGAGTCACCAGACTTAAGTGGCCCCTGGAGTCAGGTTAGCTAGTGTGAGTCCTGAGATGGTTTTCACACTAGAAGCTATTAATATTCTGAAGCTAAATTCTTCACTACCTAAAATTCAGCCCTTATACATACAAGTGATAGTTATTTGATGAATGCTGACCCTGAAAGTCAAATGGTAAATTCCTTCTGATTACCCATAATGCAGGGGAGACCATAAAGATTGTTAACCATGACGTCCCCGGCTCCCTGCCACCAACCCAGCCCCCAAAACGGCTGTCACTTCTTATTCCCCTAAATCAAAACCCTAGTTTTGCTGCAAGGCTTAGTGTCAGGCTCACTTATGCTGGGGATCGCTAACTTGCTCTGGAAAGCTGGCCTCGTTTTATGGCACTTTCATCTTTTTAAAGTATAAAAAGTGCATCTGCGAGTTGCTCATTTTCTGTGTAACCTCCCAGACGTGGTATTTCATGTTACTTGGTGATCACTTTGGGAATATTCACTTTATACCATTTTTAAAAAGCAAGTAGGAAGTGAAGACACACTTCTTCATGTATGTAAAAATCATATGTCATTCGTGTTACTTTTGATACAATTTAAACCAAAATGACATTACAAGCCTTGGTTTGCCGACAGTGTCATAAAAACTTAGACTCTCACAAGTGGATTCTGATTTCAAACATAGAAAAATCCTTTTTATATAGAAATGTAAGAAAGTGCACTTTTAAATATGGCCTATTAACAGAATGTTTGAGTTAATGTCAATATTTATTAAACTTTAACAGCTGTTCCTTTTAGCCCAAATTCTGAGGCCCATGTCCTATTTCTTTAGAGATGACAAAACTACAAATGAGTTGGAAAACATATGATAAGTTTGACAGAATCTAATTTTTTAAAAGCTTTGCATGATGAAGAAGTGTCCGAAACCTACATTTTCTTCATCAGATTTTTCAGTGATTTCAAGTTTTCCTGATGCTAAGATCCTCCATGGTCTCTTGCCAGGGTTACGAATCCATCATGCCTACCTTTCAAAAATCATATGCATTCAAATTCACTTTTTTTTTTTATCAGCCATCAATTAAATATGCGTCAGCTTTCCCTGGTCCTTGGCCCACAGTCCTTACTTATAAAACTCTTTGAGAGACGTCACTGGAAGCCCTGCCAGTTCAAAGTCCTTGGCTTGGAATCCTGTCATTAGCCATCCCCATCTCAATAGCCATCTGTGTTGCTTAACTTGCGACTTCTCTTAAGTGGAAAGTTGAAGAGCTTGCTGGATACTCACTTGCTGTTTCCATATCGACGCGATCAATGCTCTACATACAGACCTGATGCATTTAGGTCCTCAAATAAAGGGACACACCCGTTGGAAACTGCTTGCGAGAGCTTCTAAATTCCAGTAAAGCTTTTAAGCTCAGAGGATGATGACCATTTCTTTATCTTGGTTTTCCATTCAAAGAAAATAATGTGTTGTCTTGCAGATAAGAAGGGAACGTTACTGTCCAGACAGTGGGGACGTGGCGTAATTTGAGAGGCACTAAAACGTCTCCCCACCCCACCCCAGCCCTACAAACCTCTTTGCACTGGCTGGCTCTGGTGCCGGAAATCCGCCAGTGTTTTGCTGGTTTCAAGTGCGACATCACTTTCTTGAATGTGCGTGGCTTAAATAGCAATAACCTATCATCAATGGCCTTAAATAGAACTCCTGAGGTCTCTGTCCTCTCCATTCAGTGGAGGAAATTCAAGAAAACCTTGACTTTTCCTTTACACCAATGGCAGAAAATGTATATCTTATTTTACGAACATATTCAGTATATAAGCTGCTACGATAATAGTATTAAGCACTCATTTAGATCCCTTGCGTCTCTCCATGTACTTAAATTGTCCTTTTGCCGTTTTAAAAACGTTGGAGGTGTAGAGAAGTCAGGGACCTGTATATCCGAATGCTCTCTGGGCTCAGCCACGGGCTGTCAGTCTGGGCCGTTGACGTGCAATCCTGCCTGGGTTCAGCTGACCTCCCTTCAAAAACTGCAAAGTCCAGTCACACATCGAAACCTTTACAGACTCACTTGGGATGAAGTATTGATTGCGTCAGGAGAAGACAAAGTAAGGAAATAACTGTAGGAGTGGCAACAGCCAGCATGGGCCAGACTGTACTCCAGTAACGAGCAACTCCGAGAGCTCCGAGCCTGGAAGAAGACAGACTTGTTTCTCACTCAGGCCACGTGTCCAGCGCTGGTCTACAACCGGCCCTGCTCTGCACGTCCTCCCCCCACCACCAAGTCCCACGGAGAGCTTGGAGCATTTACAGTGGCCATTTGGGAGGCTGATGCTGAAGTGTCACCTTGCTTCCTCCCAGAACTGTCACCTGGTTCCTTCCAACCACAAAGGACCAGAAATGATCACGTAATATGTGCCCAGAGCTGGTGAGCCAAAAGTATACTCGGCGACCAGCATGACTTCCACGCAATGGACAGATGCGTGGTTTTCCCTGGAAAGACAAGCCTCTTTCTGGTTATGAGGTCCTCGGTGCTCAGTCCTCTCTGCCCGGAGTCTGGCTGCCTCCCTTCCCTTTTTCTGTCTGTGCCTCACAGCCCCTCCCGTGGACTCAAAGACGGCGTTCTTCCTGATGACCGCTCTGCAGGACGAGAGGCGAAACTGCCGAAAGGCTAACGCACCAGTTGTTGAAATCGCTTCCCAAGCACAGACTCGCAGTAGTTGTGTTAGTGCTTTGCCATCTGACCGCTTGAATCACCAAGCACCTCGGTCTCCTGGGCTTTACCGCTTTTCTATTTCTCCTCCCTTCCTTGCCCCTTTGGGTTTAGTTGCACTGATTTTTCTCAAGCTCTTTGGTTTATTCCTTTCACCCCTGCCTCTAAACCACCTTTTGAGTGCATGATTTTCAGGATACTGAAATATCCTATAACAAGAAAATCCCCCAAGATGTGCGCTCGCTGCTGGCGTGTGACAACCAGCCGTTCTCCCAGTGCTAGAGGCCCTTCCAGTGCATTACGATGAGAACAGACGGCGTGTGGGCGAGTGGGAGGAATGGTTTAGATGAGGCTCGTCTGGTAAAAGGTGTCTGGGTGGGAGCTAGCGAAACGTGTCCAGTCCTCCTGCTAATTTCTGTGCAGGTGGAGTCACTTCCCCGGTCGGTGACGGGACACCTGAGTGCCACACAGACAGCCCCGGTTGCGTTGATCTGTGCATTGCTGTATTTCTTCCTCCTCTTCTCCCCACTCCGCAGTCACTGAGAACTGTGGGGCTCCCCGCACCGTGCTGGGCATTGGGTCGGGTACCAAGAAGGTGGCCGCCCATCTCCACCCTGGAGAAGCTCCGGGTCTCACTGGCGAGTTGGTGTGCCCGTGGGGACAATAGAAGATAACTAAATCACGGCCACCTGGACTGCAAGTGTCACAAGCACAGAGTTTGTGCCTGTCCGGCTCACACTTCTGCACCCAGAATCTGCCATGGGGTCTGGTATAGAGTCAGTGAGTGTGGTCGACAGTGGGTCTTTCCCTCTGCAAACGCTTTCTCTGCTAGGAGAGATCTATGAACGCAACTGCAGGTTGACTCCTCTGTTTCCTCAACCTGCTTACCACCACTCAGAACACCTGCCTATTTCAGCATAATACTAAGTGGACTGGCCGGATCGCTATTTCTCTAAGTAATCAGCCTTTACCCTTTACGGAGAATCGTGGAGAGAAGGCCCAGCCCCCACTGCTGCAGACACGCACCTGCCCATGGTTAGAACCCAAAACCAGCAGCAAGGACCAGCTGAGCCCTGCAGGGACCCTCAGGACTAGGCAGGCTGGTGGTGTTGGGCTGAGACGAATGTGTGTGTCTGTTTTTCTCAGGCAGATGCGATCCTTGCTCTAGCCCATGTGAAGTAACAAGAGGGGGACGGGGTTTAGGAAACAGCCCCAGTTTTCGCCCAGGAGGTTGGCGTGGGGGCATTTGCAGACACTCGGGTCCCCCATCTGCCTGCAGCAGCTCGCAGCGGGGCATCTGGGCTGCCCTCTGATCCCCAGAGGCTGGAGAATGTCAAGTGCAGCTATTGGTCGCTGTGTGCCGAGCGGCAGACTCTGTGGTCATTGGCAGGCTGCCTTAAAAGCCGGGGCACGTCTCTGGTTGCAAGAACCCCGGGCGTCGGGCGTCCACCATCTCAGACCAGCTGTGGGAGCCCGCTGACGTCCTGGCAGCTGCTGCAAAGGGTCCCCTTCTGCCCTGAGACCAGCAGGCATGAGCGTTTCCAGGCTGCCCAGGGTGAACAGATTAAAACAATGTTGGAGGGTGAGTAAAAGGAGACAAATCAACGTATGGGAGAAACAAGAAAGTTTAATTTTGGGGGGTGGGGGGAAACAACAGAAAGCTAACCTGCTATTGGAGGCGTGCAGTTCTTGCGTTACCTTCCAAAACTCCCGTGGGGAGAGTCAACCGTGCGTTTTGGATGTCTTGCCAAAGGTTTAGCATTTAATTTTAACTAAGCGGCAGCAGGTTCGATCAGCAGCCGGTTCAGCTTTGGATGTTTGCTCAGAGGCAAATTTGTTTTTCTAGAAAAGGCACTTTAGCCTCCGAGCCACAGGGCGATGCCTGACCCCGTTCCCTGCCGGCCCTGCCTCACCCGGCCTGTTCTGATCTCAGCCTCTGGGAACTCTGTTGCGGACAATGGCTAACGGACAGAATCCTGCAAGGAAGCCTGTATGTGTTTTCTTTCAGGCTGCATAGGCTATCAGATGTCTTGTGTGACTAGAAAGAGAATGCTAAGAAAAATCTCAAGCTTTGTGTGACACTAGGGTGGCATTAGCATTGCTAAGGCGACTGTAATCACCAGCCATTCAAAGGTGTGATACACACGGTTGACTGTTACCATCAACTTCCGGAAGTTCAGCCTCTCCCCCCAGAATGACAAAACACCTGTGGAAATCAGCGCTTATTTTCAGTTGTCAGAATCAGGATTCAGGGCGATAAGCAAAGTATTCTTTTCTGAATAGTTGCATGGGCTTCTGGGAGATGGCTGTTCGTGCCGTGTGTCAGTAACAGTCAACTCCCTTGAGAGTTTAGGACCTCGGAAGGCAGGAATGGTCCTAACGTGGATTTTCAATGACCCCCGTAGTGCATAGTACAGAGCTGGAATGAAATCCTGCATACATTTCCATTTTGCTTTCATGTTAGTTGATACCATGATTGTGTGTGTTTGTGTGTGTGTGTGTGTGTGTGTGCTAGTATTAGTGTGCTACTCCTTAGAAATCACTTCACTAGAGGAGTAAATAACAAGCAGTTAGTGTGTCTAATGCATTTTTGACTCTCGGTGAACTGTTTTTCTTTCTGTGTGATGCTCTAAGCCATTTAAGAGGGCCTGGGGTAATGGATGTGCTCTGTCAATTACCTAGTGAGTCATCATATCTCTTTATTTGGACTTGCAATGCCCAGTTAATATGAGTTTGCCGGTAATTTTGAAATTACTTCTTTAGCAATGATCTACATTTGACTGGGTAGAACCAAAACAGTTTTTTCCCAAACTGAAGCATGTGTATAGTATGTAAATGAAGCATAGTAAAAACATATAAATGAGGAAGGTGTGCAGAAGACGCGCCCTAGTCCAGCTTTGGGCTGGGAGGCCGACCTCCACCTGTGTCATTTCTAGGATCGGACTCTCGGGCTTGGCCAAATCGCTGAATAGCCTGCACACCCTGTCTATAAAGTGAGTGATTCCTCCCAACTCTGAGATGTCATCTGCTCTGAATTCACCATCTCTGTCTACATTGTGTCTGGAGAAGTCTGACTACCTTTGTTGAGTGTCACGGTTTCCTGCTGGTCGGGGGCTCTGAGGATGTCTCATTGAAATCAAACTCAGATCTGGCTTCCCAACTCTGCCATCAGGTATCAGGGATCAAAGTCACGTGTAGAGATGTTGATGACCACTAGGATAATTTGTATTTTCTCTGTCCCAGAGTAAGCTTTACTGTAACCATGAACATCTCCAGTGGTCTGAAAAGTGATTGCATGCAACACCCCAAAGTTTCAGGTGAACCCCTCCATACGCTGTGTCTGGAAGGGAGACCCCAGGGCCATGTAGCATGCACTGAGAGGATGTTGTCCCAGGTGCCTAATGCTTGCAGGCTCCAAACTCACAGCACCCACGCTGGCCCCGGTGGAGGCCTCAGCTCCATAGAAAAGACACTGGGTTTCACTAGCCATCAGCACGGTCCAGATAGGAGAGCACATTCTAAATAAGCTGGAGCATTCCTTAATTATTTACGGATGGGGAGTGTAAATGGGTGATGTAATTACTGTGTCCTCTCAATTCTGCATTATTCATTCCCTTTGTCATGGTGGTTTGATGCTAATTCCAGACTATTGTTAATAAAATTTTTAAAAATCAGAGATAGAGCAGAAAACAGTTTCAAAGACAGGATCTAAAAGCCTCTTAGTGCAGGAGTGGCAATGTAGCATCCATTCAAACGGCCAAAGTGGAAACCAACTGTTCGGCTTCCTGCAGTCTGTCTGCCTGGTTTCCTGAGCCCGTGCCCTCTCGGAGTCCTGGGCTGGATGGAGCGCCCGGTGCTGTCCGTAGATGCAGCGGAAATTCTTGCTTGTGTTGAGAACGCTGGAAGGAAGCACATGCACGCAGTCCGCAGCCAGGGTTCCTTTCAAGACGTGGGTGTGGAGTTTCAAGTCTGGACTGTGAGCCCTGCCATGAAATAAAGCTTGGACCCCACCGACGTGTGCTCATTAACAAACAATGGCAGTCTTCCCCTGATTTGAGTAGCTTCCATATACTTATATATATATATTCTTAGTAGTAGCAAGTGGACACAAGAAAGGTGTTGTTTAAACAAACCCGTGACTGGTATGCCTGACATTGTCAGAAACAGAAGACCTTTGGAGTCGCTGCTTTAGATGACGTGGTTATTTCGACTGCATGCAAATGACAGTTGCCAAATGACATTTGATGTCACTAGGAAATCTGTAAATCCCGTTCTAGGGTACCGTGTGAAACCGTTTGACTCTACAGAGGTCTGACAACAGACATCTATGTACTGAAGAGCTGGTCCATCTTTAGCAGTGGACGCAAAATAGGTTTTCCCCCCCTGTGGACTTTCTATTGTTGATTACAATGATGACACAACCCACACCTGAACATTTAAGAACAGCCACAATCATGAAAGGCTGTGTGATTCAATAGAGCAGGGAACAGCATGCAAGAAGTCCCATCTTTTCATTATTTTGCCGAAAGCGGACCGTTTACCTCTCTAAGCCTTGGTTTTCTCACCTATGAAATTAGGACGGAAGGTGTGATCCATCAATGTGATTGTGTTTGGGCAGCATATGAAGATCTCCCAGGAAGCTTTCTTTAAGTGTTCCTTCCCACGCCAGTTAAGTCAGAGTCACAGTGGGTGGGGCCCATGACGCCAATCTATGTTTTTAAAGCTGCACATTTCACTCTAATGGGCAGCCTGAACCGAGAACAATTAGACCATCTGAAGGTCCCTTCCAACCCAGCGTTCTATAGACTAAGAGTCTAATGGTTAGTTCTCAAGGTAAAAGCACCGCACCGTTTATTTTGTGGTGGTTCTTCCTCCTCTTCTGGGCTCTCCAAGGGTTGATGACGTGAAAGTGGTCGAGCACAGGATACTAAGGACTTACCCCTAAAGTGGCTTCTCCAGCTAAAGGCTTTGCGTATCTTTAGTGTGGACAAAGCATCCAGTGGCCACCTGAATTTTTAACTCCCTAATGGGGTATTTTTGGTCCTAAAAACAATGAACTCTTGTTTCAAAGGTCAAAATGATACTCTCCCTCAAATATGAACTTGTCTGGGTTGGCACTGAAGCCTAATCAGGTGTTAGGTGCACCACGATGACGAAGACACTTCTTGCTTTAATTGATTTGTGACCTAGTGGAGGTGAGAAAAAAATGGTGGCCGTGCAGTGTGGGGTATCGGATGTTGCTTGGCTATGCAACTGTCCCGTCTCAAACACTTTTCTTATGCATTCTGACCTAGAAGAGAGACCCGCATCCCCATTACTTGCCCATGGAAAGCTAGCTGAGTTGCACAGGTGAGCGTTTCACTATGCTGTCCGCATTTCTGTGAGACACAAAGATGGCCAATAAGCACGTGGACTCCTAGACCTCGACCTCCAGGTATTCTGATAGTACAAGGGTGTAGACCGATGCTCAACAAACATATGTATGCATTTAAATATGCAGACCGACGTTTATGCATTTCAGTGAAAGAAGAAGAAACACTGGGATATTTCATAAGTAATGACACCTGTGGGAAAACCAGTGTAAAACCTTGGCTCACTTTTGAGTCCCAGGCAGTTCCCTTATCGCGATACTGAGTCTCCCTGTCCTGGGTTGGCCTCCGTGTCTAAGCCACAGTCCAGATTTCTCCAGATCTCAGGGACAAATGATGGTCTGGGCACCTGGGTTCTGGTTCCAGCTTTGTCTCTCAGGGGTTGGGTGAAACAGGACAGGTGACTTCCTCTCTGTGGACCTTTGTCTCTTGTCTGTGATATGATGAGTATGGACCAGACTTCTGGGGGTGTCTCCTCTTGATATCGTCTGATTCTACCTGAATCATTTTCTTTCTGCTGTTATGAAGCAGGGACATCTACTCTAAAACTGTTAATCCAAAGAGGAAATCAGCCAGGCTAGCAATTCCTTCCCACCCACAAGGGACCAACTGTGTAGAAAAGGCATTTGTACATCAGACACGTCAGCATTTGATGGCGTTAGGACTGGTGGGTTTCAGTCCCTCTGAACCCACATTTCCTCCTGTGTGAGATGAAGATGGTCATGCTTCTGCCTAGTGTTTGGGGATGAAGATCAAAGCTGCTCAGGTCACTGAAGCACCTGTGAAGTTACTAGCACATAGTGGGTGCTCCAGGAGAGGCATCCAGGATCCGTGCTCACCACTGAGGGGGTCTTAGCCGATGTTTGCTCCCGCAACTCGAGTATCTACTTAGTGGCTCCGTGAGGTCCTGGGGGTGCAGTGGTGCTTTTGGAAAAAGGAAACCACTACGTCTTAACCTCCCAAGATACTAGAGTAAATGATGTCATTGCATAGATTTATATCAACCAGTTCCCCTCTCGCCGTCCTCCTGGGCGTCTCTGGGTCGGAACCACTGAGGCTGCCTTTGTGTTGGAATCTGTCTTTGCAGTCTGGCGTGTGTGTGTGTGTGTGTGTGTGTGTGTGTGTGTGTATCTTTCTGCACAAACCAGACCACAGAGAATAACAAAGAAACAAAATATAAAGTATTCAAACAATTTTACTTCTCAATGCCTGTGTGACTCCGATGACCCAGGGCAGTTTGCAGCCAAGCATCCTACTGTCACATAGAAACCAGTCACGCCTCTTTATGTGGCCTTCAGTTCTGTCCCTTTGGAGACCATTCGCAGTGTCTTTTTAACCAACACTCAAAAATTATTAATTTGGCTCTTTATTCATGAACATTAAAAGCTGGAAGTTAATAAATATTTTATGATCCTAAAGCTGAAATGCATATCTGATTGATATTGAGGGTTGAACAACTGAGGGCAGGAAAAAGGTCTCCTCTTTCCAGAATTTGCAAAATCGATGTAAAGTGGGCTTGTGCTAACCTGCCAAGTGCATAACTAACATGGGCTGGGCAGGCGATCTCTGACGGAATGGCACTGCCTGGAAATGTTGGCGTTGTCAGCTCTTCCTTCTCAAAAGGTGATGGGATTCTGGGCTAGATGTAGTTGTGAAAATCCAAAGTCAGTCGTGGAATAAAAAGCCTTTCTTTCTTGTACCCACTGCTGGTGTAAAAAAGGCTTAAGTACACATTTAGTTCGTGCTGTGTAATTTTTTTTCTGCAAATATGTTGAGGGACTCAGCTACAGTGTTGGTTTTCTTTAAAGATTTTTTTCCTACCCCTAGTGAGCCAGAACATAGTCTTTGGGTTTGCTATCGATTAAACAGATAGAGGGAACCAGGATAAATAGGGCCTCTCTTTTCCTAAGCTCTAAAAAGCACATGAATTCACCTTGTGTGCTGGCAAAAGCTGTTACTCCTTAAAGAAAGAAAAGAGCATCAAATAGATTTTTCATGGGGTGGGCTTTCAAAGAACCAGTCCTAGCCAACAAAATCTTTAAGAAGGTTGCATTGCCTGTGCTCATGGAGGGAATATATGAGACATAAATTCTCAGTTGTGTTTGATAGCTAATAACCAAAGAACAACTGACGATGGTGGTGGAGAAGCCCAGTGGTCAGATTTATGGACTGGGAATCTGCTGGTGTTTGAGGAATCTACGCGACTGAAGTGCATGCTTTGATTGTTGGTGCCATTTTCTGCCAATGTTGCCTGGGCCAGGTCACTGATTGAAAAGATGAGTTGTGTGAAGTATACTTGTAAGGTTTTTTAAAACATTGCAGTGTAACTGTGGTTCCTGGCGTGTTAACAAAGAAGAGACTGATAATTATCCTTGACAATGAACATGCAGAGAACCCTCTTTGGTAGGCAGATGGCCTTACTAAGGTAACTTGAGTGGTTCTTTTTTAAAGATTTTTATTAAAATATAGCTAACATACAATATTATATGAATTTCAGAGGTCCACCATAGTCAGTCATCATTTATATACCTAAAGAAGTCCAGCAACCATCGGACACCGTACCACACCACCATATTTTTAACTTGGGTGGTTTCCTGAATCACCCAATCTCAGTTGACTTATCTGTAAAATAGTGACAAGATTTTGTGAGAAGTAAGTAAGATCCCAAATGTAATGTGCAAGCAGAGGGTCTGTCACTGCTCAACAAATGCTTTTCTCACTTTCTGTGGGAACTAGTCCAGTTTTTAGCTATAGCGTGTAGGCTAAGGGTTGTGTGCTGAGTAAATATCCATTGGATGGATGGATGGATGATGGATGGATGGATGGATGGATGGATGATGGATGGATGGATGGATGATGGATGGATGGATGGATGGATGGATGGATGGATGGATGATGGATGGATGATGGATGAAGTTAGCTCGAATCAAATTTATGTCAACATTAAAATTTATGATAGGATGTGAATCACTTAGGAATTCACCCCATCCATTTTCAGTTTGTATGTATTTCTGCCCCGTTGCTGGTGTTCACCTCACCATGTTACCTGAGGACAACAGAAAAGGTTCCTTTCCTCTGTTGTGTTTTTCTTGCTTGGCCCTCGTTAGGAAATGAACATTACTAGGTAGTTTGGCTACTAGCCATCGTGTGTATACATACAGACATTGTGAATGCGTTGTTTGTTATTCACCTTTGAATTTAAGACAGCCCTTTGATAGAGGAAGTAGAATTTTGCTCTGCAATTTATCCATTAGGAAAGGAAGGCAGGGGAAAAACTAACATTTGACCTAAGCCTTTTAGGGGACAGATGGTGTGGGTTTCCTAAAGCTTGAGTATCTTCCTCCTGCTTTCAGCTGCAGGAATGCTGACAGGGAGGTAGAGATGACTTTAAAAGAGGCTTTTAGACCGTGATGCCTTGTCTTTGCAGAGATTTGAAAGGATCAAGTCTCCGGCTGAGTAGGCAGTTATCACTGAACTTCCATTTGTTTCCTCGGTGGTAGAACTTGTTGGTAGCAGCAGCTGTTCCTCACTAACACTCTCATTTCCTATTTGATGAGCCCACCTACAAGTCACAAACTCCTCCCATCTCTAAACTCCCCCAAATTTGATCCCTGCCAAAGCTAAGACCTAGTTGCTGGTGAATCTAGTAGACACGTCAGCCCCTTGACTGTTCCCAGGTACCAGGTGTTGTACGAGCAGCACAGCAGGCAGCGTGGGAGAGAGGATAGATCAGGTGCTGTGAGCTTGCTGCCTGGCACCGGAGTTTAGCATCAGAAAGCGCAGCACAGTGTGCAAAGTGCCAGGTGGAGATGGGTCAGGTGTTCTGGCAAAACCCCAACAGGCAACTCACTTCGCCTGGAAGGCAGGGCGCTTGGAGGAAGACCACAGAACGGACATTTCAGGTAGACACTTAAAGTAAGTACAAATATCCCCAGATGGGCCAAATGGGTTCCAAGCGGAGAAAACAGTGTGAGTCAACGCGTTGAACATAAAATGTTATAGAAACGAACGCAAACAAGAACGTTCCCAACCAGCTAGTGAGGTGGGTGTGGGAGGTGGGAAGCTGGAGTGAGGGGGTGACTGACACGACAGAGCAGGATGTGAACACAACTGTGTGTCAATGAGTGTGAAGACGGCAGAGCAATTGAGCTGAGCGAGGCCCAGGAATTATTTCAGTGAACTTAGAAATTAACGCCCTTTGTGTTTGGGGTGTTCAGTGCATAATTCATGGAGATAATGCCTCCTAGACATACGTGTATTAAGGGGGGCAAAACCAGAGGCTCTGAGGCAGTTTTTACCTTCTGTTGCCATGGAGCAGCTAACCAACTATGCATGTGGGTGCAGGAGTCCTTCTTCGAGGCTATTTACATGCAAATTTCAATACCAGATGGAAAGTGTTGGAATGATTTTGCTATAAATAAAACGCACATTATACTTTTAGATCCTCTGCAGGCTCTGCTTTTGCGCGTTACCTGTGTGTGTGGCCACGTGCTGGAGATCTCGGGGGTAGTGGAAAGACAGGCGAGAACAACTTTCATATGTGCAATAACTAGATCCCTCTATCACATAATGTTTCCTGTATCTTTTCCATTTGATGTCACGGTCTCCTCTACCTTTTATGAAGATGCAAGACTTGGATATTTGTTGGAGCCACACTTGGGTCAAATTCAAATAAAGGAGCGAGCTTTTGATGGAAGCCTTGAACGGCGAGTACCATTTTAATAGAGAATTTGGTGGAGGCGCTGTGAGGAAGCAGGGTGAGTGAGGGGCGCAGGCAAGAAGGCAGAACCCCGGATGGTATGGCTGACCCAGCGGCTATGGTACGTGTTGGCGAGAGTGGTCAACATGTGTGAGATGCTGGGTTGAGACCCGAGTGTGGGAAATCTTAAAACTCTTTGTTCTTCTCATAGAGGGTCTCCCTTTACCCCCAGGGAGGAAGGAGAAATCCTCATGGCCTCGGGATAATTAGGGCCTGTGAAGGAAGGTTTTGCACTGAGACTACTGTCCACGTGGAGCTAACTTCTGCACGTCAGAGGAAGCATGGGTTGAAACTCATTGGTTTGCATACAGATATCCAATTGTTCCAACACCACTGCTTGAAAAGCTAACCTTTCTCCATGAAACATGCACTAGTCCTCGTAATTAAAACTCATCTCCCTCCCCAAACAGCCCCGTACGTTCCCACCTACATGACTCTTTGCCTAGAAATCCCCTGAGAGTCAAGTAGAATCGCTCTTCTCTTTCATCTCCCAGTTCCCCCGTTTGGGGGCCAGTTTGAGTCTCAGCCCCTCCGTGAGGTCTCCCTTCTGAACTCACAGCTTCCACTGTCCCTCCCACCATAACCCAGCCTGGCGTTGTGACCGAGCTTGGCGGCCCGACCTGCTTGTGTGGACTTCTGTAACGCCTGGCAGAAGCTAACGTGGTGCAAGCCCGTAGTCACACATGGGTGTGATGATGGCGGAGAACTTGGGGGTGGGTAAGAGTTTGTTGGTGGTGAAGCAGGTGTAGGGAAGGCTGTACCTGTGGAGAGCGATTGTATATTTGGAGAAATAAGTGAATCCACAGAGAATGAGGCTCCCTTCTGGGCAGGAGCGTTCATGCCTTTGCACGCGTGTGGCCCTCTGTCCCCTCGGACACTGTCTCTCCCAGCCCAGCGCAGTCTTGAATACCACACATAGGGACAATGAACACCTGAAGAAAAGCCTTCCATCCTTCCCACAGATGCTCAGGTGAGGTCCTTCCCTCAGGATCCGTCTTCACCCATGGACGTTCCTGATCTCTGCCTTCGCAAGCAAGAGGGAGCTCCGCGGGAGGGAAAAGGGAAGCATCCCCTGAAAGCCACCTCCTCTTGTCCCCTTTCTGCTCTGACGCATAACAAAGGGCGGCGGGAGGCGGTGCCTGCTGACCCAGTTCCATCAGCTTTATCCACGGGCGATGAGGGACTGTAATGCAGCCCTTCTGACATATCAATATTCCACGCCAAGATAGCCATTTGTTCTGAGGAAGAATCAATAACGCTCAATTAATGTGGACTGTCTCACCCAGCAGGTAATTTGGACTGTCATTGCTTTGCACTTCATATCCCAACCATCTGAGCCTAATAACATGCACCCAGTGGGTCACACCTGCAGGATGGAGGTCAGAACACCAGCAGCACCAGCTCCCAGACTAGAACTTCCCAGCAGCAGGGGCCGCCCACTCGTGGCCCCTCTGCCCATGAGCAGGAGAAACAGGACTCACGTGCTTTGATGACACCGCTGGCTTCTGCGAAGGCAGCAGAGCCCTTTGGGGGTCACGGAGGGAATCAGCTGTACACGCTAGAACCTGTGACCACCAGAAGCATGGAGCCCCTGAAAGGGGGTCATGTTTGTGGGGGCAGATTGCAGGGTCACTCTTTTGGGGCTGCTGCCTTTTCTTTGTCTGTAGACAGGGTTGTTTTCTTGCTTAGTGTCATCTTGTGCCTGTTCTCTCTCGTTCGTGCAGAGGCTGGGGGAATGGACACATAGGTCCACCATGTAATGGTCACTTCTTACATTTTAAAATTACTCCAAACAGTCTAAGCTTACACAACTCCGGTTATATAGCAAAGACAACCCTCCATCCAAGTGGTCACAGGTCTTAACTAGAGCATATGTCATTATCAAAGGTCATACGATCGCGTGTATTAGGGTTCTCCAGAGGACCAGAACCCATAGTGAGTGTGTGTGTGTGAGTGTGTGTCTGTGTGTGTGTGTGTGTCTGTGTGTGTCTGTGTGTGTATGTGTGTGTCTGTGTGTGTCTGTGTGTGTGTCTGTGTGTGAGTGTGAGTGTGTGTGTGAGTGTGTCTGTGTCTGTGTGTGAGTGTCTGTGTGTGTGTCTGTGTAAGGGATATATTATAAGGACTTGGCTCACACATTCATGGAGGCTGACAAGCCCCAGGGTGTGTAGCTGAGTTGGCAGGCTGAGGACCCAGGATGTACCGATGTTTGAGTCAAGTCCAAAGGCCAGAAAAGATCAATGTCTCAGCAAAACGCATCAAGCAGGAGCAGTTTCCTCTTACTTATAGGACGGGCAGCGCTTTTTGTGCTATTCGGGCCTTCAACTGATTAGACAAGGCCCGCCGACATGAGGAACAGCAATCTGTGTTGCTCACTTTTCTGATCCAAATGTTAATCTCATCCGGAAACACCCAGAATAATGTGTGACCAAGTGTCTGGCGACCCCGTGGTCCATCAAGTTGACACATAGAATAAGCCATCACAGTGCACCTGGACGTCAGAGGATTCTTAATGCCTCTCTCCTCTGTTTTGGATCTTGACCTTCGGCCTCTAAGCTCAGGAATGCGTCTTGGCATTAGATGAGGGCCCGATGAAGATGGACTTGCTGGGGCCTAGTGTTTGTTTTATTTTGCTGTCCTTCAGAAGCCACAGCCCCTTCCCGGACTTTCTCTGATAAAGCCCCTGCTGAACACTCCTTCACTTGCTATTGGTCGTCATGACGGTCCTTGTCACATCCCCTCCTCACGTAGGCCACTGGTTGACAAGGACGTTTTGTAGGATGTGTCCAAGTGGGCGGGTGCAGGTGTGTGGCTGGGACCCCAGCTGTGGGGTGTGTCTAACGGGGGTGCAGGTGTGTGGCTGGGACCCCAGCTGTGGGGTGTGTCTAACGGGGTGCAGGTGTGTGGCTGGGACCCCGGCTGTGGGGTGTGTCTAACGGGGGTGCAGGTGTGTGGCTGGGACCCCAGCTGTGGGGTGTGTCTAACGGGGGTGCAGGTGTGTGGCTGGGACCCCGGCTGTGGGGTGTGTCTAACGGGGGGCAGGTGTGTGGCTGGGACCCCAGCTGGGTTCACAGAAGTTGCTGGTGCTGCTGCCTCCTGAGTTGAGACCACTTCTCCCCACTTCCCCTTCCGTGTCCTCCCCCAAGTTTTGAGTCCTCGGCAGTTTCCAATGTTCAGGAGCATTCAGAGAGGCCGTGCTGGTTACTTGTAGCCTTTCATCCCCTGCACTGTGTTGGGATCGGTGTGGATTTATTACCTGTGTCTGTGTCCCACCTCGCGTTACCTCTCGTCCTCTCCCAGCAGGCACTGTTAGTAACATGGAAATGCATAGCTATGTCATTTCATTGGTTTTTTCCCCTGTACATCATCTCGCTAGATTCCCGCTGTGCACTACTAACCAGGCAGGATTCCCGCTGTGCACTACTAACCAGGCAGGATTCCCGCTGTGCACTACTAACCAGGCAGGATTCCCGCTGTGCACTACTAACTAGGCAGGATTCACTTTTTTAAATTTTTTTTTTTTCTGATGAACAATTGATTTGGACAAAGCCAGTCAGTAGCCAAGTTAGGATTACACGTTTTATTCCTTTATTTACTCAACATTTATTTATGAAGAATTTGCATATGAGCCTAGCACTGTGTTAGCGACAGAGAATTGAGCATTTTTTTGGAGAAACTGCTGAGCGCCCGAGGCCCTTCTGTGCTGTGGACACGCTGGGCTTACGGGGGGTGGGGGGGGGCTCCGTGAAGCCGCAGGGGCTTTTCAGAGCACTGGCCCCTCACACGTCCCACCCCAGACATCTGATGGGTCACGCTAGGGTGCGGCCTGGGCCTGGGGGTTTTCTAAGGTCCCCAGGGGCTCTGATGTGCACCCAAGGATGAGAAGCGCTGGGGCGGAGGTTGGAAGATGCCGGGTCTTTCTTTAATAAGAGCTTGAGCTGCTGGTACATATGCTGACTGTGGTGTCAAGAATGACCGAGGCCGTCTGGGCGTTTGCATCTCAGGAAATTTTAGAAACAGGCTAGACCTGCTGATTTCTGTCTCATGTGAGAACTCTTAAGGGAAACTCAGTATCTCTCCTGAATTAGGTGGCGACCATCATATATTTCTTTTCTCCTGAGTTTTCTTTGGAAGAAAAGTGACAGATGAAAGGAAAACCAACACAGCACTGTGTTTTTTTTAATGCTTGGAAAGCGCAAGGTTGCAAAATACGGAATACTTGGAACATTAGTCCTGCCTCGACACCCGCTGTGAAGCTCTGTATTAATCGAACAAGTACGTCCAAGGAGGCCCAAGACCCTAATTTCCTTGATAGAAATCATTTGCAGCATTCGCAGCAATCTTCCTAGATCTGGCTGCCTTTTCTTACCCCCCCCCCCATTTTGTGACCTTCCCTTTCCCCAACAAAGGACACCCCTTGTAACTATCGAAGGAAGCCCAGCGTATGACCCAGCAGCCCTAGCTCCCTCCTCTGACGTGGTCAAATTTCATCAGCTGCAGGAGAAAGAAAAACATGAGTTATAGCTGCGGGTGGTGGGGAGAGGATTTCCCTTTTAAAAGTGGTTGTTTCCAGATACTCCTAGTCTGTTGAATGCTGGTATAGGCTCACACCTACCCCAAAACGTGACCACAGTTAGGGCCTCATCCACATTTAGATTCTGAAAACCTTTCAGATCCTGTTCTGGGACCGTCATATAAACAGGGAGGCATTGGGACAGGGGGTCACAGTAGCGGAACTGAGGCTGGCCCCATGTAACAGCCATGACGCGTGTCTGTCCTCTCTAGACTCCGTATAAGACATGGCTAGAAACGGGTCAATACCTAACGGTGACTCCAGAATGTTTTTAGTAAATCCATGTGTCGCATTTCGATTGAAAAGCAAAAGTATCACCTTCAGAAGTGGGACTGCAGACAATACAGAAGAGCCTTTAAAATAAGACAAAGCTAAGCTCATGTCCAGTGTCATCACCTAACTCTGGGATCTTAATCCAGTTGCTTCAACTTCCTGGGCCTATTTTTGTTTAAATAGTTTTCAAATTCTTACATCAGAGTTGCTGGTGAGATTATACGGCTGCCCGTATCACACACCTGGGAAATATCGGTTTTCTGCAGTGGTACCCATTTCTTCACCACAGTTACTGTTGCCTGAAAGTGGAATCCAGCACCAGTTCTCTTGGAGTGAGTTTAGGAGTTAAAGTGAGTGAATGGTTTGATGGAGCTGGAAAGCCCGAGCTGTGCGTACCTTCCTCACAGCTTCCCTGAGTGGGTGCCGTGCTCCCGACCCCCGAGCGTGCTGCAAATGGGAGGCTGACGAGGTGTCCTGCTCTCAAAGTGCTCGCACGCCTCTGAGGCCCGCACGACCACAAACGGATTTGTGGAAACAGATGCCAGAGGAGAAGTAAAGACAAAGTGATGTGATACTGTGTTGTGTACTTGAAAGTTGCTGCGAGTAAATCCTAAACGTTCTACATGTTCTACACGTACGCACACACACACACACACACACACACGTGCACCCTGCAATTTCTTGTTTTCCTGCTGTGCACACAGGGCAGGATTTTGACATTGGCAGTGGGTCATAATGATTGGGGATGAGGATATTGAGCTGAGGTCAACCTGGGTTCAAGTTCTGATTTTACCCTTTAGTAGCTGAGAAGCTTGACTACGTTACTTAAATTGAGACTGTTTTCCTTTCTCTTCAAAATGGGAATACTGATAATTATAATAATAAGCATATTCACAGCAAAGTTATGGAGTGTATTGAATGTGGAAACGCGGTAAAGATAGCTGAAGGCGGTCCGTGGACTCTGCAGTTAGGGCTGGAGCGTGTGACGGCAGGGATACAGGTAGACGGTGGGAAGTGGAAATAATGATCGGAACAACCTCGGCCGCCAACCCCATCACTGAAGGAAGAGTGTCCTGGACGTACCCTGGGCAGGGCCACTGCCCAAAGGTGGCCTGGCCATCACAGGTCATCTTTGGCTTCCTGAGCCCTGGTCGGAAGCTCCTCAGTGCAGGTGTCACATCAGTGGCCCTGCCCCCTGGGGATTTGCGAAGACCACAGCAGGGTGAGGCATAACCAGGGCGGACAGATGCAGCCAACTGAGTAGTGAACAATCCACTTAGGAGCAGGCACTGCTGTGAGTGCCGGCAGCGGGAGACCTGGAGGGAGCCATTGGAGCAGACGCCACGGCCGGGGGACGGTGGGATGCCCTCTGCCCTCTGCCCTGGGGGGCCCGGGGCAGTGGGCGCAGCCCCTGCTTTGCAGACAGGCAGGCCTGCCTTTGATCAAGCTGCTGTGACCCCGTCAAGTCACCTCAGTGTGCTCTGCGGTCGTTTCTTATGTTGTAAGAAAAGAGAGGTCGTGCAGGCTACTCCCGTGTGTCTCATGGAAGGGACATGGCCCATGGACAGGGCCAGTGAAACAAAGGTGCTTCATAAACAGTTGCTCTGACTGTGCGTCAACTGATGACAGAGGAGCTGTCAGCACGTTCCAGGGACGTGGTCCCTGCCCTCAGGGAGCCTGGATCCCCGAAAATGAGCCCCAGCAGGGTGTGTGCGTCACCTAAGGACCCAACCTCTTCTTTAACTGCGCTGCTCTGGTCCCCTGTGTCCCTTTACCTGTGTGATGGCCACTCAGGGCCCTGCCACCTGGGTCCTGTTTGGCACCCAGAGCAGCGATGATGTAACCAGTATCCAGCGAGGACAGGCTCAGGCGTCATTGCGTCCCAGAATCCAACCCGTGGTAAAATGCCCCCTGGGAAGTTGGGTGGGGATTCTTTCAATGGGCCGGATACATGTTAGCCAGGAGCTAAACGGCTCCTACAGCACACGTGTCCCCCCAATGGGACGCGTAGGAAGGGTTCTGGAAGGTTCCATCCTGTTTCTCCCCCAAGATCCTGGCTTACTTGTCCAGCTTCTAACAGAACAGGGAGCATTTCAGCCTCGCCCAGAGTGACACTGAGAAGGATTGATTCTTCAGTGACCTACGGGCGCTTTCAATGTACAGAGCGTTAATTATCATCATTGGCCTCCCATTTCCTGATGTGAACAAATGACAAACTGATGAGTCTTATTGCGAAGACGCTGCTCAGCTGTGCAAACTCTGATTCCCGCGGGCGGACGGAAACCACATGGCACTTGTCACACTTGTGGCAGGTCATCATCTAGGTTAAGTGAGGAAAAACGTGTGTCTTCTCTGTGACGTGATTTCTTTGGTAGGAGAGCTCAGATTTTGTCTGGAAGCAGCAGTAACCCAGGGTTTGAGTTTTACTTCTTCTGCTCCCAACTGGCTCAGTGACCGTGTGTGTGTGTGTGTGTGTGTGTGTGTGTGTGTGTGTGTGTGTGTGTCTGTCTGTCTGTCTGTTTATACCGTATGTGTATATACAGAGGGTGCCAAAAATATATATGTGCACATTTTAAGAAAGGGGTATTAATTGTAATACTCAATATACACCACTAACAAAAGATGAATACACGTCACGTTTAACTTCTGCAATTACAAGAGGTGCTGAAAGTGGTTCCCATCAGCGTCCAGACACTTCTGATGACGGCGAACTACTGCTTGAGCAGAGATAACAGCTCTTAAAATGTGTAGATGTTGTTCTGGCGCCCCCAGGATTCATTCCCTAGAACTCTTAATAGCTAGACATAGACACGGACATAGAGAGAGACACAGAGATGGAGACAGACGTGATGTAGACGTATAAACCATTATTTCATCACAAGCTGACTATGTCTGAGTAACTCCTTTCTGTGCTGAATTCCATTTTCTCTGTCAGGGCATTAGATTAGGCCTCAGGTCATGTGCCTGTTCCAATGTTTATATGTTAATGAGCACACTTTCCCAGTGCCGCCTGGATTCAGTACTCGTCACGGGTAGTGTTTTCTCCGTGTGTTTACTCTTCCTTACCCTGTAAGGACCATCTCAGTGTGGTTGTGTTCTTTCCTTTAACTGAGCTTTTCATTTGAGATGATTGTAGATTTGTCTACATGTACGAACGAACACGACAGATGCCCCCAGTGGCACCATCTTGCAAAACTGTAGCACGGTGTCACCACCCAGGTAGGGAGGTTGACGCGGTCAAGCTCCAGGCCATGTCCACCCCACAGTCACTCATGTTGCCCTTTTGTAGCCACAGCCACACTCCCCCCTGGTCCCCCACCCCTGGCACCCACAGATTTGCTCTCCGTGGCTGTAATTTTTTAATTTCAAGAGCATTATGTACACAGCACCATGGTGTAGGTGACCTTTGGGCTTGGCTTCCCACCCGGCATATTTCCCTGCAACTCGTTCATAGGCAGTCACGTGGTTTCATCTCGAAAGAATCATGTGTCTCCAAAATTCTAGAGTCAGGATTTGAGGACATCACAGCTGTGGGAAGCCCCTCGTTGGGGTGACAGAGTCCCACACAGTCTTCCTTCACGGAGAGGTGTCTCATAGCTGAGGACGAACCTCTAATTTTGCCCAAACTGGGATAGAACAAGAGGCATAAACATGCCCTGTTACGGGGATGCCCATAGAGGATTGCTGGCCACCCCAGCCTTCGTGGTCACCAGAGTGACCATGGCCCCTGTTTTCCAGCATGTAGGAACTTCCTCTGGGGTCTCAAAGGATTGGGGATGTACTAAATGACACTAAATCGGCCACTTTTAAATGCTTTATTTTATGTTACATGGATTTCGCCTGAAGAAATTATTCTTTCCATGTAGATGATGTCACGTTAAAGGTGATACACCCCATGTTGTCTCAGACACGGGGTGTGGACAGAGCTGGTTGAGTGCATCCTGGCAAAGCGGAGGGGAGACACTGCGTGAGGAAGGAGAAGGGGCCCAGAGATGCGCGTCTGCTCAGCCCACAGACGTGGCATTTGCTTAGAAAATCAAAGAGGGGAGCTGTGTGTGTTCAGGCTGGAAGAATTTTCTGCAGGAAATAACGAGATGAAAATGTGACATATGTTGCTGGGAAAGCAGCAGGGACACACCCACGTGGCACACATGTCAGAGTTCCCAGTGACAATCAGCCACGCTGAAACCCAGCACCTGACAGCAGGAGGTCGGTTTCCTACGGAACCTGCGGACCCTGCTCACTGACCCCCTGACGTGCTGGGTGTCGGCTGTGAAGCCAGTTGTTTCCAGGTAGGAAGGGAGTTGCGGTGTTTGGAGGATGTGCGTTTTACTTCGAGGGTTTATGTAGCATATTAACAATTTGCATGATTTTGAAAAGAAAAGAAAAAGCAATATATAACATGAACACCCGATACATCTGTGTGTGTGTGTAACGGCAGTGCTGGCCCTCCACACCAGTCCCCTGCTTGGCTCTCCGCAGCCTCTCCCAGGGAAACTGGACTGGTGTGTGGAAAAGGGCATTTTCTGCTAAGGCTGCGTGGCTGCGTTTATTCTCCCCAGGGTGGAACCCCAAGCGTCGGGCCCCAGGGACCTGGAATTTGCAGGTCATCCGGTGTGACTGGAGCAAAGCACCTTCACTCAGGCCACAAGCTTGTTTTCTCAGCAAACCTACAGCCGTGTACAGGGAAAGAGCCAGTACAGACCTCCCCCTCCGTACTCCCACTTTATCAATGAAGAAACACAACCCACACAATCTCTTTTTCAATAGGAATTTTGAAGCAATAATACGTTTTCAAAAGTAGCCTCCATTAATTTTAAGAACCTTTATATTCTGATTTTCACATGGAATCAAACTCTTCTAATTACAGATTGTTTTTATTCCCCCCCCCCCAGTGGTATGACACAGGAACCAGGCATTGCTTAATAGTTCCTCTTTATTTAAAAAAAGAAAAGTAAATCATCGACCTCCATAAGTGGGTACAAGCCCATCTCTACAAGCGTCTGATGTCTGTCCGTTACTTAGAGAAAAAAGAAGCCCTTACCTACGTGTGGCCTCAGAATATCAAAAACTTTTACTACCGGAACTCCTCACGGGACTTAGGGGAGTCCAGGAATAGAGGCAAAAACAAAACAAAACAAAACAATCCCAAAACCTTATTCTTAGGCAAAAGTTGGCTAGCAAAATCGAAGCATTTCCTAGGACAGAATCAGAGTTGAACGCTGCTCTTCCCAGCTGCCAGTGGCACATTGCAGACTTACTTCTCTCCAGTATTTGAGGAGCCGTGGAAAAACAAAGATACCCAGGGCTCAGCAATATCCAGATAGCCTGGCTGACTCATGCCATCTGGAACGTGCAACGGGCCATTTGTCACTACTCTTGTCATACTCCACTCGGCCCAACATGATAAATATTAAGCAAGTGCTATGTACTTACATAATTTGCAGAATTGATCGGCTGACTTAAAAGCTTCGTTCCCCAACAAAAGAAAATGGAGTGCTTTGTGCAAAGGTTAAATGGACAGTTTAATTGGCGCTTGTGCATTAGAAACCTATTGTAAAACAATCACAGTGTGAGGGGATGCTTCAGACCAGGGAAATACGTTTTCGGCTATTGAAAAAAGAAATCAAGTCCTAGAATTGAAGTGAAAAAATGGGACAGCCTCAGTCTGGATAACTGTTTTACCAGAATGTAATTTTGTGCCTCCTACACTTTACCTCTTAACTAACTCAGAATTTAGAACATATTAGATTTGCAGATTTCAAAAATCATTTCCTTGCCTAAATAATTTATCCCAAATCTGTCAAATTGTTAAATTTCAAAACACACACACACACACATCTTGCTAATGTGTGTTTACCATTTAAGTTAAAGGAAGTGAATATCTGGAGAAGTCTTATGAAAGTAATTCGGACGGAGCAAGAGCATTTATTAATGGTGATTTCCCAAAAATATTTAAGAGAATGCCTCTGAAGGTCATCTTTGAGGTCACCCTTGAGGAAAAACAGGAACTCTAGGCGCTGCAAGCGGTCGGTACTGTCCAGTTTTAACCTGAGACCGTCTTAGGAGCTAGATAGTCAGACCCTCATTTTGCAGACCCTCGGGCCCAGTGCCTCACAGCCAGGGCCTTGTGGAGCTGGGATCTCATCCAGGTCACTGCCCAAGGGTTCGAATCCACGTACACTGTGGCTGGGTCCTCCCAGCTGTCAGGCCGGCCAAGCGCTGGTGGGAACGGACCCCTGAGGCCGTCCCAGGAAACAGTGCAGCTAAGAGTCTGTAACACAGGGCGATGTGAGCACAGGCTGGGTGGGGGCTCTTTGGAACACGAAGGAAAGAGACAGAGAGAAGACACCACCTTTCCGGCGACCAGGCTCCATTCCAGCCCAGGCAGCTCTCGGCCTTCTCACACATCGCACCAGAGGGGAACGCACTGGAAGATGGCCTGGAGGGTCGTCAGCATCCTCCTGGTCCTGCAGCTAAAGTGGGTCTCAGCATCAGTTCTGAGCAGATGTGAGCCCCCAAGGACAGGTGCCGGAGACCCTCAAAGCTTTGCCGGCACTGCCACGAGTGAGGAACAAAGTCACTATTTATCTGAAATGGTGACACAGCCCCAGAAGCTATCAGCACACTCCACACATTTCAAATATGTGTTTAGGTTCCAAATGACAGGGATTTCAAGACCAACGGCTGTCTGGAAATCCCAGCAACCCAATTTATCCCCCAAAGCATGAAGCCAGCATCCACGTTACCTCAGACTGTTTGAAATGGAGATTTGGGGAGTTCTCTTGATGTAGCGCCTCCAGAAAAAAGACTTTAGATGCTCGGGGCTTCTCAGGACCTTCAAGGGCTTCTCTGGGGAGTGTTAACGAGCCCTGGCTCGTCCCAGGGGCTCCTCAAAGGTATTAGCTGATGTGCAGAGCAGAGTGTAGGCTTTGGAGTCAGACACACCCAGGTACAGATATCAACCTGTCCCCCTTGGACTGACATTGTCAGCAAATTAAACTTTCTAAGTCTCTGTTTGCTATCTGTGAACTGGGGTTGAAATGCGTAACTTGTCTCGTTGTAAGCCTCCCATGAGCTCTTGCTTGGTGTACAGAAGCAGGTGAATAATGTCAGTTCATCAGTGGCCTTTCCATTGGATGGGGGACCAGGAGGCTTGGTCATGTCCAGTACACCTGGAGAAAGGAGAGAGGCTAGGAAGCTCGGGGATGTTTGGAATGGTCCCAGAGGTTAAAGGAAACACAGGATACTAATACCCTTGTTTCTTTCTCCAAAACCAATTGAGGCCTCTTGTTGGCAGTCAAGGTCTTGTCTTGGCCCAGTGGCTGGAGGGAAATGCCTTTCCTTGCTTTGCCTTCCAGCTTTGCTTCTCACGGGTATGGTCTGCAGACTAGCGTCTTGGCTTCATCTGAGAGCCTTTTGGAAATGCAGCGTCCCAGCTCCCACCACAGGCAGGGTGAGCCAGAACCTGCATTTTCACGAGATCCCCAGATGGCTCATTTGCACTTGGAAAGGACACGCTGGCCTATAGCTCATTAGTCATCCCTGGGTTACTGGCTTCATTGATTAGGTCCCCGTGGATGAGCCAAGTGGAGGGAAGAGGGGGACACTTTGGAGATTTTCTTGAATATTAGGTGGAATTCTTCAAGCAGCCAACAACACACCAGAACAGACCTATCTTTTTCTAGACAACTACTGCTTTTTTAAGGGGCAACAAAGGGACCAGTCATGGCCACAGTAAACAGATGCATTTGCTGGGTCCTCTTGTTTCCTCCCCCTGCCAAAAACAACAACAGTTTTGAGGTCCTGTAAGGACATGCCCAGTTGTCAGCCGGTATATTTCTAAGTGTCTCAATGGCAGGAGACGTCAATACTGCTTGACACCAGCCACCCCACGGGAGCCATCAGGGACCCCGCCCACTCCGTGTGGAGGAAAACACAAAAAATACGAGCTCTGGGAAATCAGGGTAAGGGTGGGCCTCCATGGATCCACCGTCCTCCCACGCCATAGACCCAATCTTCCTTCAGCTTTCAGCACCCACAGGTATGCTGGACAGCTCCCACAAGCTTCCCTTCTGGAAAGCAGTGATAACCCCTCTTATCGGAGAACGTGGAGTCAGGCGTGCTGCCGTAAAAAGCCAGAAGGGAGGGTTTGGAAGGTCTGTGATATGCAGGAGCCCATGTTCCAGGGACGGAGGTCACGCTTGACCCAAGGACCAAGGCAAGGGCTGCAGAGCTCCTGGCTTTGGGGGGGTGGGGATAGAGGAGACGCGTCTGCGGGAAGGGCTCAGACATTTTCACAAACGCTTTCTCACCCAGAAAAAGGTGGAAGGGTTTATGATGACCTGTTTTTTTTTTTTTTTAAAGGGGGAAGGGTCTTTCTCAGATGATAGAGCCGCTCTTAGTGGCCCTTTCCCATCACCCAGTAAGCCAGCCCAGGTTTCCGCCTGGTGCCAAGTCCCAGAGGAAGACCGTGTCCTCACTCTCACACACCTGTCCTCTGCACGCTGTGTCCCCAGGTCACCTGGACTTTGAGGTCACCTTTGTTGTTTCAGCACTAGGTTTGGTGTGATTGTTGTTTTTGCCCCACTACAGATGCACATACGTGTTCAGGCTTTCACACTTTTCAGCTAAATTCAACCTGACTTAGTGACTTAGCCACGGAAGCACAAACCCTCTGTGAAAGAGAAAAAGGAAACAGGGCCAAGGAAACGATAAAAAATGGGCTGTACCAATTCTGACTGGATATTGCATATGGAAGCAGTTTCACTTTCCACAAAATGGGAATAAAAAACGTTACCCTGTCACATTTCTTTGGGGCGTGTGGAACAGCCTGCATTAGTCTGCATTGCTGGCCCTTGTCAAGTTTTAACACCATCCCCCACCTTAAGGAAATTGAACTAAAAAAAAACACACAAAAAAACTCTCACGTTACTACTGGGTAAATATTCCATTTAGATGCCTTTTGGCAAAAGCATAAACCTAAACAGATAAAGGAGGGTGTGGTCACTGTAGACGCATGGTTTGAGGGTTTGTACCTATTTTATCAGCCCATTGACTACAAGTGATTTTATCCAACAGACACGTAGGCTCTCCAGCTTTCTGCAGCGCGTTTTAAGTAAGACTGGCCCCAGGAACTTTCAGATGTAGGTTTATATACAATGGCTAATTATTTGACCTCTTCTCCCCAACACACATGAAAGATAAAATGGGATGGAACAGAAACTCAAACTTAAAGTATTAAGAGCTGTGGCCGACTGAAAATCGTGTTTCTCTGAAATGTTGCTGTATACCTAGCACAATAAGATTCAGTTTATGAGCTATTATAGAATTATGATAACTAGAATTATACTCAATTTTGTAGGAAATTACGTTTAGAAAAATTACGTTTTAAAAAGAAAAGTAAAAGCCCATAAGCTATAAACATATTCTTTTTTTAAATTAAGTTTATCGGGGTAACTGGTGAATAACATTCTATAAGTTTCACGTGTACATTCCTATAATACATCGTCTGGATAGTGCACTGTGTGTTCACCACCCAGAGTCAGTTCTCCTTCCATCACCAGACATGTGACCCCCCCTTACCCACTTCATCCTCCCTGCACCCTCTCCCCTCTGGTAACCACCAGCTGTTGTCCATGTCTATGAGCTTGTTTGTCTGTTTGCTGCTCTCTGTTTTCTATCCCACATATGGGTGAAGTCATATGGTTCTTGTCCTTTTCCGTCTGACTTATTTCATTCAGCGTGATACTTTCAAGGTCCATCCATGGTGTTGCAAATGGCAGTGTTTCATCTTTTCTTATGGCCGAGTAGTCTTCCATTGCATGTGTTTTACATCTTCTTTATGTAATTATCCATTGAAGGACACCTTGGTTGTTTCCATGTCTTGGCCACCGTGAATAATGCTGCAGTGAACATAGGGGTACACGTATCTTTATGAATAAATGCTTTCAATTTGGGGGCGTCCATACCCAGCAGAGGAATTGCTGGATCATAAGGTAGCTCTGTTCCTAATTGTTTGAGGAACCTCCATGCTGTTTTCCATAGTGGCTGCACCAATTTACACTCCCACCTGCAGTGGTTCCTTTTTCCCCACAGCCTCTCCAACACTTGTTATTTCTTGTCTTGTTGATGGTAGCCATTCTAACCGCTTTGAGGTGGTATCTTATTGTGGTCTTAATTTGCATTTTCCTAATAGCTAGTGAATTTGAGTATCTTTTCATGTATCTGTTGGCCATTTGTATGTCTTCTTGGGACAAGTGTCTGTTTAGTTCCTCTGCCCATTTTTTTTGTTTGTTTTTTGTTCTTTTTTTTTTAGTTTCAGGTGTACAAAACAATGTAATAGTTAGATATTTATCATTTATATCCCTCACAAAGGGATAACCCCGCTCCCTCAATCTACTACCCCTCTGACATCGCATGCAGCTGTTACATTTCCACTGTCTCTGTTCCTAATGCTGTGCTCCGCTTCGTGTGTATATACATATATATACACACACATATAAAATTATAGTTGACATTCATTATTGTTCAGCTCCAGGTGTACAGTGCAGTGATCAGGCATCTACATCACCCCTGAGGTGGTCTCCCAAATGGGACACGTGTCCATCGGATACCCTGCAAAATCTTTACAACATTATTGATTACATTCCCCAGATGGACTTTCGTATCCCTGTCCTCTGCTCATTTTTGAATTGGGTTCTTTGTTGTTGTTGTTGTTGTTGTTGAGTTGTATGAGTTCTTTATATATTTTGGATATTAGCCCCGTATTAGAAGTACCATTTGCAAATATCTTCTCCCATTTGATTGGTTGCCTTTTTGTTGTGTTGATGGCAGAGGGCGCTTTGTGAACTTGGCCCCAAAGGCAGACATACTATTCTTTAAAAAAAGAGTACGTTCGTAGTCAACTTTCACTTGCCTCGGCTCGTGGAAGCAAGGAGATGTCTATGAAGGGAACATATAGGCAATCAATGCCCAGAGCTTCCGGGCGCCTGCGTCCCCCCCCCCCCCCCCCGTCCCTTCCTTACTCAGATAGATAGAGGTGCCACTGAAGTCCTTTATCATTTCCATTTTCGTCTGCCCAGCTCAGGACAGAGAAGCTGAAAAGCACAGATGTGACCACAGAGGCAGAAGAAAGGTGAGTGGGCACAGGTTACCCACAAATGCCAGCTGCGTAATCCATCTCGGAGTTTGGGGCTGATGAGCAGAGCACACGTAGGTCCAAGGGAGCCAGGTAGGAAGGAGTGAGTTGTGACTCATTATACATCCTCACTCTGCTGTAGCCTGCTGGGTATTAGCGTTTTTTTCTCTGGATGTAATTACTATAAAAAGGAAGCAAAATAAATCAAGGAATGGGGAAGCACTTCACATTTAAAATCCATCCAACGTCGGTTTTCCCTTCTTATCAACAGAAAACAAATGATGTTGGTCCCCTCATAACGAGATGGATTTTGCATTTATACTGCCTTTGGGTGGAGGGTCTGTTGGAATGTTGGGGAAGCCAGCCACCTGCCATCAAAGGGAGCAGAGTGGACGCAGAAAGCGCCATTGTCCCCAGGCTCCTGGTTTCCTAATTCACACACTGAGTGCCCTCCCCACCTACCCCACCTGAGTCATACAGCCTTCAGCACTTACCGTCACCCTAAATTGCCCGGACTTACAGATTACCTTCAAAGAGTCGTGAGAAGGCAACTCGGTCTTCCAAGGTAACTGAAATATCATATTGACATTAAATCAAATTATTCAGCTAATGTACCCGTTACCTTCAGACTTAAGGGCACTGCATATGTGCTCACCTTTAGGTGGCCTAATGCATGGGGGCGTAAATTATTCACAGGCTACCCGTGGTCACAGGAAGCCTTAATGTAGCTTTTGTTTCCTAATGTATTTGATAGGCTATTTCAGTATGATCACATTATATGGGCATCACTGGCAGTAAATTTTAAATTATATAGTCTGCAGTTTTGCTCCGAGAGATGGTAGGAGGTGATTCATCATTTTCCGTGTCTTCCTGTTTACATGCAGACATATAATTCATGCTCAGAAACCATCTTTCAACTCTTCTGGAAGCACTCCACTGCACTGCCACAGAATCTGTGTCTGCCAATCTGACATTGTAAATCACTTTTCTATTAAACAGCGGGGCTAAAAATGCAAGCATATGTACTTTAAATATATGTAGCCATCTCTAATTTCCAGCAGATGAGCCCAAATTAAAGGATTGTCCAAAGGAAAAAAGCAAGAGCTAGGATTTACTGAATGAATTCTTTGACTTTCAGGCATGTGACATTTGCATCTCTATACACTTATTGAAGAGACATAGGTGTGTAGATTTCCCAGGTGGGTCCATGTTTGGGGACAGCGTATTTTGCAGAATTCTTGGCACACTAAACCTTGATTGTTCTGAAATTTCACTCCCTAAGGTTTTCACCCAGGCAGTGTTCTAAGACAGTGCGTGGCAGGGGAAAGCATCTGCTTAAATTCTGGGCTGAGCTTCACCTGACGCGCTTGCCTGCCTTCCCCTTGGTACTTCTGCTTCACATCAGGAGGGTGAAGCCACCAGCTCAATTGATGGCCCCAGCCTTCATCTCCAAACAAAGACAAAACTCTGTTCGCCAAACCCACTTACTACTATGGAGTGTGGTTGAGACATTCGAGGACTATTTGCACCAGTAACTGTTTCTTTGCCCAGCAAACAAACACAGTCATAGCACTGGACGCCCGGGAACTTCAGTATGAACTGATTTAAACTAAGATTGTAGATAACACACATCCTTGCTCACAATACCTACATGCACATCGAAACCCCCTTTATCTGATGTTATTGAGGAAGAGGGAACTTCCCAGGTAACTAACTGAAGCTCGGCCATTTCAAATGTTTTAGTTTAACGTCACAACTGTTTTATTGGAATCTTTCTAAAACTTTCTTAAGCAAAAGGTACCAAACACAGTTTTGTTTCATTCTTTGATTCTGCTGGTTTTTGTGATGACGACGTGGGTTTCACCATAACCTGCCAGGTGCCTTCCTCGGAGCTCACCTGGCCTTTTACCTGTGTCTTTTATCAGCACGTTCCAAGAACCAGCTTGCTGGGCTTCTATTGTAAATTAGGAGTTGGGAAGCTCTGGAGGAATGACTGAGTCCCCTTCTTACAGAGTCAAGCGTGAAGGCTTTCGTGAACAAGTCTTGCCTTAGCGTTTTTAGAGGCCCCAAAGCTCTTTGTCGGGATGGGGGCAGATGAATGCTTTCGTCCTTCTCTCATGGTTGGTGTTCTCCAAATCAGCAGGGTCTCACCTTATGTGCGGACAGCATGCACACATCTCAGTTGAAACTCGAGTCTGAAGAGCTTTGGCCAGTTGCCTGGCCCGGAAACAGGGGTCCCTGCTTATCACTCAGGTTCCCTTCTTTTCCCACCCAGCCTCCCTTCCTTCCTTTATTACTCTTATAAAATGGCCTAGTCAATGACCTTCTCAGGCCTGTGATTCAGTGCCTTCATTTATTTCGCAATAGATCTCAAGAAGGTGGCTTCACTATTGAAAGTTTTATTAAAATGGTTACGATAATGACTTCATTACTCTCTGAGGTTCCCAGATCTTGTCCAAGACCCGGGGAGGCCGGCCGTACGAAGGCATCTGAGAATTGCTCTTAACCTCCCCTGAATTCAAAATAGGGCTGGATGAACCATGCTGGAAGCAGGCCAAGCCGTTTTCAGAGGAAATGGTCATATTATAGCGTCCCTGGTTTAAATATAACTCTTTTGCATTATTAAAACAAAAGTATATTAATTCCTGGTAAATGGAGAATTTAATTTAATTTTTCCTAAATTAGTTAGAAGATAATGAAGAGCCTTGACTATGTTTAATTCAGTGGCCACAGGGACAAAGTCTTTGTGGAAGACCCTCTGCGACATGTCACGGGACTTGCTGCATTTTACCCTAAATGCTCAGCGCTGTCTCCCCATGTACTTTTCTCTGTGAGTCTGCCATACCGTCCGTAGTGCTTGGTCTTCTCTGGGACGTGCGTCTGTTCAAAGCACATCTCCATCTGTAAGGCTTTACTCCTGGTCACTTCCGCCCCGCCCCTCCCTCCCACAAGCCACATTTTTCTCATCTTCAGAAGCGCAGCTCGAAGCCCACAGGCTCCACGCTTTCTCCAAGCCACAGGCCGACATCTGGCTTGGCCCCCTGAGCTCCTCCGGCTTTTCACAGCTGAGTGGGGGATAAGAGAACTGAGGGAGCTGAAATAAAATAAAACACTGTACCGTGCCGTGGAGGGGACGCTTGCAGTACATTTGCCCAGGTCACGAAGCCGTTTCCTGGATTTTTTTTACCTGCCCTGTGAGCACCTGCCCCCTTACCTTTGGTCTCTGCCGAACGGTGCACCAGGTTGTGGTGAAAGCTCCCGTGCTCCACCGGGAACCTTTGATGGCTCAGTGGGTGGGAGCAGTGTCACCCTAACCTTGCAGGTCATGGGAAGGGTTGCTTTGCTGTCCACCATCTGGGACCTGAATACTCCTTCTGGACGCACTGTACTGTTCACCTAAAAAGAGAAGGTAACCAGCTCTTATTCGAGGTCAAAGAATAGCTATTCGGGAAGCACTGATTCAGGCAGGAGCCCAAATTGTGTTCCAATGAGGAGACAAAGGTGATGGATATTTATGAGAAGGGGAGGGGACAGTGACATCCACAGAAGGAAGGCGTCGCTATCGGTGCAGAAAGCTCTCACAGAGACGCGGATTCTAAGCAATGATTGACTTTTCAGTCCAGTTGGCATCGTACCTGATTTCTTGTTACCCTCGGGAACAGCTCTCTGGGACACAGAGTTGCTGTAGGGCCCCGTCCATGGTTATGTTGCCCTGTTTGAACTTTCCAGAGGTTTGCCACCTGCAAGGCGGTTCCTCTGGGGTGGAGCTCCGGCTCCATTTTAAACTGGCTCTGTTTGTTTTATTTTTCTTTACAATACTGTATAATTATTTGTTAAGAGAAAATCCTTGAGAAAATTGGAAGCAGCCCAGGGAGGTTGTAGAGCCCAAGGTGAAAACTGTGGAGACAGAGCACGAATGAGAGGCACCTTCATCTCCAGTCCTGCAGGCATTAGACTATGTGCATCAACAAAGCCCACTCCACAGCCCACCACAGACTCCTGGCCCCAAACCAACCGTCACAGAGCTGCTCCTCCTGGTCCGCACCATGAGGTGACCGAGGATGAGCAGGGCGTGAGGCGGGTCGTCTCTGCTGGCAGGAGCACAGGTGACCAGGGCATCCCCACTGATTGTAGGTGACAAACAGATGTGCTCACTACCCCCTCATTCCATTGTTCGTCCATCCACTCACACATTCTGCAGATAATTCGTGTGCGTCCATTACGTGCCAAGCACCAATGGTGAGCACACATAGAACTAACGATATGTGTTCAGGGAGACAGATAAGAATCAATGTCGCTACGTGACAAATGTGAGGTAGTAACTGACCAGCATTCTGAACCCGAGAGGGAGGTGAGAGGTGCTGGACAGGGCCCCAGGCCTTGAATTTAAGCCAGACTGCTCTGAGGGGCCCGGCAGAAACTGAGACCTGGAGGATGAGCGAAATATAAGTGAAGAAGTGTGGGAAGAATACTGCAGAGAGAAAGAAGTGGCTGGTGGGTGAGTGTCGCCGGGGTGGAGAGAGGAAGGGAGAGGGTGCAGGTGGGTAACGCTGCAATCCTGGGGGCCGTGTTGTAGAGTTTAACGACATCCTAAGAGCCCTGGGAACCCACGACAAGGGGTCCAGAGTATCAGAGTAGTGTGGGGATGACACCACATCTGCACATAGAAAAATCCCTTCTTCTTCGGAGTGGAGAGCAGATGGTGGGGAGTCAGCGTGGAGGAAATAGAGTAGCTCAGAGGTCACATGGTACCCAAACCAGGACACAGCCAGCATGGACCAAGGTGATGGCTGAGGTGGGGAGAAGCAGACAAAGCAGAGATCGTATGGTGTAAAATCCATGTGACGTGGTGTTGGGGGATAGGAAGGTGGGGTATCCAGGATGGCAGCTAAGTTCCGTGCCCCAAGGTAACAATATAACCAAACTTAGAGGAAACTGTATACAGTAAATGTTTCTGAATTGGCCCCCAGGCCACTCCAATCAACTGCAAAGCTTCGTCTCATAAAACATGACATTAAATTAAAACCTAATGAACTTTAAATTTGCCATGTATGTTGAACAGTGTGATGAATAATCTGAAAATGATCATTTCCAGATTCCTTGTTTAACGACGACGGCTTGAGTCATTGTGTTTTCAAAACAGAAATCCGAACTGTCCCCCATTTACAGAGAGAGTTAGGTTTCACTGTTTACAAAAATTTATTAACCACAAAAAAGATTTCCAGTTATAGCCAGAAGAAATTAACATCAGCAACACAATTTGATGATGTAAGAAGCCTTTTGCAACATATGATTAGTTCCTTAACTTTTACCATTTTAAAAACATTTTGGGCCGGCCCAGTGGCTCAGGCGGTTAGAGCTCCATGCTCCTAACTCCGAAGGCTGCCGGTCCGATGCCCACATGGGCCAGTGGGCTCTCAACCACAAGGTTGCCAGTTCAATTCCTTGAGTCCCACAAGGGATGGTGGGCAGCAGCCCCTGCAACTAAGATTGAACACAGCACCTTGAGCTGAGCTGCCTCCCGGATGGCTCAGTTGGTTGGAGCCTGTCCTCTCAACCACAAGGTTGCCGGTTTGACTCCTGCAAGGGATGGTGGGCTGCGCCCCCTGCAACTAGAAAATGGCAACTGGACCTGGAGCTGAGCTGCACCCTCCACAACTAAGACTGAAAGGACAACAACTTGACTTGGAAAAAAGGCCTGGAAGTGCACATAGCTCCCAATAAATTCCTGTTCCCCTTCCCCAACAACAACAACAAAATCTTAAAAAAAAAAAAGATTTTGATGTCAGAGTAAGAATATTATGAATAAGAAATAACACTTAAATCTTTCATCCTTTTTTTATTCTTAGAAAAATATTTCTATACATGCAGTTTTCTGAGAATAGTCTGCAAAAAATTAATAAGAGTTTCCTTACAGAGACTATGCATATTACGTATATATATATATGTACCATGTGTGTATATACTTATATGTGTTTATATACCGGGGATGCCAAAAAATGTACACACATGACTTGTATTCATCTTTTGTTATTGGTATATACTGAGTATTACAATTTTAATACAGTTTTTTCCTTTCTTAAAACGTGCATACATTTTTTGGCACCTCTGTATATGAATGTGTAATAGGCACATAACTTTGAGCAGATCACATTACCTCTCTCAACCTCACCTTGTTTTATGATGCAGTACTTGGATAATATATTTTCTAAACTCTCTTCAGCTTTCCAGATATTTTATTTCAACTATTTTAATGTCACTGCTTCTCCCCAGCAATAAAAGAATGTGATTGATACTTTCCCCTTTATTATAAAAACTATTGGGCAGAACACAGAATCTCATTGGCTTGGGAGTCTAGTATGTAACAGGATGTGTGTGTGTGTGTGTGTGTGTGTGTGTGTGTGTGTGTGACCTCACCAGTAATACCTGTGTAGGTAAGGAGGTAAGGTTTCATTTCACCCCATCTCTGGATTAGTAAGCTGATATTTAAAGGACAGACATATTCATTAATTTCCCTGAAGTTACTCAGGGCAGGATTTAAACACAGGATGGTCTGGCTTCAAGGACAAAATTCTTTCCCTGGGACCTTGAAATCCCGCATCTGCCATCAGACCATCTCTCCATGGAGAAGATAATACTTTAACTTCGATTAGCGAGTAATGTTTTAAAGCAAGCTCACCGTTTTTATCCCAATCGCCCTTAAATTTGGAAGGCAACTGTTATTTCCCACTTTTCATGACTGAGCCAATGAAATGATTAAGCAGCAGCAGAGTGACAGACAACTAGAGCCACGTCGGAAACACTCATGCATTTCTGACCGCACGGTGCTGCACCTTGAGACTCTGGGAGATGGAGCCCCCAGACAGGAGGGAGGAGAGAAACTGGGGGAGGGGGGGAATATGGGAGCCTGAAGCTGGATGGAGTCAGGGCTGGAGAAGGGGAAGAGAGAAGACAGAACCTCTCACCAAACCGCGTTATGTGTTGCAAGATACTCATCGAGAAACTCCCGTAAGACTCCAACGTGCCAGAACCTTCCCTGTGTTTTGGTGGTGGGAACCCCAGTCATTTATGTGAATGGCCCAGCAGACAAAGCCAGGCCGGGCCATGTGTGGTTCCACGTCGGCCTTATATCCCATATTTCCCACCCGCTCTCATTCAGGGTAGGTACCGTTTATTTCACCTGCTTACAAATTTCAGGAGGAAAATAAGTGGCTGAGAAATCAATCAGTAGTAATGAACCATCTCCCATTCAGAAATATCATTAGAGATTATTTTTCCTTATCCTGCTAGTAACAGCGAATTTAAAAGATGTGATCGTTATAAACTTGATAGCTTCAGCTTGATAGAATTAATAATCAAACAGGACCTGCAGATCAATAATTCTCAAATGGTTTTGTGTAGTTCGGTAAATCCCAGTCACTACTTCAGATTGAGTCTGACACAATTTTTTAAATAATTTGGAGTGACTCGTGTTCCTATGAAAGACGCCAAATTGCTAGTTGATGAAATTGATAGTTGAAACCCAGCACTGAAGAGGCCGTGTGTGATCAGCCAGTGCTTTCTCTGCGTTTCACTGGGGCCTTGGACTCATCAAACCACTTTGAAGTGCTTATTTATTTAATTCCCACTACAAAGGAGACTTGTAAAAAGGGACGATGTTAGGAGTAAAAGAGGTTGACACGATGTTCCTTTCGAAAGCCATTATTTTGTTTTGATAGTTAAACAGCAGAGATGCCTCACTGACAGGAAAAGAGACGGAAGCTGGGAAAGGATCCATCTTCATTTGAAGCAGGCCCCTCAGGTGTTGTCCTGGGTCTCCCTAGGGACAGGAGGGTCTCAATTCCCATTAGTAATGATTTTTGAAAAGAACATACATTATTTTTGAATAGTGCTTTTATATTTTTCAAAAAATACCTTTTAGCATTATAAAGAGATTTGAGAAAAGATATTTCTGGTTTGGGAACTGAAGGTCACAAAGGAAAGTCAAAGTTACAAGATTGGAACTGGTGACCTGAGAAGCTTTTCGACTGTTAAGGTTCCTGTCTGCTCCCCTTCTGCGCCCCCCTCTGCTCCCGCCCCCCCAACACACACACAAATATCGACCTGATGTCACATGCTAAGCACATGAAAAGTTCTGTGGGGGAGTGAGAAAGCAAGATACAGTCCCCACCCTTAGTAAGCAGCTGGAGAGGGTTTGCTCCACAAAAAATAAAAATAAAAAAAAATAATGGCAACCAGCAAACTATTTGTGACTGCTTATGACAGAGGAGACAAGTGGCCGTGGTCACAGGCGGGGAGCTGACTCTGCACGGGCTTCTCTCTTGCGTCTTTCTCCTGCTGCTGTGGCTTCCTCATCTTGACAGGATCGCGCCACTACGCCCATCCGGGAACTGTTCCCTTGGGTTTTAGCTGAAAGTTCCTCCCAAGCCATGAACTTGAGCCATAGGCTGTCGGACTGTCTTCTGGTCCAATCCCCTCCTACAGCTGAGAGACTTGTGGCTCAGACGATGACGCAGCTGGGCCAGCACCCCTCCCTGAGTGAGGTGTACGATTGGGACCCGCCCAGGAGCCTCTGGACTCAGTCACCGCCCTCTGTCCCCGTCCCTTGTGCTTCTCTCTGTCCTCGCTGGATGACAAACACCAGGGGCTGTGATTTTCCAGACACTCGGTCACATGTTGGTCCTTGTAGAGTTTCTGGTTCACGTCATGTTAGCCACTCAAAAGCACTCATTGAATGAGTTCTGCGAGCCAGACGCTACGCACTAATCTATAGAACATTTTATAAGCAGCAGGACCAAAGTAAAACGCAGCTGATTACACATCAAAGTCAATCCAAATTATTCTACCTGTGAGTGCTTAAAATGGTAATGCGTATTTTTGCATGTCTGTAAAGGGAAATGCTTTATCTCCCCCATTTAATTCAGGGCACCATAATTTCCAGTTACTTATTCTTGACATTTGGAAGAGAATGTGCATCCCGCATCTAGAGGTAGATTATTCTGGCATGTGGACCTTTCATTACCTTCTCTGCTTTAAGCCTGAATATCTCCTGGAACCCCATGAGCTCCTGGCAGGGTCTTCTGAGCTCAGAGGCGTAGCTGGCACCTCTGGTATCTCTGGTTTAGTGCTCACCACACCAAATCCCATCTTGGCAGCCGTGGGTCTGGCGTGGAGAGACGGCCCTCGTGACCTTGTCGGCTGCCTCTGCCCTTCCGTGTGGCGTAGACGTTGCTGATAAACACTGGCCATTCCTGAGACAGAGATAAGGCTGTCCCAGGAGGAGGCTGCGACCTGCTGAGCGCCACTGTTTCGGGCACTTGGTTAGAGTTGTGGCGGGAGCAGATCAGACCAGCCCTGAGACCACAGGTCCTCAGCTTGGCACATCAGGCTGACACGAGACGAGATGCAATGTCAGGATGAAGTCAGGCCAGGGCGTCAGAAAGATGCCCCTCTCCGGGCTGGTAAAACAGGACAGCAGGCGTCTCAGCAAGCAGACGCACTGGGGACATCCGCGTGAAATGCTCTTGCTAGCTCAAGGAACAGGCATGCTCCCCAGCCCTGACGCCCAGCTGGCAGCGTGCATCACAGAGTGCCGCCCGGCCCCTGGGGGAGGGGTGGGCTGGCCGCGCTCAAGGCTCCCACCTCAGATGGTTGAGCTCCAGTCAGAGTATCAACATGGCCTCGGGTTCAGGAGGACAAAAAGGGCGGGCAGAGGCAGACGAGGAGCAACCGCAATGGGAGGCTGCGGCCGGAGGGCGGGACCGCGTGGCACCTCCCCATGGCAGGGCTGGCGGTTTGCTGCTTATGTTCCAGAAGGATTCTCATTGCTGTTGTGCAATAAGTGACCTGATAACAAGCCTTGGCTTCGGCAGTGTTTGAACTTACAGTGCTGGAAGCCCAGGCCAGGCGGGGAACCAAAAACGTCTACATGAATGAGCTACTTTTGACCTTGAACGAGGTGACTCTTGCCTCCATCAACAAAGCAGGAACCGACTGTGGGAAGGAGGTCTGCTGTCTGAGATGGGCTGGGGAGAGGGACAAAGAAGGGGGTGGCTGAGTGAGCCTCACAGGAGAGCATGGGACTGGGGACACGGATGGAAGCAAAGACAGAGCTGTCGGCGGCCCTTCCGAATCCGTCGTGCGTCCTCGACTTGTCTGTGACATGGGGAGCCTTTGGCCCTCCCTACTCCTGCGCTCGCCCTGGCCCTTCCTCGTCACTCTCGCACCCTGTGTGTCCCTCTATACGTCTCCACTTCTGTTACATCTCCCCTGACCCCCAGGTCCGCTTGCTCCTAGATCATTTCCAATCACTGATATGAGGTAATGCACCGGCGGCTTCCCACAACCTGAGCGGTACGGGGCGCTCACCTCGCTGAGGACTGTCGCTAGCTTATCGATGAGTATCTAATGTTTGAGCGTGCTCATGGCGTGACGTCAGTGGGTAGCCCTGAAGGCAGCCATCTCCTTACCCCTCCCACCAGGGAGGGACGTGGGCCTGGCCCTGCGGCATCAGGAAAGAGACCAGGAGCTGGGAGGGGGCTCCAGGCAGGAGAGGATGATGGGGTGGGGTGGGGGAGGTGGGGCGGGGAGGGGACAGGTGCCGGAATAAACCCCGCTCCCTAACAAGCGCGCTCTTCAATGAGCTGGCTGATATCTGGTCCAAATGCAGTCAGAAAGCCAGCAATCCAGGTGCCAGGAAGCAAATCCCGGAACCCAGACACGGGATTGGAAGGTGCTCACACCTGGCGTTCAGACAGGGAGTCTTCCGATGTGGGGCGTTGTCCACCAGCAGCAGTAGCGCAGGCACGGAGCAGGGTTTGGGTCAGGGCGCCAGTCTCTACAGAGAGAACACAGCAAGTAGAGCGGTATGTCCGCATCAGACCAGCATGGAGGGGGGCTCGATAACCATCCTCCCTGCTTTGTTCTGTTCGTATGTTGTCAATTCCACAGTCTTCACACATCGTACCTGTGCCGCTCAGATCAGGTATCTTTATCCGTTTGTCCAGCTGTATCTGCATTTGTATCTCCCTGCTGCCAAGCCCAGGGAAGGCAGGCATAAGCCAGAAGTCAGCAGAAAACCGCTGAGATAAATCACACACGACACAGAAGGGACGCAGATGGCAAGAGACGGCACAGGAATTTGAAGAGCCCAGGACTCGTGCGGGCTCCAGTCAGCAAGGGGGGAGGCTCTCGCGACTTTCCCTGTTTATACTCGATGGCGACGTTTCCTGCTGGTGTCAAAATAAGTCATTGCCAGTTGCTCTGTTCTGAAGAGATGCGCGTGGTTAAAATTATTCCACTCAGAGACCAAGGATGACACTCTTGGCTGCAGGAAGGGACTCTGTGTGGATAGTCAGTTCTGCGAGCTGTGAACCAGGGCAACCTCTAAGAGCTGAATTCAGATTTTTTTTTCCTTTTTGAGAAAAGCTGGGACAGAGAGGGAAGCACTGCAGCTGGCAAACATAGCAGGAGGTTGCAGTTATGAATTCTAAGTAGTTGAGGAGGGACGAGGCTTCTGCAGGCATTCCTTTGTTGAATAATGTTTCAATAATAATGTTTTCATCATCACAGTGATACAAAATAGCGAGCACGGCGCCTGTGGCTAAGGAGCTTATACTGTGATGAAATGTTGGGCACATAGGTTATGGCTGGAATTGTGTCCACAAAAAAATGCGTATGTTGGAGTCCTAACCCTTGGGACCTCAGAATGTGGCCTCCTTTGGAAATAGGGTCGTTGAAGATGTGATTAGTCAAGATGAGGTCCCATTGGAGCAGGTGGTACTTAAATCCAGTATGACTGGTGTCCTTATGAAAAAGGGATGTTTGGGGACGGGCGCGCGCGCGCGCACGCATACACACACACACACACACAGGGCCATGTGAAGATTGAGGCAGCGATGAGGGTGATATGTCCACAAGCCATGGAACCCCAAAGATGGCAGCTACGCCAGAAGCTCTTGGACGTGCGTGGAACAGATTCTCCCTCGCAGCCCTGGGAAGGAACCAACCCTGCTGACACCTTGATGTTGGACTTCCGGCCTCGGGCTAAGAGAATATCTTTCTGTAGTTTAGAGCACCCAGGGTGTGGCACTTTGTTACAGCAGCTCTGGCAAACTAATAAAATGCTTGAGAAAAAGGAAAAACCATGCAAAACAGGGTGTGGACAGGCCAGTATTAGGATTGTTTTATGGAGCATAAGAAGGTGGGTTGGGGGAACCGTGGAAAAGCCTTAGAAAAATCGAGCTGAATTTTGAAGGGAATGTGGGGTTGATCTGGGAAAAGGAAGGGGAGGAAAAGAGAATGGATTTTTTTAACACTCTTCAGTCAAGCGGCCCAGCCTATTTTCCGGGGGCCTGTGGGGTGCCAGGTGTCCTGCTGGGCGCTGGCAGAATGAACTGAGTTTGGAAAATGCAGCGATGGAGTCTTTCAACAAGGAGCTCTCAGACAGAGAAAGCAGCAGGAACAGGGGTGAGGCTTTGAGGATGTGCCCGCCCGGAAGGTCATGTCAGGGGAGGACGTATCTTTGGTGCTTCAGCCGCCAGTCAGATGGGACTCTCTCCGCAACAGCCTGTGTGGTATTTGCTATGTAGGCTGTGGGAGGTAATCAGCTTTCAGTAATGGTAAAACTCTGCCATCTTAAATATATATGTGAAAAGAGTCAGCTCTGAGCTGGAAGCTTCACAGAAAATTCCACTGACAGCTGCTGACCTGTAACGTCTTCCTCTATTTTTAACTTCCTAAGCACCTGCCTTAGAACAGCCAGGACCAGCTCTTCCTTCTGGATTCCGGTAACCGGGCTTTTCCTCATAGATTTTTCTCCAAGCTCTGCCTCTGGGTCCTGATCCCCACCTCTGGACTGGCCCTTGGGGACCTTAAATGTCATCACTTAAATGGACAAACCATCCACTTCAAGCCCCCCTCCCACCCCCGCACACAAAAAGCCAGGTCTCTGGAGAATTATTACAGGCAGATAATTAATAGAAGTGTCACCTTTACTTTTATTTCTTAGATGATAAAATTATAAGCAATGTATTGAAAGGATCATTTCAGAAGCCCAATAAGGTCTAACAGAATGGCACATTTAAGCTAGAGAAACCAGAAATTTGGAACCACATAGCACTTTGGAGATGAGAAGTCTGAGGTCTCCACGGGCCAGCGGGCCTGCCCTGCGTAGGGAGGGGTGAAGAACAGGAGTGGAGAACGGGATGGGTCACGACTTTCCTAGCTCAGACACACCTCGGCTGGAATACTATTTCCCAAACTTTCTGATTGAAACATCGTAAGTAAATCATCTAACTTTTGTAACCTCCAGTTTCCTCACTTGTGAAACAAGGCAACTAGAACTGTTGAGATTCAGTTGTGACGCTGTGTGGACCAGCTGGCATGGCGTCTGCAGGCAGCGCGAGTGAAGTGAATGGTTCCACTCCCGGTCACCAGGCCCGATGCTGGTCACCTCACCAGGGCCTCCGGCCTCGGCCCTTCCCCCCTCACAGCGTGGCCTGGGCGTGGAACAGACCTGGCACAGAGGGCCTGGTATCTCAGTGCCCCTGTCACCTCCCATCCCAAACCTAGTTGAGAGTGAAGGGAGGACAGCGCCACCACCAGGCACTGCGCTGTTTGGTTTGGTAGCATCTTTACTGAGAGCTAAGCCACACGCCATGCGGTTCTCAGCCTTCTTCAGTATGTTCCCAGACTGTGCAACCATCACCCGTCAACGTGACATCATCCCGCCCAGCAAAACCCAGCTCCCCCGTTACCAAGTGTCCTACCCTCCCCCAGCCCCTGGCAAGTGCGAAGCCACTGTCTGTCTCTGTGGGTTTGCCTGTTCTGGACTCTTCACGTAAGTGGAGCCGTGCGACACGTGGCCTTGTGTGGCCTGCTTCTTTCAATAACCACAGGGTGTTCTGAAAATCCCCTTTCTGTGTCATTAGTCCCACCGGTGTGCCTGACCCATTTTCAGGGCCAAAAGCCAGAGAATTCTTGTCTTGTTTTTGGTTTTTCCTCCCTATAAAGACCAACTGTAGGTGGCAAGTAGACTGTGGGGTTTGAAGCCCACCCTGCTGGGTGCCAGTTCCGCCGTGCAGGCCGCCGGTGTCCCACATGGGTGCCGGCTCTCCTCAGTTTTCTTATCTTTAAAATGGGTTTAATAAAAACGCCAGACTCACAGGGTTGTTGTTAAACTGAATGATTTGATAAGCCATTAAGTCACATGGAATGGTACCTGGCCCACGATAATCACCCTTCGAAATTCAGTATTACATTCTGTTCTTTAATACAGACGTGTTGTATTTATAGCACGTCAGCACACAGATGCAGGCTTCTCCTTCACATTGACTGCGTCTGTTTATTACGACTCCAAGTGCCCCCACAGCCCAAGTAAACAATCCCCCTTATAATTTTAGGCAACAAAAATTGAGATTTGTACTGACGATCTGAAAGAAGTTTAAATCCCTAGAATAATTTCTTAGTCCTTAATTAAATAGGCACTTTCTTGTTTTAAAAGATCAGTGGGATTTTAGGAGAAATGTACGTTAAGCCATTACTCTGAACGGGAAGGTGACCCCAGCCTGCGTATTGGGCTCACGGTCCTTTGCGCCGTGATGTCACACTGCCCCGTGACGTCCGCACTGTCCCCTGATGTCCACACTGTCCTGTGACGTCACACTGCCCCGTGACGTCCGCACTGTCCCCTGATGTCCACACTGTCCTGTGACGTCACACTGCCCCGTGACGTCCGCACTGTCCCCTGATGTCCACACTGTCCTGTGACGTCACACTGCCCCGTGACGTCCGCACTGTCCCGTGACGTCCGCACTGTCCCCTGATGTCCACACTGTCCTGTGACGTCCGCACTGTCCCCTGACGTCCGCACTGGGGCCCGGTACTGGGATGGCTGGCGTCACTCATTCCTCTTTTCCTTCTGTTGCCATTTTCTCGCACTCACACTTCCGAGAAGATGAAAAGGCCTCATGCCAGGGAGGAAGTAGCGATCAGAGGGCCACCCGCTTTCCTAGTCCAGCACGGGTCCCCGCTGCACCCCCGTGGTGTCCGCGCTCCAGTCCTGCCACCCTCGCTTGTAGAAATCCTAGACTCGGTCCCTGTGAGGTTCAAATGACTGGTGAGGCCTCACGGCGTCACGGCGTCACAGCTGGGAGGTCGCGTCGGCTGCAGGGACAGCCACGGTGACACACATCTCCATCGGCCCCTGGCGGCAGAATTGCAGCCGGCAGCCGGGGTGAGGAGGGTTCAGGGTTGGGGCACCGACCCCCCCACACCCCTGTGAACCCTGCGCGGTCCGCAGTGGCTCTGAGTGGCCCCGGGGGCTGTCCTGGTGTCGCACACTGGCTTAGTGTCTGAGTTTGCGCGGATGTCACCCGTTCATTGTTCATCGCAAAGGCGAACGAAGGAGAAAGTCACGCAAACCACTTCAAGGCGGCCGCTGTTCGCAGTTTCTAGCGCTGAGTCCGACTCTCGACAGAAAACGCCCTTAGATTAACATTGCCGATGTGGGGTCACGCTTGCACGTCGCTGCACGCAGTTCCCCCGGGCTCTTTTGGGCTCAGAAAAGGGACGCGTTAGTGATGGGCAGCTCTGCAGACAGGTGCCTGGTCACCTCGGACCCCACCTGGGACCCATGGGACTGAGCTGCTCTGGGAGGTGACGGCTCCTCTGCTCAGTGGTCACCAGGGAGTCAGAGGGATCATTTTCATCTAGAGACTGTCCTCTTCCTTCTCTCTTCTCTGTTCTCCTTGCAGCTTAGCGGCTGTGGACAAACCACCACCCATGGCGCGTTGGGGGTCAGTGCCGTCCTGGCCAGCAGATGCCTCAGGGGTCTGCCTCCCACCCTGAATACTCAGATATTCGCGCTCCCAGGAAAGGACGCGAAGGGAAGGAAAGCACTGGGTCTGTAGTAGGTGACTGAAATGACACTTTGTAACAAGGAGATGGCACGTCCAAGAGTAAGACAGCCCTGGGGGCCCAGAGATTCACTGAAGGGCAGGGCAGCTGGTCAGAGATGCAGCTGTGAGCACACAGTGAGTGGGTGAGGGCGGGAATGGGGGCTTGTGGCGGGGGTATTGCTAGTTGGGGGGTAAATGACTAGCGACACCACCCTTTAGAAGCTCGTGGCTGAGAGAATCCCAGGGTCATTCCCGATGGCCTGTCCCCTCCAAGTGGGGGGTGAAACTTCACCGAGGCATGGTAGACGCCTGAGAGACCCTTTTCCTCACCAAACAGACGTGTTATTTGGTATTTTTAATAGCCCCAACTGTCAGCCAGGGAAAGCTCAGAGTTGCAATATTGATCTTGTCACTTTGGGGAACATTTCATTTGCTCTGTTATCGTGTTCAGGTTCTGTGTGACAGCCGAGCCCAAGAATCTCATTTCTTATCAAATATGAAAATGTGTACTTTTCTTGCGGCCCGTATCCGGAATTCTGAAATGCCACTGGCATGTAGTAAAGAGGAATTTACTTTAAAGCCATAACAATTCAAAGGAGCTAAAACTTTTCTCCTTTAAAACTAAATAGAGGACAGTGAGAGTTGATACTAGCAGTAACTGGCTAACATTTACTGTGCCCTAACTTCGAGTCAGGTTAGAGTATCTGATTTAAGTGTTACAACAGCCTAATAATGAAATACCAGTGTTATTACCATGACTTATATAATGTGTGTGTGTGTGTGTGTGTGTGTGTATAGTACAATAATCTCCATAGAGTCTCTTATTATTATGTTTTCAATATCTTCAATATTTCATTTCACATGTTTTGTTTTGTTTATTTCTCTCCCTCGATCCTTCCAAAAACCCTTAGAAGTACATGGATAAATATTATCCCCACCTTGCAAATTAAAAACCCGAGGCCCTGCGATAACAAAGGATTTCCCGATGCCATATGGTAGTCAACAGCAGACACGCTGCCTCTCTCAAACTCACTTATCTGTTTGGTTTGAGCAACACGACATTATGAGCATTGTGGTCATTATTGAAAACCACCACGGCTACATTGACAAGATCAGGCAAGCTGTGCGTGTCTCTGGATGACCAGGCAGGTAAAGGGTGCATGCAGGGCGTCTCTGATGACCAGCTCTGAGAGAATGAGAGAATGTTTTAAATGGGTTTCTTCCTTTTTTGGGGGGTGCCAATTGGAGCCCATTTCTCTGCCTTTTCCAAGAAGGATGCTCAGTTCATCCTTTCGTGGGATTGAGCTTGAACGTGTTTCCATGGACCGACTGTGTTCCACTGGAGAGCATCTGGCTTCCTGCTTGGAATCGAGTCCCTGTGTTTTCAAGAGAATAACAGAAGTACCGCCTCACCCAACCCCCCAAAACACTTCCTGACTTTTTAGCTCTTGATTTCTTCTTTATATATGCCTTTTGCTGTAGTGTCAAATATTCCAGGACCCCATTTAGTGTTAATTTATCTTGTAAATTTTGAAAGTAAAAGGATCAACTCTTTGATGTGTTCAGGTCTGTATTTAGCTAAGTTGTGTCCCGTGATGTGATTCTAGTAATGTTTCAAGACACTCCCTACATAGATTCTGACTGTCCTCACCGAACGCCACACTTTAGAAGGCACTTACCCCACACATCAAGCAGTGCGAATGGAATAATTGGCTCTTTCTTTGATTGGCCGGCCCTGCCTAACTGTGCCCGCTAATGTCATCTGAATACAATCCACAGGCTTTTGTCTTTTGATGAGCTTCCCCTCTATATTAAGAACCGAAATAGAAAATGACCACTGAGATCTAGAAGGTGACCCTGTGCCTCTCCCAAGGCAAGATGTCATAGGGTGAAATAATGGCCAGCATATGAGGAACAACCATCTCCTGTGAAATTATGAACATTGTGGCGTAAGTTAGAGATATATATGCAAGTCCTGCATCCTTCATGTTTATTGGTTGATATTTCCTATGAATGTTCCCTCCGTGTTCCAAGATTCAGGATATAGCTGCGTGGACAAAGGATCTGAGCTGATAGTCACCTTTCACCTGATTTCTTTAGGGACTGACTCTGTTTCATAAAGTCCCACTGATGTGTATAATGATTATTCCAGTATTTTCTTACTAGCAAATCAACAGCGGCAGTGGTTTAATTGCTGTCGGTGGATTTGATGCATGATAGACAGTGAGGTACGACCATTCGATTCATTTGTCATGGACAATATTTCCACCTTGAACTGATGTTACGTATTTGGTATTTCCGTGATGCACTGGGCCTGGGCCAGTGGAACTTTTGGGGACTAGTCTGTGGCTTTACGGAATTCAAACTAAGAATGCAGGCTAGCTCATTCTCAGGTCAGGATTCCATTTGTTATTAGAAGCCTGGAAAGTTTCACCGATAAATAAATTGTTAAAAGCCCCTTCTTTATAATGTAAGCAGATTGTGTTTTGCACCACTGGTCAGGCTCAAAGAAAGCGTATTATCAAATAGCAGGTAATTTAATAAGCTTGGATATATACACGTTGTCTTTTTGTACTTTAGAAAAAACAAACATACTCTTAATTATGTTTTCTTTTAAAATGTTATTAATAAGAGTGTCTTCCTGCCTTTCCCTATTTGAACCAAAGCATCAACTTTCTTAAAGAACTAAATTCACGCCTATGTACTCAAAAAAAAAAGGCTTCCTTCCTCAAATATCCTTGTATCCATTAATTCATTCCTCCTCAACATTTTATTACTTTTTGACTCAGTATTATACTACCTGGCACTGGATTATTGTTATTCTATTTTATTTTTGCCAAGAGAAGCATGTATGTTTAACTGCCTCTCCTGTAAAGTTTCAAGTTAAAATAATACCTGCTGACTGCAAGTCTATCTCAAAACTAAAGAAAAGAATGACGTCTTCCGTTTCTCTGAAATAGAGCAGTGGGTCCCCCGTTGCCCGCCCCTCACACACATTCCATACTATTTATCTTCTACGACGTACAGAGGGTTGGGGTCCTAATAAGTGTTCCTTCATGGCTTGGTGTTTGGTTACTTGGTCTCTCACATTGAAGAGGGAGGGCAACGTAATAGAACAAAGAACAAGCTATTTGGAAGTTCACAAGTCACTCTTGACTTTTCAATGTTCGTGTTTCATAGACTCTGCTTCCATTTCCCTCTTTGAGGGAGACTGTAAAATGTGTGACAATAACAGCAAAAAGGACGTGAGTTAAAGGGTGTGAAATTGTTATATATTTCTTAAGTGTCTGTGGATTGGTATAATACTGACTTTATATAGACACTGGGAAGGTAAGGGTGCACATTGCCAACCTCTTGAGGAACAAACTGACAAAAATAATACAAAGAGGTATTAGGAAAGGGTGGTAAAAGATACACCATGACAACAGTAAGCATACAAAGTGGCTATGGCTATATTAACATCAGACACAGCAGACTTCAAGACGAGGACGACTGCTGAAGACAAAGACAGATACTTAACAATAATAAAATTGGTAACTTATCAGGAAGTCATAAACACAATAAACATGTATGTATCTAGTAATAAAGCTTTGAAATACATAAATCAAAAAATGGACAGAACTGAAAAGACAGTGGACAAGTTCATAAATTTTTGGAGAGTTTAACGTTCTTTCCTCAGTAATTGATAGAACAATTAGACATAATTTCAGCAAATATGTAGATTTAAAGTACATTGTTGATCTGATATTTATGAAACATATTCCAACAACCATAGAATATATATTCTTTCAAAGTACAAGTAGAACTCACATGGTGTGGAGCTGTAATACGTATTTAAAAATCAAAAGATTAAGTCTTACAGAGTATATTCTTTGACTGAAAGACAATTAAATTAAAAATCTAAAACAATAAAATATTCCCTAAAGGTACAAAATGTCTAGAAAATGAATAATACTTTCTTAACCCATGGGTCAAGTAAGATAATAACTATTTTCAGCTAAATGACAATTAAAAACAACACATATTAAAGCTTTTGGCATGTAGCTACAGCAGTGCTTGTTGGGACATTTACAGCTTCTAAGGTTTACATAGAAAACAACAGGATAAAATCAAGGATTTACATCTTCAAGAAATGTTTAAAAAAAAATACAAAATGAACCCCAAGTAAGTCAAAAGATGGAGATAATACAGAAAAAAATGATCAAATGAACTGACAAATAATAGCCACAACTTCCATAAAGGAGGAGAGTCAGTAATGCTGTGGTGTCCGTCTTCCCCAGGCTAATGTTCAGGTTTAGTACACGCTCAGTGACAATTCCAGCCAGGTGGCAGAATTTGACAAGATTGTTCTAAAATTTACACGGGAATTTCAAGGACCTGGAATAGCTACAGCAAAGTTATAAAGAAGTACATATTTTAAGGACTCCTACCACCTGTTTCCAAGATTTACTATAAAGTGACAGCAATAGAGTGTGATATTGGCATGAGGAAAGACAATCAGTGGAACTTATTTGTGGAGAGTCTGAAATTAGACACACACATATATGACCAGTTGATTTCTGGCAAGGTGGACATCCATGGATAAAATAATGGGGAAAGACGAACTTTACCCTCTACCTCTCACATAAACTCTAATCCATAGAGGTGGATCAAATGCCTAACTATGAAAGCTAAAGTGATGTAGCATCTAGAAGAAAATAATGGGAAATATCATAACGTTGGAATTGGTAAGGAATTTGTACATAGGAATCAACACTCACCTACTGTAAAAAATTAAACAATTGGACTTCATCAAAGTATAAATTTCTGCTCGTCAAAATACAATGTTAAAAAAATGAATAGTCCACTAAAAGATTGAAAGAATTACATTTAATTCCATGTATCTGACAGAAGACTTGCATTTGCGATATATAAAAACGCCTACAAATCGATAATTAAAAATGGACCTGAGATTTGAATAGGCACTTTGCAAAAGAAGGTATACGAGTTTGACCATTAAGTTTGTGAACTCACCCTAGGAAAAAGTGCCACATACCTCATTGCTGAATATCACTACAGTCACCTTCGAAGGACTCCCCTTGGGAAGCTATGCACTGACGCCAGCGCCTAGTCCACCCTTCAAAGCATTTTTGGAACTCTTTTTCTGGAAGGGCCATCAGAGCTGTCATTGTATTACCTGATGTCCTGAATGTCATCAAAATGCCTTCCTTTCAATATTTCCTTTATCTTTGGGTAAAGAAAGAAGTCACTGGGGGTCAGATCAGGTGAGTAGGGAGGGTGTTCCAATACAGTTATTTGTTTACTGGCTAAAAACTCCCTCACAGACAGCGCCATGTGAGCTGGTGCATTGTCGTGATGCAAGAGCCATGAATTGTTGGCGAAAAGTTCGGGTCATGTAACTTTTTCACGCAGCCTTTTCAGCACTTCCAAATAGTAAACTTGGTTAACTGTGTGTCCAGTTGGTACAAATTCATAATGAATAATCCCTCTGATATCAAACAAGGTTAGCAACATCGCTGCAACAAGCTCACAAACTTAGTTGTCCGACCTCATATAAATGGTCAATACACACCTTAAATGGTGCTGAGCGTCATTCATCGTTAAGAAATACCAGTTAAAACCACATTGAGATACCGTTTCACAACCCACTGGAATGGCTGTATCAAAAAGGTTGACAGCACCAGATATTGGCAAGAACGTGAAACCATATGAACTGCCATACGTTGTTGGTGGAAGTGTATAAGAGGTAGGACCACTTTGGATAACTCTTTGGAAGTTTCTTGTGTGACTAAATTTGGAGCTTCCAACTGCAGTCGATGGCTCTCCTAGTTATTGGCCAACAGCAGTGAAAACACAAGTCCGCAAAAAGATTTGTACAGAAATGTTTACAGCGATCCTAGTCATAGCACCCAAAACAGGGAAGAGCCAAGATATCCTTCAGCAAGATAATAAAAAAATAAACTGCTATACTCACACAAGGAAGTACGTGTGAGCAACAAGGAGACCTCATTTCCAAAACACACCACGCTGAGGGTGCAACACGGATGGGAGTCTCACGTCTGGCGTGGATAAAGCCAGACAGAAAGGACATGCTCGTAATTCTGTGTATAAGTTCAAGCAAGTGGAGGAAGTCAGAACAGTGGTCGCCTCTGGGAGGGTGGGGGTGGGGTGGAATTGGAAGGGGAACCAAAGGAAAAGTGGGAGAGGGTGAGAATGTTCTACATCTTACTAAGTGTATACAGTTGTCAAGACAATGAATTGCATACGTCAGATCTGTGCATTTTACTGTATCTAAAGTTGACCTCCGTGGGAAAGCCTGGGGCACATCCTGATATGTGCGTCCACTCTTGAAGCGTCGTAAGGATGACACTGGGTTACTCAGATCCTAAAGCGTAACCATGAGTAGGGTTGACTAGGGGCAGAGACATGAAGCTGGGGCCCTAGGGCGTTGAAGACTCAAGCTGACCGTGGTCATTATCTGGTTTTTGTACCGTCTCAGACTCTGACCCATGGTGTTGCTGTTCATCCAGAAACGCTTGTGAGCGCAGGGTAAATAGCTTCATGAGACATGAGGCTTTCTCTGTCCGAACATGCCAGCAAGAGGCCATTTTCTGGTTTTGTATGTCAAGCACATGACGCATTTCTGGAAACCAAATCAAACTTGAGGAAAGCAGCTTTCATGTGACAGAGGAGGAAAAATATTAATTAACCTATTAATTAACCCAGAGAAACTCTTAGCCAGGGAGATCATCGATTGCTTTTTACAAGATTACCTGACAACAGAGAAACTGCACAAATAATGACCTGTGCAGATACCGTTGTTCCTCTTTGTTGTCTGAGACGCTTGAGAAAATGTAGGTATCAGAGAATCCTGAGTCCTTCCTGGTTAGTCGGCTTCATAGACTCCAGGTGTGTGTTTCCAGGACTCTGCTGGGTTTGGCTTCGCGTGGGGAGCGGGGAGCTTCGGCGCCTTTCCAGGCATTGGTCTCCTGCCTCAGAGCCCGTCATGGGCCCTGGCTCTGTGACATGTGACAGGTGCCATGGAGCTGTCCACAGGCGCCTTCTCTTACGGCTGCAGGCATCACACAGAACTGTGCGTGTGGTTTCAGGTGTGAGGACCCCTAGCATTTGTCTGGAGGTTACCGGAGTCTGGATGGAAAGCTCTAGTTCTCGTGCGCTCTCCTCT